>NC_133510.1:7594090-7897121 GCF_049354715.1 Callithrix jacchus
TTCCACAAGCAAACGTCAGGTCTTTTTTCAAGGTAACATACCACAGTATTGTAGTTTTTATTTATTTTTAACATTTAGCATATTTTAAACTACGGTTTTTATTAGGTTCTTAGCTTTCCTTTTTCATATGACCCTGACAGAGTTTTGATCGTTGTGCCTCTAACCTTAGTTTTCCCACAAGCTTTGTGGTTTTAATTAAGTGATTTTGTCTTGTGTCATGCTTTTTAGGAATTCATATGTCTCATTCTAATAGAACTGACTGTACTAATTGATAACATATGTAGTATGAATTGATTCTTTCCCTCCACTTCCAGTTCATAACAATGAAAGAACTGGAGGAACACAGTATGACAGAGGAAAATGCCAAAGAACTTGTTCCACTAGTGTTAACAAAAAAAGCATAAATTTACTGGTGGGAGTCAATAAGCTCAAAAAGAAGGAGAGACTGAGAAGTAAACACACAAGGCCTGCGGCTGCCTGGAATAAAAATAGATCTTACCCTCAAATAACAATCATGTTTAACATTTTTGAGCCTTCACAGTGTGCTAGGCACTATGATAAGTGCTTAACATGGATTATGTTACGGAAGCCTCACAAAACCCAGTACAGTAGGTATTGTTACTGTCTTTACAGATGAGGACAGTGAGGCTTAGAGGGGTTCCTTAACTTGCCTGTGGTCAGTAACTCATAAATGGCAGAGCCAATTCTTGAATCAAGTCTGATTTAGATCTTAGCGTTCTCTTAGTTTACTTTGTAGATTTTAGATATGTAGCTTTCACATGTGTTATTTCATCTGCATTTAATAACTGTCTCTGAGTCGCATCACAGGCTGTTTTGATCTCTATGATAGATGAGGAAACAAAGCTACACAGGCTAAGTATGCACAGATCAGGCTGAGTATGCACAGATCGTCATAGGCAGAGCAGTAATAGAAACAAACTCATTCTCATACGTACATCAGAATTTTTTCCTGGGGATTATACATAAAATGGGAAGAAAACAATTAGAGAATTAGGGATAGGGACGTGAACAGAACTACAAAAAGAGGATGAAATGACGTGAAATTGTGGGAAAAAAAGGTGAGTTATAACAGTACTTCAAATTTGTAAGTAGAGAGTCTAATGAAAAATGAACACAGGGGGACTTGGCATTCTGTGGTACAAAAAGCCTAATCCAATTCTTACAAAGGAATTAAAACCACCAACTTCAATACAAGATTGTAGTAAGAGAAATCCGGTCATGAGCATAAGTCATCAGTAGCAACAGGCTCAGAAATCGGAGGGAAAAGCAAGGTGCCACTGGAGGAAGCTTTGGGAAGGCTTTATTTATACTTGTTTTGTAGCAGGTGATTTTTTTTTTAAGGTAGTGAGTTACCTCACAGGCCTTTACAGATGAGCAAGTACTTAATTAGCGTTTGTTATACTGAAAGCTTAATGAATAGTAAGGAGAGTAGTTGTTCAGTTGCATATTGATTAAGATGAAGTAATAGGAAAAGTAAGGGTGGAATCGATGAGTAGTGATGAACTTAAAGCGGAGGGTCAGTGAACTCCAGCCAGTGGGCTGTGTTCTTTCTACAAGCTGAGAATGCTTTTACATTTTTAGTAGGTTATTGAAAACAAAAATGAAGTATATTGACAGAGACTGTATGTGGCCCACAAGGCGTAAAATATTTATAACCTGGCCTTTTACCTAAAGTTTGTCAACCCCTGACCTGAAATATATCCCATGAAGAAAAGTTAGACTTGTTTCCTCTTAGGAGATTAGCTTTGGTACTTTAGAGTGTAATATTTCATAGGGGCTGCATTTCAAACATGTGCCTTTTTCCCACATGGAGGAAACAACCGTCATTTATTAGCCTGCTATCTTGCTGGGAGATTCGCTTACTTTGATTGTTCTTACTCTAAGGGAGAGAGATTATAACCACTTTACAAATGAAACAAGGCTCGTAGAGGCTAAGTAAGCCTAAAATTTGACATTTAAAATGGATTGAAATATAAGTTTGCCTGGCTTGCTAAGTAGATATCAAATATGGGCATTTATGTAAATTTAGTGTCTAAAACAAAAAAAATTGTACACATAGACAATACAGTAGGTTGGAGAATTGTGTCTTTTTTTTTTAACAAAATTAGCACAAGGAAGAATATCTTTGGATAAGTTGTAAAAAAAAGCTTATAAATAAAACATAACAGAAAATTCTAGTCTCATATTAAAAATGTGATATTCACCTAAAAGATGCGATTCAAGATGTCTTTGAAACAAAAAATTTAAAAAAGTGTATTTTGCTTCAGTAGAAAGCATACCAGCTGATACCTTATTTTTGAAATGCAGATACTAAGCAAATACTGGCCCAAATGTCCAACAGTAAAGATTTATGAAGAGAATTTCAGAATGCTATGAAAACATGTAATGTGTAGGAATCTAGGATAGATTTGTGAGTCAGGGAATGGTTTCCCAAGGAGGGGCCATTTAAGCTGAGATAGAAGATTTAGATAGGCAAAGATATAAAAGATAATTATTCTAGAGCGGAAGGAAGAACTTGGCATACTCAAGGAAATATCATTGTATCTTCCAGCACATTTGAGGGCAGGAATTCTATCTGTTTTGTTCATCATTTATATCTGGCTTTGTAAGTACAGTACTTGCTGCCATACAGTAAGCCCTCAGCAAGATTTATGGAGTGGATAAGAAGGAATGGATATTTTCCTGGGAGAATGATTGTGAGGACAGGGATTCACTGGATGTAGGCTACTTTCCTCTCTTCTTCAGCCAACCTGATTACATTCAGGTGGTTGGTAACCCCAGAAGATTACCCTAGGCCACTTTCCCAACCCTTCTTAACTGCTGGATGAAGGGTTGGGAAAGTGGCTGGATGGAGCTTGACCTGGAGACAGTCTGAACAAAAAATGCAGGAAAAATGAATGTAGATACCTTAACTGGATCTACTCCTGAGAAGGAAAAGTGAATTTGCATTATTACAGTGTCAGCAGTAAACCTGAGAATGGGTAAATATGGCCACTTAAAAAAAATAATAGCCAGCTGAGGGAGGGTGTTCTGTGCTAGAACACATGATCTTGGGTTCTCCGGTGACCAAATAACACATGAAAATCAGGCTTAGAGATTTAATAAAGAAGTTAAATACTCAAATACTTTGTATTAGTGGAGCTTATTTCTTCACAATCAAATTTGAACTTCCAAATTGAGATAATTTTATTTATCGGTTTGGGTGCCTTGAGGAATTTATAAATAGAGAAGAGAGAGAGGGTTGCACGTGTCCTATGTCTATGAAATAAGACTATAGTAACCACAGTGTTGCAGGACTTTTTGCTTAAATATGGGGTCCTTTTCCCATGGCCGTGAAAGTTCAGGCTCACAGTCAGTTTGAAGGGTGAGTAAAGCAGGGTTTTACTGGGTGAAAAGGAGAAAAAAGGGGAACAGGGTCTCTCCGCAAGGCCAGAGTCCCCTGTTACAGTGCTTCCCACGTTGCCTTTTGAATCCCAGATTCCACACAGGAAAAGGAGAGGCGAGGCTCCTACCCTCTGCAAAGGCACAAACTTCCCCAGCCTCCACTCCCGCATGCAGGCCGGCAGGAGTTTTGCCGGGTCTCCCTCCCACTGTCTCAACAGGAGGAACCGTTTTACAAGATGTTTACCGTACTGCTTTGCAGAATCAGGACAGAGAGTGACTTCAGGTGAGGAGAAGAATGGGATTTGGAGACAGAAGGAAAGAGAACAGATTCAGGGTCATTCTTGAAAGCTAGTCTTTGAGTTAAAATAAAGCTGGTAGACGGTAGCAACAACACATGTGTCTCTGATTATACAAGAATTTAATGATACTTGTTATGTTTTACATGACTTGAGGGGTTTCATATCTTCCTACTGTACATCATAAGTCTGTTTGTCCTTACTAAAAGGGCAATACCGGCTGGCGGTTAAGGTTAGTGTTCGCTAAGAGTTGGAAGTTTTGTTTTGAACAGTGAGAAAAAAGACACCCCTCCTTACAAAAAATAGAGTCTTGCACAAGGTGTGTTGGGAGGGGGATTAGTGGTACTGGCAGAGTGAGAACTCTTAGTTATTTTAAACAGGTTCTTTCTAAATATTAAAATTTACTGAGATGTCAACAATGTCACTGGGCTCATTTCCAGGAACAGAAGGTATTCAAACTACTGCAGTCAACCACTGATTTGACATAAAATGTCAATAACTTTTTTTTTTTTTTTTGAGATAGGGTCTTAGTCCGTCATCCAGGCTATAGTGCAGTGTGGCACCATCTCGGCTCACTGCAACCTCTGCCTCCCAAGTTCAAGCGGTTCTCCTGCCACAGCCCCCTGAGTAGCTGGGATTACAGGTGCACACCACCACGTCTGGCCAAGTTTTGCATTTTTAGTAGAGATGGAGTTTCACCATGTTGGTCAGGCTGGTCTCTAACTCCTGACCTCATGATCCTCCTGCCTCGGCCTCCCAAAGGGCTGGGACCGCAGTCAATAGCATTTCAAAAGGAAGTTCCATTCATGTTTATTTTGCCTTTTAAATGAAAGTTAAGTACTTTAGTTAGCATCATTTAATAATTACTATTGTTATTTGGTATGTGATTTAATAATGGATTAGTTAATTGTAAAACAAGATTTAAATGTTTTCTTCTCCAATCACTGGAAAAATTTGTTGAAATCACCTTATTAAACAGATTTTATTTAACCCCCTTGGAGTACTAATGGTTTTTATTTTGTTGAATGAATGTTTTACCCAAACTTATATGCATATTAGATTGTTTGAAAGCACAATTAGAAAATGAAAAATAGACATTGAAAATTTTTTGAGTGATTTCACATATGTTCCTGAAACAACATATCTATTCTAAATCATTGACTATTTCAAGAGTAATGTCGTGTATTCATTTCCTTATTTTATCTCCTCAGTACACTGTGCGATCAGTGTGTAGGGGTGACGCAAGGAGCCATACTCTGTTTGACTAATGTGAAAATTAAGCATCAGTGAGAACTGGAATTTGCGAAAGTCACTGACAGATAATGTTAGAACTGGACCAGAAGATAGGAGCTGGTATAAAACTAGACCAGCGTGCCTTTCTTTTCCTTCAAAATGCAGTTCAGTTTATTGCTTTTGTGAATTAGGGATTGTGTTTCTTGATTTTTATTAAAGTAGGATAAAATGTTAACTGAGTTTAGTTCGAATTAAAAAAAATACACAGATGTATATGTATATATACACAGGATTTTAAGGACAGTTCGCGCGCGTGTGTGTGTGTGTGTGCATGTGTGTGCGTGTGTGCGTGTGTGTGCGCGCGTGTGTGCGTGTGTGTGTGTGCGCGCGTGTGTGTGCGTGTGTGTGTGTGTGTGTTCGACCTCGCATGCCTGCCATGGAAATTGTTAATCCTCCAGACATCGCATTACAGAGGCAACTACAATAAGATCTAGCTTTTGCCTTACAGACCAGATGGCTATACCTGATAGGCTCACAGGCATTCAGAAGTTCCTCTGTTGTTCCTCAGATTTCTTTAACTGTTGTGATATAGTAGATATTAAATTTACCAGCGTAACCATCTTTAAATGTATGGTTTATTACCATAAAGTGTATTCACATTGTTGTGCAGTCATCATGACCATCCATCTGTAGGAGATTTTCATCTTCCTGAATGGAATCTCTGTGCCCCAAAACGGTAACTACCCGTTCCCTACCGTCCACAGCCCCTGGCAGCCACCATTCTCCTTTCTGTGTCTCTGAATTTGACTATTCCAAGTTCTTCATTTAAGTAGAATCATATAGTATTTGTTCTTTTGTGACTGGCTTATTTCACTTAGTGTAATGGCTTCAGGGTTCATCCAAGTTGTAGTGTGTATGAGACATGTCTGTTTCCTTTTAAAGGATAAATAATTCCCTTATGTAGACATACCACATTTTGCCTATTCAGTCATCTGGGAATGGACAACACTTGGGTTGCATCTAACTTTTGGCTCTTGTGAATAATGCTGATATGAACATGCGTGTACAAATATCTAGTCTCTACTTTCAGTTCTTTTGGGTATGTATCCAGAAGAAATGATGGGTCATATAGTAATTCTATGCTTGGTTTTTTTTAGGAGCTGCCATACTGTTTTCTACAATGACCACACCATCAAAGAGGTTTTAAATGAACAAACAAACAAAAAAACCAACAGCAAAATTTTTATAGTCGTATGAATTTTAAAATAAACTTTTCTAAAATAGGATGAAGATAGCTGCATTGGATTTCCTGTGTAGCTAATAATTCTATGAAATATGGTCTGTGTCCTTATAGGTAAGTGGCAGGCACAATTAAAATTAGTGTATTGGTTTCTCTTTGGAGAATTACGGAGTTTGGAGACAGTAGGGGAATAACAGGTGAGTCTAAGTTTAAAAAAAAACACATAGAGCAGAATTCAGTTGGGAAGATTCTCATACAAATGAAAGAAACAGATACAATTGTCTCAGAGAGTCAACTCTGCTTCCTGAAAGTGTCAGCTTTGTTCCCTGATCTAGTCTGCCTTCCAGAATGCCTGCAGTTACCTTCTTAAACATGAGTGATATGATTGTTATTCTTTATTATCTCCTCAAAGATTAGGTCGGAATTCCCTTACATGCTCTCCAAGGCTCCTCACAATCTGGCATCAAGCTTTTCTTCAGCACTTCTTTTTATATATTCTATATTGCAGCCACACTGTATATCTCACTGTTCCCTGAAATTCATATCCTTCCATATCCTTCATATATGTCTAGAATGCTCTCTAACTACCTGTTCATGTACCAACTGGCACACTCCTCACTGTCTTTCAAGACCTGATTTTACTCTCTCTTCCTATATGAAACCTACCAGCAGCTTCCATAGGTAGACACTTTCCTAGTACGTTGTTCAAACCATGATAATAATGTTTACTGAAATGCATTATTATATAATTGTAATAATTATCCAAGTATATGGATATACAAATAATTATCTGTTTGTATATCCATCCATCTTGTTAAACTGAATGTTCCCAGAGGAGAGAAACCGTGTTTATTATATGGCATCATGCAAACCACATGATGTAATAGTCATATTACATGTAGGAATAAATGTCCAAAAAACACTGAGTGAACATCTTATGTGATTTTGCTCACCAAATAGAATGTTTACCTTTAATAAATAACCATTGCATGCATAGGCTAGAATCCCTTTCATAATTTCAGTATTATTAATATGCTGAATATATATGTAGTGGATATAGGCAGAAGTATTCAGCATGCATTTTTTTCTTCATATTTAATATGCTGGATGTATGTACTGGATATAGATAAAAGTATTAACCATGCAACTTTTTTTCTTCAGTAACTTGCTGGTGCTCCATGCAGATTTCCAGACACTGATCTCAAAGGCATTCATACATTACCCCAGAGTCCTCTTATCCTAGGAGAAAGTACCTCATAATCCACACTCAAATGTTAATGACATAATACATTATTCCTCCCAGAAGTGTTTGTAGTTTAAAAGTGGTTCCTATGGATGAAAATGCTTAGCTCAAAAGAATGAATTAATTTCCAGTGATAGAATTTTATTCACCTTGTCACCTGTGTAAATGATATGTTTTAAGGAAACAGGATGATACTCTGTGAACCCTAAAAATCACACTGGACAGGCAGGCTTCCAAGAGCACCTCTGAATCATTAGCATCTCCAGAGTGGTGTTAACAGTGGGAATATATTCTCATTCCTTAGGCTGCTGCTCTAAGGGCTTTGCCCTTTTGAAATAAATTTGTTCCTCTTATGTTGCCTCCTAATAATCTGCATGTCAGAGAAATGTGGTTTATTTCATGGTGCTTAGTCTGACCTACAAACTGTTTAAGAATTTTTTTCACATGTGTAGCCATTTAATATTTAAACTAGTTTCCACGAACCAGTTATAAATATGAGTGAATACTTATTAGCTGACTTGACATCTAAAAGGATGGTCTTTCTACTGAAAGCAAAATATTTTAAGAGTCAGATGTTTGAACTCTTTTTAGTCTAGATTACTCAAGAGGAAACAAATAGCAAGATTCAATTTAATTGCTTGTTATTTTGAAGAAGGAAATGTTATGTGTATTTTTCTTTCCCTAAGGGCCATGTCCGGGGAAGTATCGTTTTGGTGTTTTTATAGGTCTGTGAGATATTTCCCATGTTTCGGAACTAAAAAACAAGTGAGATTGGCATAAATCTATCTGGAAAGTGTAGTGTTTCAAAGCTTATCTAAATAGTTGTTCTTTCAGGTTGAAGATGTGGTATTATTTGTACTAAAATCCTATTGGTATAATAGTTTCATCAAAATTTGTAAACTGATGTATTCGAAGGACATACCTGAATCTAGGCATGGATTATGTAGATATGAAATGTTAATACATATCTGTGTATGTGTAATTGCAGGTGTGTGTGTCTCTGTGTATGTGTGTGTGCTTAAGTGTGTTTAAGTTTCTATGAAGCATTCTAAAGGAGGATAGGTCACACATGCAGGCATAGCATAGAAACTGACTTTGGGCTCTTGTGTTGGTTTTCCGGTGTTTGAGACTTTACCAGGTACTAACTGTGTGATACTAGGCAAGGCACATCATTGTTCTGTGCCTCAGTTTCCTTATCTGTAAACTAGGGATAAAAGTAAATTATTAAAAATTGGTGACACAGTTGATTCAGAGAGAGAAAATAATTACCTTTTAAAAAAGTGACTGTTTTGAAGCCAAATATGTTAGTTAATTTAACAGATTGAAGTCATAAAGTTTTATCATTAAGAGACTATGGCATAAAGATGGACACAGGTATGTAATAGCTTATTCTTTATCATATACCTTACATAACCAAATTTTGACTAATTTTAAAGTCTTCTTTCTCCTGACCATATGTTTATGGAAATGTTCTGTTCTTTGAAACCTTGCTGGGTTTAGAAAATGTATGTCCTTTGTCTATTTTGTGATAGACTTTAATTTTGTCTAATCAGTGTTTGAAAGAAATGGCACTTGTATGGACTTCCTTCCAAGAAAAACACTGGGTGTTTCAGGAAGTGGTCTTGGTGAGTCAGAGGCTAGTACTTTTTCCTCTGAGTCAGTTTTGAACCTCCTTGATATAAATAGCCATCCTTTTACCCGAAGTTCTGCTTCTGAGATGTTAAAATCATCACTGGCGCATGGCCACACGAACTGCAGTGCTTCATTAGATTTTCTGCTCAGTTGCATTGAGGCTCTTATCTAATTGTGACGGGAGAAATTCTGTGGAATAAATTCCTTTTTAAAACTTCAGTTTAATTCTGTGCTTCTAAATTAGTTTCTGTTTCATACCAATTTTGCTTCAGAAAGGAGTGGAGTCAGGTGATCATTTGTGTAAATTTTAGAGGAATTTATATTGGTGATAATAAACGCTTTAGTCATTAGAATTCTATGACTTCTCTTTTAGCACACACATATAATTCTTTATAGCACAATTTCAGTTCAGGGATTATTTTGCAAAAAACTGTACTAGTTAGCCACACCTCAAAGTTGTTAAGAAGATACAAAAGAATATAGTAGAGGGGTTCTTCATAGCCATATTAAAAACATTAAACATGACAAATAATTGCCAGTTAACTAGATATTATTAATGTTGAGTTGGTTAGGGAAGACTTTTTTTTTTTTGAGATGGAGTCTCCTCTGTCCCCCAGGCTACTGTGCAGAGGTAAGATCTCAGCTCACTGTAGCCTCCACCTCCTGTGTTCAAGCAAGCCTCTTGCCTCGGCCTCCAAAGTAGCTGGGACTATAGGTGTGTGCCACCATGTTAAGCTAATTTTTGTGTTTTTAGGAGAGATGGTGTTTCACCATGTTGGCCAGGCTGGTCTTGAACTCCTGACCTCATAATCTGCCCACCTTAAGTTCTGGGATTACAGGCACGAGTCACTGCTCCCAGCCAAAGGGTAGACTCTTGAAAAGGGGTGGGAATTGAGGAACTGAGAAATTACTAAATGGGAGAGAAAAGTAGTGGAAAGGGCATTAAGGGTAAGAACAGACACTTAAAGGTGAGTCAGTCAAGATATGCTCAGGACAGAGTGGTGGAAATGAGGGTTTATATGTAGGCATATTTGAGAGAATATGGATTACTGGAAAAATTGTGTAAGCCATAATTTTGGTGAATGTTAGATGGGTACACTGAACAGTCGTATGTGTGAGTATGTAGTTGGTAATATTAATTGTCCTATATTTCTCTTGAGTTGTAATTGGTTGACCGCAACTGGTTTTTCCTTTAGTGAATTTCATTTTATAACTAGTATTTAAAGAAAACATCTGTATTTCTCTTAAATATATAATTAAGCAGGAAAATAAAGGAACTGGTGGGTATAGATGTCAAATCATCTTTGTGTGCTTTTGTGTATAATCATAGCAATCATTCTTATTTTACAGAGGAGTAAACTGAGGCTGAGAGAGGATAATGACTTGTCTAAGGTCACGGAGAGATGTTAGCCAGGATTTACATTCAGCGCTGCCCATCTTCGTACTTTTTTTTTTCACTATGGCAAAATAGCGCAACAAAAGCATTGGGACATACTCAGTAAGTTTTTATTATTTCTAGTAGCTATGAAAAAGCAGATCAAAGGCACTTTTCTTCTCAACAGAAGTATTAGTTTCTTTTAGGAATAGGTCTTTAGATCCTAGGAAACTGCCTTGCATGTAAGCTTGCTCTCCTCTTGGGGAGCAACTTTCTGTAAGGTTTGCAGGGGAAGTAAAATCGGTGGAGGGATCGTTTGTAGGCTGCGATGATCCATTCTGTGGATCATCTGTCCTTTGCCCATTTATATTAGTAGATTGATGGTCATTTTCATTTTTTAAAACATTTGAAGCATCTGGGCCTTGATTAGTTGGAGTTTTTGATTTTCATTCTTGACATATACAGCAGTTACAAGAATATGCTACTTTGTTTTATCCTGTTTCCTTCATGGTGGGGAAGCAGTAATGTGGCTCTTGGCAAAACTGACCTTCCCTGAGGTTTCAACAGAGGCAGTTGAGATTAAACACCATTCTTGTAAATACTGAATCTCCTATCTCATAAATTTCAAACTGGTGTCCTAGAAGAAATTCTTTGTTAGCATCTCGAATGGAGCAGCTCAGTTCTTAGGAGAGCAGGGAAAGTCATCATGTTCTTCCCAGCTAACTAGTTTGAATGTGCTACTATGTGTGGTTACGTGCTATTCCCAGGGCTTCTTAGCAGCTAAGTTGTTTTTTTTAAAAAAGGATGAAGATTTATTTTTCCACTCCATTTGAGGAAAATAAGGAAGTTGGCTGGCAATAAGAGAGATCAACATGGAGAGGCTGCAGGAGAGACGTGTCTGTTTACTGTGTGGATGACGTTGATTTAAAGAGGTGGGGTTGGGGAGTATAGTTGATACTGCTTGTTCTTTTTCTTGAGTAGTTCTTGTTAGAAGCTAGAGATGCTGAATATTTTCTGTTTTAACTCACATGGTTAAAATGTTTTCTAGTAAGATTTTAAAATTACGTTTAGAACATTGTTTTCTTCTGTCTTTCCTTATATGAAGATTTGAGATACATATCTTCATTTGGCCACGTAATAAAATATTCACAGGCATAATTTTTTAGAAAAGATTTTAGGAAACTATAGAGTTTTTCCATTTTACCTTTATTCAACAGTTTCAGAAAGCCTTTTAAAATACATATTTCTCTCATACTCATTCATATGTCCCCATGCTTTGTAAAACACATATTGCCTCAAAGTTGGATAGAAAAGTCAATTCTGTTTTTATCGATAGCTTTTATACCAGTGGAAATATGTTCCCATAGAGAAATTTCTATAGTAGGCATGAGCGTCACAGAACAAAGTCAAGGTGATGCCATGTCTTTTGGAATTTGGTGATTCTTTTGTCACTCTAGGGTCCGTTGTCTTTATTCCGGTACTACCTGGGCCTTTATACTGATACTGTTTCTAATAATCCTGGTCATCTACTGCTTGGACTTCCTATACTTTCAGATTCCAGATCCCTTTTTTCTTGCTTATCAGTAAAGCTAGATTATCAGTTCTTTTTTATACAAATGTATGGACTATCCTCTATAATTCTTGGCAAAAGAAAAAAAATCCTTGTAGCTCTTTTTAGAGGTCATGTGATCATGTGATTTTTGGGTAAAAAACTCTAGCCATTACTTTCCTGTATGTGTCAAAGTGGTTGAATTTTAGCCCATATCTATTATTTATTACCCCTTTGACAATGAACACATTATTAAACTCTGTACCTAGTTTACTCATCTGTAAAGTGGGAATGATAAGTATTCCTTCTTCATGGGGACAGTTGTGACAATTATAAGAAAATGAGACATGAAAAGCAGTTAGAATTGTGCCTGCCATTGCCTCTTCCTCTTCCTGCTGTCACTGCTATTACAGTTGGTACTAGTTTAGTTCTCCATCGTACCCTGATTTTGTATAATCATTTGGCTTACAATGGGGGACGGCAGTTACGCTATGTAAGTGATATTCAGTTTATTTAATCAAGAGCCAGAATTATTTGGGGGGTTATTTAGAAAAGTTAAACTTTTTCTTCCTATATGGAACACAGTTGAATCAGAGTGTGCTTTTCCCTCAAGCTTTCTCTTCTTCAGTCTACCGGCCATTTTTCCTGTTGCTTAGAGATGGGAACTGTTGGAAGAGAAAGAAAGAAGTGGAAAGAAAGAAATGCAAATGTTGCCCTTATGATAATTCCCCTCTTCAAATTTCCTCTTCCTTCTGACCTAAAAGAGCCTACTTACCGAAACAAATCCATCGTCAATTCCCAAACAAGAATCTACATAACGTGATCCAGGAACACAAAGGTTCTTTGGTCGTTCTCCCTTCCCTGCTAATCCAAACACCTTTTTTCACTTACTAATTCCTTGTAAAGGGGTGTGTATCTGCTTGGTTTTAATTTCAGGTGCTCATATTTAGGAATGTAATTCCTGGCAAATATTTTTGGGGGTTTATAAATCGACACTGGTCTAAAAGTGGACGTGTTAAAAGTCCCATTTCTGCCCCAGTGGAATAGTAGTTCAGGTGTTTTTCTCTGACTTTCTGATTCATCTAGTCCTTGTTCTTAAAGTTGGGAAGTCTCTAAAGTTAGTGTTTTATATATTTTACTGTTTCATTTTTGTGTTTCTTCATCCCTACTGTATTTTATTTTGTTTTGCTCATGTTCAAACTGCTACCTGAAATAGAATAAATAATAGCATTCTCATTCAGAATTATTTTTACATATATTCTGTCAACAGAGTACTGTTTCACCTGTCTTGAAACATTAAAAACATTCAATAAATGCATAAATTCTTTGTTTTAATAATATACTAATTATCCTGGATTTTAAATAGGAAAATCTTGAGATAACATTTTCAGAATGAATCTCTCAGTCCCATACTTTTGAGAAGTTCATAGCTAGGTTTGACTCAGTCTGTTTGTAGTCTTAACAAATGCTGTCTGTTTATTTTTACTTTTAAGTAAATTAACAGAAGTTGTCATATTTCTTCGTTTTCTTATTTCATGCTCTTCTCCCACTAGATTGTAAGCTCCAAAGGTAGGAACCCTGTCTGTTTTGCTAACTGTGCCCTCAATATGTAGAACTACCCTGTCTAGTGTGGTAGCTTGGTCTATATGTGGTTATTAACATTTAAATTTAAACTAGTTTAAATGTAATAAAACTTAAAAATTTAGTTTCTCAGTGGCACTAGCCACATTTCAAGTGCTCAACAGTTGTGTTCAGCTACTGTATTGAGCAGTGCGAGCATAGTGCATTTCCATTATTCTAGGAAGTTGTGATGGACTGTGCAAGAGCACTGATGGGCACATTCTGGTTATGTAGTAAATATTTGTCAAATGAATGAGTGAATGAAGTAGTACTCAGATTGGCAGGTGCCAATTAATGTTGAATGAATCTAGTTTCAATAATCATGTTTAAAGGTTCTTCTAGTTTTTAATTAATCCATGTTGACATTTCCCCAGCCAACCTCAAAATACTGGACTTACCATTACTAATAGGAAAGTTAAAAGCACAACTTGTTGCTGATGTCATGGCCAAATTACCTTTACTTATAACTTTGGTAAGTCTCAGATTCTCATTGAAATGGGAATAAGAAGTTCTTATTACCGCTTAATGTGGTAAGAATTAAGTAAGATAATGCAGGTAACGTGCTTGCACGGTGGCTGACCTAGTACAATAAGTGAGCATTATTGTTTTCACAATAGTGATATAGTGAGAAATGTCTAAATTTACCTCAGTTCATGGATGATTTCATGGTTATGAAGAACTTTACTGCTGGTTTTGAGAACATCTATTGTAATAATTTAACATTTATCAAAGGTAATGCTATTTACAGTCCAAGCTTATATTTACCGATACTAAATATGAAATGTGATAGGCTCAATTATTTTTTCACGTTGGAATTACCTTTTTGTTCTTCTTTTAATTTTTATCACTATGTAAGTATGTAAAGTCTCAGGAAGAGAGTTTCATACTACTTTTATAGGCAACTTGAATTTTAAAACTAATGCACAATCTCCCTGCTTTTATTTTAAGTAGTTCACAAATAATTTGTTTCCAGCTGTAGCTATTTAAATAGGCTTCTCTTTGGGAAAAAAAATTAATAAAAATGGATAAATTAGTTGTCATTTACCTAAGGATGAATTCCAGGTTTTATTTAGGTACCTAACTCTGCTATGATTTAATTTCTAGAGAAGCAATTAAAGCAAGAGCTTTTTACGAACAGTAAAGTCTGATTTAACCGGGGATATTGCCTCATTTTCGTGCTTTAGAGTATTGTTTCTTCTCTGGGATTTGAAAACAGAGTTTGTTGTTACAATAACAATAGGTAGTTAAACATACACTACCAAAATACCAGCTGACTTTATCAAATGTAAATTTCCTTCATTTTTTGTGTTACTTCCACTCTGGCTATTATGGTATCTTTATTTTCAGTATAAACTGGTACTCACATTTCTTAGTCCACCTGAGCCTCTCAAGTTCATATTAGAGGTGACTTGAATTTTTCATCTGAGTTTTTCATCGACAAATATTTCTTAATGTTTAGACAATCAAAATATGCTACAGAAAAATGGCAGACTAAGCATATACATTTGTTTCTTTTTTTTAAATTTTACTTTAAATTCTTGGATACATGTACACAATGTGCAGGTTTGTACATAGGTCAATGCGTGCGGTGATGGTTTGCTGCCCTTATCAACTCGTTACCTAGGTATTTAGCCCTGCCCGCATTAGCTATTTGCCCTGATGCTCTCCCTTCCCTTGCCCCACCTCCAGCTGACAGGCCCTGGTATGTGTTGTTCTCCTCCCTCTGTCCATGTGTCCTCATTGTTCAGCTCTCACTTACAAGTGAGAACATGCCGTATTTGATTTTCGGTTCCTGTGTTAGTTTTCTGAGGATGATGGCTTCCAGCTTTATTCATGTCTGGGCAGAGGACATGATCTCATTGCTCTTAATGGCTGCATAGTATTCCATGGTGGCATATTCATTTATTTCACTTCCTCCAAATAAAATAACAGTAAAGGGATTTTTAAAAGGTAGAGGGCTGGGCATGGTGGCTCACGCTTATAATCCCAGCACTTTGGGAGGCCGAGGTGGGTGGATGATGAGGTCAAGAGATCAAGACCATATTGGTCAACATGGTGAAACCCCATCTCTACTAAAAATACAAAAAAATTACCTGGGCATGGTGGTACATGCCTGTAGTCCCAACTACTTGGGAGGCTGAGGCAGGAGAATTGCTTCAACCCAGGAGGCAGAGGTTGCGGTGAGCCGAGATCGCGCCATTGCACTCCAGCCTGGGTAACAAGAGCGAAACTCCGTCTCAAAATAAATAAATAAATAAAAGGTAGAAAGCCAGTGAGACAAAGGGACTTCTTAAAGCCTATGGATAATTATGACTAAGCTAGAAGACCTTAGATGTTGAAACCTAAGCTACTATTGAGAGACATTGAGAAGCAACCTGATTGTCACTTCAGAACCTCCAACCAACTCAACAGTGGGAGTGAGGCTCAGAATAATAGGATTTGTTAGTCATGTGTTTAAAGTGAACTTGGATCCCAGATGCCTTCTCACACTCCAGTAAAACTGGTAGTTTATTCTATGGAGAATGTGAACTAGAGAACTTGGCTAGGGATACTGAGACAAAGACGGAGGGTGAAAGATGAAATGAAATGCTTACTAAACAGTGAGATACCTTGGCTGAATTCTTCCATTTATTGCCAAAGTTTTGGCAGTCAGCTTTACATTCTCTAAACATGAAATTGGAAGATACTTCCTTGGAGAACCTGATTAATCTATGCAAAAGACCTATAGACACTGATGGCTGGGGCCTCCCAACAGGACTTCTGTGCAGTGAAGCCCACTTGTTTATAAGCCCCACTCATCTACACTGACTTTGTTGTCAGCATTTCAGGGTTTCATCTTCAATATGAGTAATAACCAGTAATCACCTGATTTTAAAGCAATTCAGAAGCCAAAACAAACCTAGAGAAAACAAGGAAATTGCCAGAAAGAGACAATGAAGGGAGAAGAAAACTTGAAAATATTTTCATGGATATTCTCAGAAAGATCAGAGAATATACTTTATCAGAAAGTAAGTATAGATATTATAAGAAAATGAACTTTTAGGGTCTAAAAATGTTCTCCTGAAAAATGAGAACCGATAGAATAAATAAGAAACTCAAAATGCTTTTTGAAGATAAAGAGGAGGAAGCTACCCAGAAAGTAGAACAAAAATATTAGGAAATGAAAAAGAAAAGAGAAAATACGAAAGTAGAGACAGACCAGGATCTGAGCAGTTGAATTTTTTAGAAAAAAAATATATATTTATAAATATATAAAGAGAGTAAGGAATCTATCAAAGAAATAGCAAAAGACCATTTCCTGAACTTTAAGGCCAATGATTTTCAAGTTTGAAAAGTCCTATTGTGTTTCCAGTCAGCTTCATTTTTCAAAAAAACATCCATACCAAGGTATAGCACCATAACATTTCAGAATATCAGGGGAAAAAAGGAAGATCCTAGAGTCCAGACCGAAGAAAACAGACAGGCTCTGTACAAAAAATTGGGAGTCAGAGTTGGCCTGACATTCAGCAGAAGCCATTGAAGACAGAAGTGCAATGGCTTCAAAATTCTATGGCCAAATAAATAAATAAATAAAAACCCTTTCAATCTACAATTGGAAACGAAGACAAACTGTCCATCATGTATACAGGTAGAATAAATACATTTTTCATCATATAAAGTTTCAAAAATGTACTTTTCTAATACTGTTTCTCAGGGAGTCCCTGAAGTATGTGCCCTACCAAAATAAAAAAGTAAAAGCATGGAAAGAGGAAGGTCCGGGATCCAGGACTAGACAGGAGGAAGATGAAGGGGATACACAGGGTGGTGAGGAATGTGGGTCCCCTGATACAAACTGTGTGGAGCCTTAGACAGTAATCGGTTCCGAGTGGAACAGTCCTGTATCTGGGAAAGAAGCCTGCAGAAAGACAGCAACGTTACCGTACTGATAGAATGGGTGGTGCTTCAGTGTATTGAAAGGAGGGTTCCACTTCTGGTGGTGTAACGTGATAAAACGAATGAAGGGGAAGATAATTATTAACAAAAAGAAGACAAATGTCAAAAACTGGAAGGATATTCTTAATATACTATGAATAGCATTTAAATAGATAAAATAAGTAACCATTGCATTTTAGTGAAAAGTGTGGTATACCTGTAATTTGTCCTTTGTGATGACTCTTACTCATCTCCAACCTCATCCCTCATAACTTCCTACCACGGTGCTGGCAGTTTTCTAAGTGTCCAGAGCCATCTCCTGCTCTTGCTCTTCTCTTTTGCCTTCTGGCTTCCTCAGCTCCTGCATCACAGGCCGTGAAGGAAGGCGGTTAGGGCTGAATGTCTCCCCTTTCCAGCCGAGGCGCAGGCCTTGCCTACAGTCCTTCTACTTGCCACATTGTACTGTAAATGATCCTTGTGATGTCTCTCTGCCCCATTATACTATACATTTGTAAAAATCATTATCTTTCTTTCTTTTTTGTTATTTATTTATATTTTGGGGGGAGTAGAAACAGAACCTTACTATGTTGACCAGGCTGCTTTCAAATTCCTGGCCTCAAGTGATCCTCCCACCTTGACTTCCCAAAGTGTTGCGATTACAGGCGCAGTAAATCACTGTGCCCAGCCTCTCTTGCCTTTTTTGGTTTAGTCATTTGAGGGAGATTTTATCCTCTAGATTCACTCCTAATCTAGTTGTCCTTGAACTTTATACTTTGCTGTCTTGTATTGCCCATAATGTGGTCTTTTTTTAAAGATGCTTCCTGCCCACTAAAATTTCTTTATAAGCAGGAAAGCTTTCAAGAAAAGCTTTATTTGTCCTAGGTTTTCTGTGCATTAGATGAGGTGCTACAGGTTTGTTTTCTTAGTAGAATTTCCTGCTGACAATCTGGCTTAATTTTTTTATATTCAGCCAAGTTACTGGAACTGACTTTTTTGTTGGTTTTGATTCTTCTTTGTTGCCTCACTTTCTAGCAGCCTATTATGACTGCCTCTGTTCTTGAAGATAAATAAAAAATAGCATTTTGAAAAGTGTGCATTTTTATCTCTGTGAACAAAATGTTCAGAGGCCTGGAATGACAATGGTTAGGAATTGAGGGTTTGACCTTCGCTGCTCAGTCATGAACTTCTCACAGGCTTAGAAAGTTAGACATGGTGCTCTTGATACAGCCTGACACCTAGGAAAAGTATACAGAGTATTCTGTTAGAAAGCAAATACCGGAAGGGTGCGGTGGCTCAAGCCTGTAATCCCAGCACTTTGGGAGGCCGAGGCAGGTGGATCACAAGGTCAAGAGATCGAGACCATCCTGGTCAACATGGTGAAACCCCGTCTCTACTAAAAATACAAAAAAATTAGATGGGCATGGTGGCGCGTGCCTGTAATCCCAGCTACTCAGGAGGCTGAGGCAGGAGAATTGCCTGAACCCAGGAGGCGGAGGTTGCGGTGAGCTGAGATCGCGCCATTGCACTCCAGCCTGGGTAACAAGAGAGAAACTCCGTCTCATAAAAAAAAAAAGAAAGAAAGAAAGCAAATACCTTCCCCCATATAATCATTCTGCTGACTGTTGGATCTGCAAAACCACACGTTGGGAAAATAGAACCGACAATTTGAAACAGTGAATAATCCTTGATAAGACACAGTACCTCTGTGTTCTCTTACCAAAATAATCAGTGTCAGAATATTATAGCAGGCAGAAAGAGAGGAAGTTGAGATAAGAAATAGTGAATATCAATAAAATATCTGAGAAGTAGTTTGGGGGTAGTTTAAGTATGTGCATTACAATACACTAGAAAGATTGATTTAACCTTTAACAAATGGAATTCTTAGGATTTTTTAAAAAGTTGCATGTGGTTTGACAATTAAGTTTTTGCTTGTAGTAATATTAGGAAGATGTATTTAGGATTTAGAAAAGTGGGATGAGGGCCGGGCACGGTGGCTCACCCCTGTAATCCCAGCACTTTGGGAGGCTGAGGCGGGTGGATCACGAGGTCAAGAGATCGAGACCATGGTGAAACCCCGTCTCTACTAAAAATACAAAAAAATTAGCTGGGCATGGTGGCGTCTGCCTGTAATCCCAGCTACCCAGGAGGCTGAGGCAGGATGATTGCCTGAACCCAGGAGGCGGAGGTTGCGGTGAGCCGAGATCGCGCCATTGCACTCCACCCAGCCTGGGTAACAAGAGCGAAACTTCATTTCAAAAAAAAAAAAAAAAAGAAAAAGAAAGAAAAGTGGGATGAATTCACTACAGCAGTTGCCTTAAGGTATCATTTTGCGCTTAGTAGGTTGTAAGCATTTATAAAGATATATTGTATATTTTATAAAAGATTGATCCTCCGAAGGAGCTGTACGGAAATGCAGTGAATCACCTGCAGTATTTTGTTTACTGCTTAATGTCCTTTGCTCTAGGTGATGCAGAGGAAGGTAATCATGTGGTGACAGGGTGGTTAAATATTAAAATATTTTATCTCATGTGTGGGTTAGAGCTCTACTTGCTGTACCTGTAATGTTTTATGATTTACTATTTTTAGAGGCCATTTAAGACACTAGAATGAAAGTCGAATTCAGGAGTTTCAGTCTCATTAAAGGTGATATTCCCAACGTGTCTCCTCTCCTGGACCACTTCCTTCCCCTGCCCCCAGCCTCTGCTAACTACCATGCTACTTCCTACTTCTTTGAATCCAACTTTTTTAGATTCTGCATAAAAGTGAAATCTCTGTGCCTGGCTTATTTTACTTAACAATGGGCACAAAGTTACAGTGAGGAGGAATAAGTTCTGGTGACCAACTGCACAGCACAGTGACTATAGGTAATACTAATGTTTTGTGTATTTCAAATTAGCTAACAGAGAGGGTTTTAAATGTTCTTACTGGAAAGAAATGATAAATATTTCAGGTGCTGGATATGCTAATTGGCCTGATTTAATTATTTCCTAGTTACACATGTATCAAAACACCACATTGTATGCTATATATACAATTATTGCTTGTCAATTAAAAATACAACTTTTTAAAAAGATGTTTTTAGAGCATGTTTTTCTGTCTTCCCACCTCGCCGGTTTACGTCAGGCTCTGCTAGGTCTTTATCTGTTTGCTCTTGTAAAATATGTTGAACTGTACTAATTTAACATTATGGTACTATTATGGAAAAAGGATATTTAGCATTAAAAATATATCATATTTAATCCTAGTTTTCTCAGTAAATACTCTTCCCTTCCAAAAACTAGCATTTTTAATACCTTATGTTAGAAAAATTGTTGATTAGAATAAAGAATAATTGAACATCAGAGTGAAAAAACTGAAAACTTTTGGCAAGCACACAGTTATTAGACTGTCACACAGTGGTGTGGCTTATTGGAAAGAAAATAGGACATCAGATCAGAGGTTGAGTTCTGCTTCTAATTTTAGCTTCTTGTTACTGAAACGTGAAAAGTTCCCTTGTCCCCCTCACAGGCCATGCGATGGGGATTTGCCTCATTTCTTCAGTGCCCTGAGACTCAGACCTGTAGGGGAGCATGCAGATGGGCAGGGTGTGAGGTTCCAACCCCACAGCAGTGTCTAGGGGTGAATGTTTACAGATGAAGCCCCAGTGGGCATGTGTTACAGGGTGCTCTTTTAGTTTTGCCATCTATAGGTGGCTTATGTTAACCAGCTCAGTTAGACCCTCTACCTTATTCCAAGGACAGAAGGCTCTCTCTATCCCAGGGTTCTTGCCTCAGTGTACCGGAAGTATTGGATCACACGTGGGCTTGGAGAATGAGTGCAAGATTTTATTGAGTGGAGGTAGCTCTCAGCAGATGGAGGAAGCCAGAAGGGAGATTGTTTTCCCCTCAAGTCAGGCTGCTTGGCAGCCTGGGCTCTCCTTCAGCTGCGCTAACCGAAATCCAAACTCCTCGTCATTCTGCAGGTCAGTGGCCTGCAGCATGCTGGTGCCTGTTGGTATGTTCCTCCCCTGATTTGCCCCTCAAAGTCCAGCAGCTTATTATGTGTCTGCCTGCTAGGTTCTCAGGGTTTTTATAGGCACAGGATGGGGGTGTGGCAGGCCAGGAAAGTCTTGGGAAATGCAACATTTGGCCAGGAAAACAAAAATGTCTGTCCTCACCTAGGTCCGTGGGGTGGAGCTCTAGCCAGGAACCACACCTTCCTCTACCCAGCACTTTCATTCCCCCCTTCCCTGTTATTTAAAGGGACCACTCCCGTCCCTTTGGTATCATTACCACTTAGTCAAATGACTTCACTGCGTTGAAGCTGTCATCTCACCCACAAAATAGACCCAATAGCTATCTGATAATACTGTTTTAAGGATAAAGTGAAGTGATGTTTGTAAAATGTCATATGAAGTGGGAGCTCATTGAATATTTTCTTTTCCTTTCTCCCTTGTGTTCTCTTCTGCCTATGATTTTACTATAGACACAGTTAAGACATTACTTTTCAGTCATTCATGGCACTGTATGATTTTATAAATTTACAAAATACCACACAGATGGCAGTCTCTGTTTTAATTTTATCTATAAAATGAGAATGGAAAATAGTACTTCCTTCAAAAGCTAATGTGAAGATTAAATAAGACAATAGAATGCATTTAGCATGATACCTGACGCAGGGTTAAAACTCAATAAATAGAAGTTATTCGTTTAAAAATTAGCATAGTATCCCATGTCAGTACAGTATCAACAGTGCTTTGAATTGAGATATTGGTCATTTCCTCTGTATAGTATAACATCCAACCGCACATGTGTGCCGATGATGTCACTGTAGCAACTCAGGGAATAGACCAAAATTTGAGGGAAATACGATAGTTGTATTAGGATATGTCTATGGCTCTTCTCTGTTAGACCTTCCTGTGAAATCCATCATAATAGCAAACATAATTATGCTAAATTAGTTCTTGCTAAAGTTGCATATCAAATTTTATTGTAAGTAGTTTTCTTCAGCCACTTGCTAAGCAGACAACATTCTGATTTGATCATAGACTTTTCCCAAAGTTCTAATTTATAAACTGCTTAAGAATATTTTCATAATTACAAAGAAAGAGGATCTAAGTTAATGATTTTAAGCTATTTCAATGTGTTGATTTAACGGCATAAAGCTACTCCATTTACACTGATACCGGCCTTGAGAAAATACTGTTCTTCCGTATGGCCTAGAAATTATTGTGATACCTTCACAGGTACTAACCATATTATTGTCACAAGAGCTTAATGTCCTTTTTAGTTTTTTGAGTTTATTCATGCATAAAAGCTATTTGTTACTTGATGTTTGAACAAATAACATGGAAAAATACATGGTGTCATCTTTATTGATGGTACTGGAAGATATATTAATACGTGGTTGCTCTAGGAGACACTGTACGAGACAATATGTGTGATGATTTAAGAGGTTTAAAGAATATTATTATTATTTTTTAATGTTTTAAGCAAAATCATTGGTAGACAATGCCACGAAGTATTGGTAGAAATTAAGTTTCAATGGTCTTTTAGTTAAAATCCTAAGTAATGATAATGCCCCCTCCCACTTGGTTATAACTTAGACTGAGAGACAGAAATTAAATTAAATTGAAACCTAGACATGGACGTTTCTAGACACTCTGTCATATCCAAACACACACTTTAATAGATAAAGAAACATCAGTGATATTTTCTGACAACACGAGTCATTTGAAGGACAGTTAAATATGCAGAGAGTTAATAATTATGTGGCAGCAAGACTGGTTAGGTAGTTTTCTGACATCGAGCCATGCCTACATACTTATCTACCAATTTGAAAATTGATATTAGATGCAAGCAAGAGTAAAGAAAAGGAATCCAAAACGTACTTATATATGAGATTCTTAAAACTTTCTAATACAAATTTAATTTGCCGGGTTAGCCTT
Organism: Callithrix jacchus; assembly: GCF_049354715.1. Classification (NCBI taxonomy): domain Eukaryota; kingdom Metazoa; phylum Chordata; class Mammalia; order Primates; family Cebidae; genus Callithrix; species Callithrix jacchus. The sequence continues at coordinate 7,617,522 of NC_133510.1, forward strand.
ATAGCCTTGTTTATTTCTTCTTACAGTCATTTTCTTTTCATGCATTCCATTTACTTTTTTTTTAAATTATAGTGTTTTACATTTTTGATGTGTTTAACTTAGATTTTAAATTTATCATTTGTATCCTTCTAATTGTCAAAGAATTTTATTTTCTGTAGAAAATAAAGATAAAATTAGATTATGACTTACTAAAAATGTTTTCATAATGACATGGATGCTGTTACTTGAAATCAAATGCAGCTGACACTTGAGCAAATGCAGGTATTAGGGGTGCTGACCCCACTCAGTCGAAAATCCATGTCTAAATTCGACTCCTCCAAAACATATACTAATAGCCTACTGTTTACCTAAGCCTTACAGATAATATAAACAGTTGATTAACATATTTGGTATACGTATTATATATTCTAAAATAAAGTAAGCTAGAGAAAAGAAAATGTTAAGAAAATCTTAAGGAAGAGAAAATATGTCCTCTATTCATTAAATAGAAATGGATCCTCATGAAGGTCTTCATCCTTGTAGTCTTCATGTTGAGTAGGCTGAAGGACAGGAAGTAGAGGGGTCGATCTTGCTGTCTCAGGGTGGCAGAGGCGGAAGAAAATCTGCTTATAAGTATACTCTGCAGTTCAAAGTCCTGTAGATGGTAGCTATTATGATGGCTTTTGTGTACACTTTCAGTAGAATTATGTAGTTAGTGTAACTGCATTTGTGAGTCTTTAAACTTACAAGTGATAAAGAAAACTTTATCTCCTTAGTTTTTAGGTTGCTTTAACAGTTTATATAAATAAAAACAGTTTTTAAGTGAGAGTTTATTGTTATTTTAAATTGTGTACATGGTATGTATGGGTAAAAACTGTGGGTATGTTTTAAAAGCCTAGTGGAAAAAAGACAAGCATTTGTAATTGTTTCCTCTGCATGGTATAAACTGCAATTGCTCCATTTGGGTATTTGAAAGCTTCCATATTTGCCACATGAGCCACTGTGATAAGTGAAACTGTGATTCCCAAATGACATAAAGTTTCCATATTTCAAATTCAATTTAGCAAATTGATATTTTCTATCCCGTTTTCTAATGTTCTCTTATTCCTTTTAACACATCACTATTTTAAAACAAAACAGAGACCATGCATTTATTTGATTGTCATGAAGAATTAAACATGAAAAGATGAGTTGCTGTGGCTATCACTTTTCATTAAAGCCAGCTGCTGTGGTTTTAAAATGCAAACCAGATCAAAATCAGCTCAAACCCTAGGGGTTTAATTTATATACTGAATGAACCAGCTTGCTTTGAAAGAACATTTCTTTTTTTTTTTTGATTTTGGAAGAAACTTGCACATCTATCTCATTTCATCTTTACACTAGCACTGTGAGCTCAGAAGATGAAGAATTATCTCTGTTTTACTGATGAGAATGTTGAGACAGAGGCCTAATTGACTTTCCTAGTCCAATTAGTGCCAGGAATGGTGTTAAAATTCCAGACTTCGTGAATGTCTGTATCCCGACCCTATTATCTCTAGTTCCGTAATGTTACTCCAGGCCTCTGTTCTGGCCCAAATCATGGAATGTAGCAATGATGTGCTGTAGTTAGATCCTTTAGGGTTATGAGAGCAAATCGTGAAGAATTTAGGAATTTTGTAAGCTGCTATTAAACCACCGACTGCTTGAAATTGGCCGTGGTGGGAATATTTATACCATGGAAGTCAATAAGCACTACAAATCAGGCCCTCTGCCTTGTGCCACCCTGAGAACTGGTTACCAGCACACCACTGATTGTATCTATAAGCTGAAAAAGGAAAACAACAAAAATGGAAGACAGCAATGTAATATACATGTAATTTTATAAGTACAGTCTATGTATAGAGCAGAGGCCAATCTTTCTTTGCTACTTAATTTATAAATTTGCTTTTAGACAGTGGATAAATATAGATAATACTATCAGGAAAGCTTGATTCCAGTGTTTTGAGGGCCATTCTTAGCCGCTTTTAAAGAACTAGGTCAAGTCTCAGCCCTTCCAGAAAGTAATGACCATCTTCATGGCCTTTTCCCTCTCTGACCTTCCAGCAGATTTGAAATAGAGTTACATTCATTTGAACTTAATTCCTTATTATTTGTTTTACACGAATTAACTTTGTTTCCCTAAGAATACAATAAACTCTTTGAAGAGTGGGACATGGATTTCCTTCTTTCTTTCTTTGAATAAATATTTAAAGAACACCTGTTCTTTGCCTGGTACCCTTCTTCTTGTTTGAAAAGCAGCAGTCATCAAACAAAAATTCATGCCTTTTGGGGGCTAAGAGTTTAGTGAAGAGGCAGGTATTAATTTAAATAAATGAAAAGTTATGAATGTGATAAGTGCTTTGAAAAACTGCCTATACTGTGGAGAGTGTCTGATAGTGGAATTTTATCTATTCAGGAAGGTCAGTAAAATCTTCCTCTGAGGACATTGTGATTGAACCAAGATCTGAAGAATGAGAAAGAATTAAAGTGACCAGATCTTAAATATTACTTCTTTATGTAGGCTTTCCGTGCCCTTTAATCTGAATTAAGTTCCCTTATTACATGCTTCCATGTTACAATGAATGTACCCTTTGTAATAATATTAATAACTGCAACTTAAAATTTTACATTTATTCATTATCTGTTTTCCCCCACTAGACAGTTGGCCCTATAATTGGGACCATGTCTGTTTGGTTCACTTTGGTGGTACCAATATCCATCACAGGATCTGAAACTTAATAAATCAATATTTAGTCATGTTTCCACCCCCTTGGCCCATAAAGCTAGGGTATGTTCTGCCTAAGTCACAGTTATTGAGAAGACATAGTAATAAAATATATTTGAAAAGAAAAAAGTCAGAAACATAAGACAGGATCCAGGATAGCTTAGTGACACAAACCCGGGGAGGACCAAATACCCAGGAGTGAATAGAAACACACTGGCTATAGATAGCAGTGTTTTCTAGAAGAACATTCCATTTGGTAATAAGGAAGTTTTACTCATTATTTATCTTGTTTGAAGGAAGTTTGTTCAATCTGTAAAATAGACTTAAAAATGGATTCTGAGGTTAGTTAATCAGCATCAGATGATGCTGATTTTTAAAATTATTTTCTTGTAAGAAGTAAAAGAAATGTGTAAATGAAAACTTTCTTGAAAAAAAGGTGTATCCATGTGCATTTGTGCATTTGACAAAGCACATATTTGAGTTAATAATTTGAGCTAATTCTTTTGTCAGATGTGCTTTGAGGGAAAGAAATAAAAGAAGGCAGGGAGGAAAGAAAACCACTTGTAGGCAAAAAGACTGGTAGGAACTAACATGATTTTCTGTAAATGATAGGGCTCTGGGGGTAATACTTTTTGCTTTCATACTTTTCTCTTATTTCTCAAGTTTTTTAATAAAATGAGTTTATATTTTATAATGTAATAGTAAACAAAATAGCATCTCATAAAATTGATAGCTGATTATGAGTTTTGGCAGAATGTAAAATTATGCCTATATGCTTTGAGGACTCAGAACTATATTTTAGATTTTTCTTTTGTTCACCTACATTTGCTTACAATATTAGCATATGAGTTTTAAATGCCAGCGGATCTTTGTTTAACTGTTCCTCTATACATCTGGAGCCTGGGCTCTTTGAGGGTGGAAATCTTTATCTTTGTATTTCTACTATAATTCCTGGCAGTAGCACATATTTGTTGAATGAAAAACTTTTGAAATTGAGATGTCTTCACCTTTTTATTGACTTTAATCTATGTGTCTTTCTTTTTTTAAAACACAGGCGTGAAGGACACGATGAATGGTCATATTTCTAATCATCCCGGTAGTTTCGGAATGTACCCGTCTCAGATGAAGTAAGTTGAAAGGTTTATATTTAATACGTTTTAAGGGATTTGATTTGGTGATTTTAATTGTTTTGTATTTTTAATGAAAAGATTACTTTTTTTGTATAGTTCAGTAGTTCTTTCCTCATTCATATGTAATATCTTTGTGACAACACGTTATTATTAAAAGTTTACTGTGTCTGGCAAGAATAAGATGGTAAAGAGCCTCATGATGATGCTAGTGCTCTCACACTTGGACAGTGTTTCATTCTAGTACTTCATGCATTGTTGCTTTTCATAGTTGAATATAGTCTACTTCAGAGCTTTGAATTTCCATGGCATATTATATTATTGCTATTTGTAAAATATTGGTATTTGAGAACGGCTAAATGTCATTTAGAGTAAATTAATCAAGTTATTTACCGTTGTGTAAAACTAGAAAAGATCAGGCCAGCAAACAAAGTAATTCCAGTGGGTCAAGGTATAACTTGAAATCACAACCCTGACTTAATTGGCTATTGTATATTGTGATTAATGTTGTTATTTGATATTGGCCATTGTGATGAATATTTTACTCATCATTTTTTCATAACAGGTAAGGGGGTTACTATTTCTAGAGAATAAAATAAAATGTAATTCTTAATCATGATGCTAAAAGCCCTCAATCTGCCACAGCTTATTCTGGGAATGTTACGTTAACTGCCTCTTTCCACAGACACTGTGCTATTTCTTGGGTCAGTTCCACGTAATTTTCCTAACTTGATTCTCTGCCTGTTTTTGGAGCTTCTTTCCATTTGGATTCTGCTTGTGTCAATGTGGTAGTAAAGTTTTCTTAGATATATTGATAGGGTTAGTCCTTCTTTGATTTTTTTCCACGTTATATCTATAGTTTTACCCAGATACCGCATTCTATTGTGATTATTTTATGTACTTATCTTATTGACGGCACCCTGTTTCCCCTCCCTTACTCCTTATTCTTCTAGGTTTTGGGTCTTAAAAAAATGTTTACTAAATAAATGAATAAAATTCAAATGAAGTACTATTTATTTCATATAACATGTTAGTAACAAGAGGCTAGCTATAAGGTAAAGCAGGTCACATTTAATGATAAAGTATTATTTAGGCCAACTGGATTGTCTGTAGCATTATATCCCAAGCTCAAATCCTTGAGAACTTGTTATAATTGGATTACCTTTCAGAACTTAATTCAATATGGTAAACTTAAACTCTTTAAGATAGTTTCAACCGTCGTGAATCTTCTTGGCTACAGTTCTGACATGGCATTTGAGGGAAGTTTGTGATGTGAAGCAGCCTTGGTCCTCATTGTGAAAGTGTGGTCTATATTTTATTTCATTACCACTCACCAGAGCGGGATCTGACTCATTTTGACAAGCTCAGATAGGATCTCAATATATTCTTTTAAACACATGGTGATTACAGTGCACTGGAATTTTTATCTTCTACTTGAGTTTCTATTACTTATGTTGGACTTTAACCCAACAGAATGACTTTTTTTTTTTTTTTAACTACAGTGGCTACGGGTCATCACCCACCTTTTCCCAAATGGACAGAGAACATGGTTCAAAAACAAGTGCAAAGGCCCTTTATGGTAGGTTTGTTTATTTGATACGGTGTAATTCTGTTCTAACCACTTTCCACAATTACATGTTCAAAGTCGTGGTTTGAATCCACACACTGTTAATATTGTCCGGAATGAAGTCATGATAGCTAAATAAGGATTATTGTGAAGAGTTTTCATAAAAACTACCGAAGCTATGAACTCTGCTTGCTGTTACACATTTTAGAACTGCAGATGAAATGTACTGCAGTGCTTTCAGAAGTCCTATGCATGGCTCCAATGCCCTAGGTGGCTTTTCCCCTTTACTACTTGTAATAATGTTTGTTGATCTGTGTGACTGATCTAGTTGGTGGTAGGCTGACAGGTGACAGAACTTTCTCCTCATAGCTCTTGAATTTTGGGGGGTAGTATTAAAGTTATGTGTAATAGCTGTTAGATAATTTCTTTATGCACTGCAAAATAATTAAGCTTTTTCCCAGATCTTACTCCTGGTGCCCTCTCTTGATTGTCTCACATATACATACTGTTTTTTTACATTTCAAATATAAAATAGAAGTCATAACAAGAAGCTGAGGACTCCTGAAATTTACCACATGTGTTTAGGATGGCATTTATTTGTGTAGGGTCTGGATGGCCACTTTTATTCTATAACAATAAAGAATGAAAATAATATCGTGGTTAATACCAAAGACTCTGGAACCAGACTTCCTAGGTTCAAATTCAGTTATTTATTACCTGAGTGATCTTGGGCAAATTAATTTACCTGTGTGTGCATAATTTTGCTTATCTGTATAATGGGAGTATCTCACGGGGTTGAAATGAGCATAAAATAAGTTAGTATGTACAAAGTGCTTAGAAGTGTACATGCCAAATAGAAAACACTGTATGTATTTGCTATTATTATTGCTGATGTGATCACTGTTATTATAGGAACCCACAGCATTTTCTAAACTGTGGGATTCTTTTCTTTTTACATTATCTAGATCTATAACTTCTCGGCTGTTGTAAGAATAAACAATAGGTTTTGTGATTGTTTTTCTACCTGTATTCTTAGTGAATTGGCATTATCACTGAAATCAGACATTCATAAAATGGATCTGATACCACCCATGCCTACACATTTTAGAGCCTTGTTAATGTGATTATTGTTGATTTCAGTTTCTTAACTATTGTGACATTTTTACCATGGTCTAATAGTTACGAATTGTACATCTAGAGAATGTATTCAGTAAATGTTTTGTCATTAATATGTGCTCAGAACAGGACCAAAAATATATAATCTCTGACTTTAAGGAACTTACAGTCTGTAGAATAACTTGAAGATAACAGAAAAAAGGCATTTATGATAAGAATAAAGTAAGTAATTCCTTCAGTTTTTCATTTTTAGGCAGATATTTATTAAGTGCATCAGTATGCCATGATCTTCATAGACTTTATTTCTGTGTTTTCATTCATTTCAAAGATGACTAAGAGATGGCCGTTGCCTATGTGCCATTTTGGTGCAATAGACTAGTAAATACGTTTTTGTTTGCTTGTTTGTTTTTGTTGTTGTTTGTTTGTTTTGAGACAGAGTCTTGCTCTGTCATTCAGGCTGGAGTGCACTGGTGTAATCTCGGCTCACTCAAACCTCCACCTCCCAGGTTCAAGTTATTCTCTTGCCTCAGCCTCCTAAGTAATTGGGATTTTAGGTGCCTGCCACCACACCCAGCTAATTTTTACATTTTTGGTAGAGAGAGCGTTTCACCATGTTGGCCAGGATGGTCTTGATCTCTTGACCTCGTGATCCACCTGCCTCAGCCTCCCAAAGTGCTGGGATTACAGACGTTAGCCACCACACCCGGCCAATACATTGTTATAATAAAGGGCTAAATGGGCTTAGATGGTAGTGTGTATGAGGTATACGGTGGGGGTTGGTCAGAAAGGATTTAATAGAGGAATTGAGCCTGGAGCTGAGCTGTGAACATTATATTGTGTTCTTCAGGCATTTCAGGGGCCGGAGGAAGCTGCAGACAGTATGAAACCTTTTTAAGTGGGACTGTTAACTGTGAAACTGGCCCATGTTGGTCTTGTTCACTTCAGGATTCCCTGCGCATACTGGCATAGTGGCTAATATATAATTTATGCTCAGTAAATACTTACAGAATACGTGTAATGAATTAATGAGATGCAAGCAATTTGGTGTTAACTGGAGAGTGCATGGTGGTGCAGTGGGAAAGAAGATTTTTTAAATGTGCCAGGTGCGGTGGCTCAAGCCTGTAATCCCAGCACTCTGGGAGGCCAAGGCGGGTGGATCACGAGATCAGGAGTTCGAGACCAGCCTGACCAACATGGTGAAACCTTGTCTCTACTAAAAATACAAAAAAAATTAGCTGGGCGTGGTGGCGCATGCCTGTAATTCCAGCTACTCAGGAGGCTGAGGCAGGAGGATTGCCTGAACCTGGGAGGCGGAGGTTGCAGTGAGCGGAGATTGTGCCACTGCACTCCAGTCTGGGCGACAGAATGATACTTTGTCTCAAAAAAAAAAAAAAAAAAAAAATGAATGGGAACCACATTAGGAAAAATTATACTAAGGAATTTAGGCATTGTTTACAATGAATGAGCAGCCTTTGATGTGTTTCAGGCAGGGTAATAGGTCACATTTGTCCTGGCTCACTCTGGTAGTAATATTGAGAATGAATTTCATGAATGTGGATGGAAATAGGTGAATCAGAGACCTAAATAATATGGTAAATTAGACATCTATTAATAGCCCAAACACTTTTAATGAGGAAAAAGAGTATTAATCCTCTCACAAATACCACAGATCTAAAATCTAATTTCAGAGAGCGAAGAAAGAAATAAGAATAGAAAATAGGACTCACCTATAAATTTTAATGTTTATATTGGGTTAGAAGCAACTTTATAAAATCTTAGATCCAACGATTGACAATCTTTAGCTTTTTTAGATGAATTCTCACTCTGTTGCCCAGACTGGAGTGCATTGGTGCGATCTTAGCCCACTGTAACCTCCGCCTCCTGGGTTTAAGCAGTTCTCTTCCCTCAGCCTCCAAAGTAGCAGAGACTATAAGCACTTGCCACTGCGCCTGGCTAATTTTTATATTTTGATAACACCTGTAATCCCAGCACTTTGGGAGGCCAAGGCTGGTGGATTACCTGAGGTCAGGAGTTCGAGACCAGCCTGGAAAATCGTTAGCTTTTAAGCAGTAAACTTTTATTTTCCCCTTTTACATATAAAGCAAAGTGAGGCCCCCTTTTCAAGTTAGGTGATTATCAAAGTCACATAATTTAAATCTTGATTACAAGGTACCATTTTGTGTACTGTATAGATAAAATCAGATAGAAAGAGACGGATAGAAGGGCAAATCCAAGAAGCATTTATAGGGAAGAAAGAAGTCTTAGCAACGTATTGGCTTTAGAAGGAGTGTGGCCTTAAGTTGCAGATGTGGTTTATTTTCCTTTTGTTTCTAATACCCACCACTGACTCCCAACATGCTGCACGAAGACATTCACACAGTGCCTTCCTTCTGAGAGTTCTCAGAAAATTCCTATGGAATGAATGGACAGATGGATGAATGACAAGGGAGAAATATGTTCGTGTTTTGAAGATAGCTTTGCAATCAACAGATTCTAGTTGAAGTTTTTTTTTTAAGGTATCTTTGGGAGTGTTGAGCATCCCAGTCTGCATAGTTTTAACTTATATATAGGGTCTGTTATCACATGCTAGAGGCTTGCATGTTATAGCAACATGGAAAAGAGACAGGCTGGAGACCCAGCCATATGGAAAAAGCAGCCCTAAATATTCAAAAGGGAGATGAATCTGAAAGTTTTGGTGTAAAGGTAAGGAATGCAGCTCCTGAGTTTCACAGGGCATAAGCTAATGCACACACACATGACCCTTTGTCACCAAGAAGAGATTATATGTATCTTCAGAACATGAACATATTTATCCCTGATCATTCATCCATCTGTCCATTCATTCCACAGGCATTTTCTAAGAACTCTCAGAGGGAAGGCACTATGTGTGTGTTTTCATGCGGTGTGTTGAGAGACAGTGGTGGGTAGTAGAGGAAAGAAAGCACGTCTGCAACTTCGTGTGTGCTAGCGGTGTCTCTTCTTAACTGGGCATTCAGCAAAGAAGAGATGTGTGATAGAGTTTGCTTTTTCACAGTTTATGCATCTTATTTAAAATTTTTCCTTTTACAATTTTAAACGAGTTGAAAACATCTTCCAATAATTAATTTGCCTTCATGGGTGGTACATGAACATCTTTGTAATAGGAGGACACTATTTTGTGCACTGGAACATGCATGTTTACCGTGACTGACACTGTTGTTTTACACACTGACCACAGTCTAGACACTCTATCTGAAGTTTCATGCAGAGTGTTTCATGAGAACGCTTTTCAGGTCTGACATCATAATGGGCCACCCAGATTGCTTCTACCGAAGGGGTTTTGGAGGCCGAAGGATCTGAATCACTGCTGCCAATTGGCTGCTGCTTTTCGCAAACGGTTGGCCCCCGTTTCCTCATCTAAAAAATAAAAAAGATAGTAATTATTTGGTAAGTTATATGAGAAAACAGAAGTAATGACCTTATCATGGGAATGGAGAGTGGTACTGGAGAGTCACTTTCTGTCCTGGGTCCTCAGATTCATCAAGATTCTCAATTTTAATATTTTGATATTAACTCCAAATGATGTTACACAGTTAATTATAGTGGTACTTTGATAGACTCAAGAGGTAACTTTCATTATATATTTTAAAACTTATATTCCATGTATCACTCCCTTTAATGCTCTAGAAATATTTTTAATAAATACTATAAATGTATGGTGAACTATGCTTGCATATGACAATAAATTTGCTTATTTGAGGACATATTTATTCAAGGAAAATAATGAAATATACTGCAATTTTAATAACTCTATTTTGTCATTTTAAAATTATTATACAAGAAATTTCCAAGCCAGCATGTAGAAGAGTCTGAATCATGATCGTTCCTGATGCCGTAACCCTTACTTAGGAAGATAAATATTAACTTTTTTCCTCCAGTTACCTCATGACAGTAATATTTCATTGAGCTACTGTTATCAGAATATTGGAAATTTAATATTTTTTTCAGCTAGCCTGTTTGTCAGAGTCTTTAAGCACTGAAATTTAAAATCGTTTTTAAGGGAAATACTTGTAAAGTATATTAAATATTCCCTGCCCTCGGGTGTGGCAGCTGTAATCTCTTCTTGGTGACAAAGGGTCATGTGTGCACATTAGCTTATGGGCTGTGAAACTCAGGGGCTGCATTCCTTACCTCTATACCATTCAGGTTCATTTCCCTTTTGAATATTAAGGGCTGCTTTTTCCACGCCACTGGGTCTTAAGCCTGTTTCTTTTCCGTGCTGTTGTAACATGCAAGCTTCTAACATGGCTTCTGCTCCTATGGGCTGGGAAACTAGATAGAAAATGTTCTTAGTAAGTAGGTTCTAAGTGGGGATTTGAGTCTTTTCCACTAGAATCTGTAGGTTAAAAGATGCACATTTTAATGTATAGAGATGGTGACATCTCTAACAAACACTCAGAGAATTTCATTTATTTAAGTGTGGGTAGGTATTATGCTATGTTCTGAATAGCTGGACTTCCTAGAAAGGCAACTTCTTTTAAAATTAGACATTGCTTAATTTGGAATGTGATCATTTCATAAATTACCAACTGCTTAAAGTCATTGTATCTCTAGAAAACTCATTTCATTGAATTACCAATTAGTAGTACTTCGTCGTCATTAACAACATCTACAGTTAACTTTGAGATTTTATTATTGGGCAGACAAATAATATTGGATCAGTATGACAGACAGGTACTCTTTTAAGTCTTATTTTATTATATTATTATTATTATTTGAGATAGTGTCTTGCTGTGTCACCCAGGCTGAAGTGCCCTGGTACAATCTCAGCTCACTACAATCCCTACATTCTGAGTTCAAGTGATTTTTCTGCCTCAGCCTCCTGAGTAGCCAAGATTACAGGCATGTGCCATCACACCCACCTAATTTTGGTATTTTTAGTAGAGACAGCTTTTCACCATGTTGGCCAGGCTGGTCAAGGAGTGATCTCTTGAGATCACTTCTGATCTCAAGTGATCTGCCTGCCTGAGCCTCCCAAGTACTGGGATTACAGGTGTTAGCCACCATGCTGGCCTTAAGTCTGATTTTTAACTTTAAGTTTAAACTGCTTTGTGAGGTTAACAAATAGAAAAATGTATTTGTGTTCTTACTGCTTGGTTTTTTCTTCTCAAGGAGGTGCTGGTAAGAAGTGAGTATAAGTAACCTGTACACTGCATGGTGAATTTTTGTATAATTGGGTTCACTGTAAACTTTACTTCTACACAGTGCTTGGTTCAACTCTCTCATAGCTGTGTTTCTGACTCTTTCAGCATGTCCATACTTTATGTTGTCCTTTTCATACCTAGCTTTCTTTCTCTTCTTGTCTCTCTCTAGCTCCTGATCTCGGTTTGGAGCTAGTCTCTCTATTTAATTGTTATAATTAAATCCCAAGCAATTTCTTACACATTCAAATAGCAATTAAGAGTTAAAACCTGTTTCTCTCTTGCCCATCCTTGTTATTTATGGTACGTATTTTACTTAGAGAAAACCCTGAATTTTTTTTTTTACAGAACAAAGTGTTTTTTGGGGAAATTCTTAAGATGCAAATGGCTTATAATTCAATAAAGAGTATCAGGAAATTGAGCTAAATGTTAGAATCAAAAATACAGCTTGAGAGAGTGTGGCAGAGCAGACGACTCAAAAGACAGTTTGGCAGTTTTCCCAACTTAGCTGAAAATTTTAAAGCTCCTTTTTAACTCATGAAATAAGCCATTTTAATAATTTGTTGAACAGGCCAATAAAATTAATTTTAAAATAATGTAGTTTTTAAGAAATGATTTTATTTTTCGTAATGGTATATTGGTTCAGATACTCTATGGAGTAAATATAATGAGTCACTAAACTGGTGGGAAAGGAATTCTCCTTTACTGTATTTGAAATTTTTTAAAGTATAAAGTAATATGAGCTCTAATCCATTGTTTTATTTAGAGAGAAGAATACTCAGCAGCTGCTTTTATGTTACTTTTTTTCTTGTTAATGGCCAAATCCTTACTTTCTAAGGAAGATTTTTATTTTTAGAGAAAGAAATTTCTAAAAGTTAGCTGTATTTCTGAATATTAGCTGTTTCAAATATTGTTATATTATGCATAAACAACAATGCAGTTAAGGGAATACCAACATCTGGATGCTTTTTATAGCAGTAGTTCTACTCATTAAAGAACATATGAAAACTAAATTTAGTATTTCTGATCTGGGAGTTGAATATCAATTTTTAAGCAGTATATAATACTAAAGTTGTATGTAAAGATTTTTCATCATCGGTTACTGAATTCACCTAATTCTGTCTGTTTGGAGTGGTACATTCTGGGCCATGACATGAAAGGTAATAGGCAAAATAGTGAAAACACAACCAGTGGTTCTATAGGCAAGTAAGTTTCATCCTAACTCTAATTGACTGAGAGGAAAGGCGGGGCCGGGAGAAGGGGAAATAGGCTTACTCTTACGTTGGGAGTTGAGCAGCTTGTAATAGTAGAAACCTAAAACCCTACTGCCATATTTATCCGTTTATTTATTATTTAATGTACCATTTGACCATATTTACATTCTTTTTTTTGAGACGGAGTTTCGCTCTTGTTACCCAGGCTGGAGTGCAATGGCCCAATCTCGGCTCACCACAACCTCCGCCTCCTGGGTTCAGGCAATTCTCCTGCCTCAGCCTCCTGAGTAGCTGGGATTACAGGCACGCGCCACCATGCCTAGCTAATTTTTTGTATTTTCAGTAGAGACGGGGATTCACCATGTTGACCAGGATGGTCTCGATCTCTTGACCTCGTAATCCACCCGCCTCGGCCTCCCAAAGTGCTGGGATTACAGGCATGAGCCACGGCACCCGGCCAACATTCTTAATTTAGGAAGGAAAATGTTCTGCTTAAAGAGATGGTATGAAGTAAATGAGTTGCACACTGTTTTATAAAGTTCATGCCATCTTGCAGCTGAGGATGAGAACCACTATTAGCAAAAGTGTTGAATTCCATTAGAGGATTCATCTTGAGTAGTGTCAAGAGATATTAGTTAGGCTTTTAGACTGCTTTAAGGCTTTCGTGAGATTTTTAGCTTAGGAGCTAATTACTATTTATACCAGTTCTTGTGAATCCATATGATTCTCATAAAAAAGAAATGTATTAGGAAATTTCTTTCAAAATTGCCTATTAAAATGTTAATATTAACCTTTACTTGTGCATTGACTTAAAAATCACTGGAACTACTAGTTTATTTATAAATCCATTTTGTGGCATTTATACATTTTTACGAACTTTAGAAGGTAGTTTCTTATACTACTTGTTTATTGTGCAACATAGGAGAGAGGGCAGCATAGGAATTCCTAAAGTGGGTTTTTAATTTGGAATATTAGAAATGATACCATATCTTCTAGGCAGTCAGAGTGATCAGTTATGTCTTACTGTTTAAAATGCTATCATATAGTTTTTCTTTCCATTTCTGTATATTATGTTTCTGTGGGATTGGGAAACTATGTGTTAGGAAATTGGGCGGTCAAGGATAAATTCTTAATGCTTCATAATGAGAATATCTAAGTAGAATCACACAGTATTTCAGATCTTCAACTGCATTTGCCAATCACTTACCTGAAAGACAAGCATTTGAACATGCAGGAGCTGCCATATCATGACTGGGTATCATGGCAGCCACTGCCATTTCTTTTACTGTCCTATAAGGTCAGATCAAAACAAGCAGAACCCTCCTGCTCTGAATCTATCATAGACAATTGTGTTAGCGTATGGTGAACCAGTGACTCGGAAATAGTGATTATTTCTAGGTGTGTTTTTGTGAAATATATTTCTGAATTATATATTGTATTACAAGAGTCATAATGGTTCTCCCAAGGACAGTTATCCATGTGTTAATATCTCGCACTGATTAATCCTCATGAACTAATCAGAAAAATCATGGTTGCTCACTTTTTAAAAATATATAGAATACAATCCTGTAAGTGAAGGTTTATGTTTTGTTATATTGGGAGAGAAAATTTTAGGTGAAACCAGATCTTTCTTTTTGATGACATTATTTTGGTAGGACCAGATGGATCATACTTCTTCAGGTCATCATCCAAACAAAAAAAGAAAGGTAGCAGAGAGTGAATTTTGTCGTGCATCTGTTTTTATTAAGTAATTTAATGCTGCAAAAGCAAAAATGGAATGTATTGGAATATCAGAGTAATATTGTTGTAAGGATTTTAAACTAAATTTTAAAAGTAAATATAAATGAAAAGTTACTTTCGTATGTGTTGTACAATGAAAATTTGTTAAAGTTTTCTTAAACTTCTGTGTTAACATTCTGAGTCTGCATATGTTCATATGCACTATGTATTTTTGTACTTGCTCTGCTTTTATGTACAGCAGAACTTTTCAAACAACTTATTTACTATAGAATATCTCTATTAACTGAAAGAAATAGATTTGCAAAAAAACATAGGCTGCTGGGCGAGCTAAGGTGTATCTATATGTCTGAACGTTAACGCCTGAAGGTCTTTCGGTTTGACCTTGTTTAACACTTTGATTTTACAGTAAGGGCGCTGAGGCCCGTGGCATTAAGTGTCTTGTCCAAATTTAGTTTCCTGCTTAGTGACAGAGCCAAAGCTGGAAGGAAAAATCTGATCATTCCCCCTTAAAGTAATTTTTCATCATAGCATTCCATTTGGAAGAAATGGAGCAACTCTTAATTTACAAATAAGTAAGTTGCTTGATTAGAAAGTAACAAATAGTGCTCACTTTGTCAGCACATATACTAAAATTGGACTGATACAGAGATTAGCGTGGCCTTTGTAGGGATGGCACGCAAATTCATCAAGTGATCCATATTTTTTAAAAATGCAAAATTTAAAAAGAGCCTAACAAATACCAAATACTGCCCACATACATTTTATATTTTAATGTTAGTTTTTGGTTTTGCAGCATTTCAGAAAAGAAAATTAAAGGTTTCTTTTTGCTTTTTAAGCAGTTTGGTGCGATAACTTTCTACCTGACTTCCTTATTTTCCCTATCAACTTATATTTCTGAGACTAAGTATCACATTTGTGTGTTCTGCAGATGTGTGAAAACTGTTAATGCTGAAGGGCAAGCTGTGTGCTTGAATCATGGTTTAAATCTCCTCCAACACTGTCCCAGTTTGGGTATTGTGAAAGGACATGTTCCTTGTAGAGCCTATTATTTTAATAATGTAGTCTAACTCATATAATACAGTATCTATGACAGTATTTGCAATCATATTTTTGTATCAGTACAGTAACACATAAAATTTATAAGCCAGTTGTAAACTGTCAAACAGTAAGTCCCAAACTGTTAAAAAAAATCCATTAGATAAAATAACTTTTTTTCTTATAATATTTATAATCTTGTTAACCTTTGGAATTCTAAAAATGTATAGTGGATCAAATTTTTCTTGCCTATTATTTAGAATTTCTTGTGGTTTTTAGATTTACTGTGAATAATGAGTGTTTTCAGATACACCACACAATAGCGACTTGTCAACTACTGTATTTATATGTGAGATAGACTAGTTTTAGAGATAGCCACATGATACCAATATATGAACTTCAGTCTCTTAGAAGACAAATAATGGCTTTTTCAATTTCTCTTTCAGAGCAAAGGAAGAATTATGCACGGGACAGTGTCAGCAGTGTGTCAGATATATCTCAATACCGTGTTGAAGTAAGACACTTTGGTGTTTGCTAGTAGTTAGAGTGACCCTTGAGGAACATAGAAATTGGAAGTTAAATCAGAATTATGCTTTATTTCATTTTTACGATGTCTTTTAAGTTGCATTGACCTTTTTGTTTAGATTTTTTAAAACATGTTTCATGGTCTGTTTTCATAAAGAAAGATTTAAAATCATAACTACTACTCATTTATTATTGCCACTCTTATTTCATTTAAAATAGGATCAGGGCTTCTACTTTGTACTATAGAATCTTCTTGAAATTAAGCCTTTGATAGTTTCATTGAACAGTTTAGTTTTTAGTGTAACTAAAGTTATTATTAGTTCTAGTTAAATAACAGTTTATTTTTTAGTTTTTGCTCTGCTATCTTTTAAGATATTTGCTCCTGATTAGAATCTTGCTAGATGACCTCTGCTTATAATAGAAAATATTTAAGCAGGGAAGTAATTTTTAAATTGCTCTTATTTTCAGTTTTCTACCTACCTCAAGCATGCTTAATTAAATTTAAACAGTTTTGTTTCAGTAAGTGGTTTTAGTGGATTGAATAGTTTGACAGTTGCTATAGACTAGAATTATGCTGTTGCTACAATCAGTGTCCATAGTTTTAAAGCTGTCATACAGATAGCCTGCTATTTAAATGCTGCTATGTTCAGCATTAAAATAAACATAATAGAGTATAAAAAAGGGGGAAAGGGCCGGGCACGGTGGCTCAAGCCTGTAATCCCAGCACTTTGGGAGGCTGAGGCGGGTGGATCACGAGGTCAGAGATCGAGACCATCCTGGTCAACATGGTGAAACCCCGTCTCTACTAAAAATACAAAAAATTAGCTGGGCATGGTGCTACGTGCCTGTAATCCCAGCTACTCGGGAGGCTGAGGCAGGAGAATTGCCTGAACCCGGGAGGCGGAGGTTTCGGTGAGCTGAGATCGCGCCATTGTACTCCAGCCTGGGTAACAAGAGCGAAAGTCCGTCTCAAAAAAAAAAAAAAAGGAGGGGTGGAGTATATTTTAAGGGAATATTATTTAAGCTGTTTAGAATTTGTTTTTATGTATTGTTTATGTAGTTCAACATGTCTCAATATGAAACAGATTTAGGTGTCTTATGAGTCAAAATGCTGTTTCTTCTATTCAACAAAAACCAATTTGGCTTTATTCTCTTAATAAGATAGTCATGAAGTTTTAAGAGTACTTGTGTTTGTCCTTCTCTGCTAGCTGACTCAGGTTAATTTGATTTTCTTTTGGAAAATATGTGCTAAGAGGCTGTATGTGTTTGTGTTATAAATCTTTTTCCTTTTTGCAAATCATAAGCACTTGACTACCTTTGTCCTGGATCGGAAAGATGCTATGATCACTGTGGATGATGGAATAAGGAAGCTGAAATTGCTTGATGCCAAGGGCAAAGTATGGACTCAAGATATGATTCTTCAAGTAGACGACAGAGCTGTGAGCCTGATTGATTTAGAATCGAAGGCAAGTTTGTAAAATGTATACTATTTTATTTTCAAGAAAGCCTCACAAATGTTAATGTTTATAATCAGGTCAGATTGTTTGAAAATGGGTAGAAATTTGTCAAAATAAAACATTTACTTTATTTATAGAATGAACTGGAGAATTTTCCTCTAAGCACAATCCAGCACTGCCAAGCTGTGATGCACTCATGCAGCTATGATTCAATTCTTGCCCTGGTATGCAAAGAGCCAACCCAGAACAAGCCAGATCTTCATCTCTTCCAGTGTGATGAGGTTAAGGTAAAAGAATGGTGAACTTTTTTCCCTCTTTAAGCAGATGTTCTGGCAGCTTTCGAATTACCTATTTTGATAATATATCTGGATATTAGGGACTAGATTTTTAGTTTCTGAGAAACTCATAAGGAAAACAAATATCTTAGTATCTTCCTTAGGATTTCCATGGCAGGTAAATAAAGAAATTAGGGTGATATTAATAAAATCAGGGTCAAACACAGTGGCTCACACTTGTAATCCCAGTGCTTTGGGAGGCCAAGGCTGTAAGGTGGCTTGCAGCCAGGAATTCAAGCCCAGCCTCGACAACATAGCAGGACCCAGTCTCTACTAAAAAGATTTTTAAAAGTAGCCAGATGTAGTTGTACACACCTGTGGTTTCACCTACTCAGGTGACTGAGAGAGGAAGATCTCTTGAACCCAGAGTTAGAGATTACAGTGAGCTTTGATCACCCCTCTGTACTCCAGCCTGGGCAACAGAATAAGACTGTGTCTCTTAAAAATAAGATGCATTCTGTTTATTTTTAAAAAGGGTAGATAATATATTCAATTCACATCAAGTGCCTTATAATTAAAAATTGATTGTTCAGAAATCATGCAATCCTAATTTATTCTGCACTAATGACACAGCACGGATTACTGCAACGAAGCACTTAGACATTTCCCACGATATTGATTTAAAGTTCACCACTTAATTATGTGGCTTGAATCATTGCTCAAGATTTGTAATTCCCAAATGATATGTGAAAATAGTTGAACCGGTAATAACAGGCTAGCTCCTGAAAGTTTCTATTTGAAAGTACAGTGTAATTTCAAATGATTATAATTTGTGATGCTTTATTGGACCTTAGAAGTTATCTTCAACCTTGAATGTGTTTATTTCCTGAGTTGTTTTCTTTGAAAGAGAAATCAGTTTATGTTAATTGATACTTTGCCAAAGCAGTCATTTAACATTTTGATGATATATTATAGAATATCCATGTAATTTTATTTTAAAAGAAACTCTAGGAGATTAGGACAGTCACTCGATCTTTTCTATATTTTTTGACATTTAAACATGATAGATAAAGTAAGACTGACTGTAAAGTGTGTTTTATAATTTTCTTCTAATTTTCATTTACATCATAGATGACTTTCTAAAAATCTTCTTTGAAAAGAACTGGCATTTAGGTAATTTGTATAAGTGATATTCATCAGATTTTTGTATAGTGCCATTTGAAAGTCATAAGTATATTATAATTTTTGAAAGGTTAGATATAATCAACAAATATTAAAGGGAGTATTTTGCTTTAACATATAGTGAAATTTAATTCAAACGTTTTATAAACCAGAGGTCTAAGTTAAAACACATTTTGGTAATGGTAATGGTTTCAAAATGGATTTACTGAATATAGTTTTGTCCTAACCCCAAAAGCTCACATACCACTAAGCACTATGTGCATTTATTCATTAGTTTTATACTCTGCATATGAGGCATTTTTCCCTTGGCTGGTTAAAAATATAAAGGCAATGAAAAATACAGTTTCTTTTATATAGCTCATTGTACAATATCGCTTTTGATTTTTAAAGTTTCTTTGTATAGGACTTCATGCAATGCTTCTGCCCACCTTTGCAGTACAATTTTTCTTGGAAATGTAACAGCCCCAGTATACGAAGTTGAGGATTCCCAGGCATCTTCAGTTTTTGTTTTGGGTTATTAAAAAAAAAAATTAATTACATATTTTTTTCATCTTTAGTTTTAATATCCTGTGTAACAGAAAGCCTTTGACATGATGTTTGTATTGTCTTATTGAAACTAAATGCTCTTAGGAAGCCACACTGGAGTGGGATGCATTGGCACTCATATAACTAGCAATGTGACCCTGGCCAGGCCCATTCTTACAAGTACTCCTCAGTTTTATTAACTAGAAGGAACTGATGAGATGCTCTTTTAAGTATCCGATCATTTCTCTAATTTTATAATTATCAATGCTTACTGTAAAAGAAATACAGCATACATATTTGAGAAATCATAATTATAGAGAACAAAGAGGCATAAGCATAGATGGTGCATCTCATCAACAATCTAATACAGAGTAATAATTCCTGGCTCTAAACAAACTTTGCAACCAAACAAAAACTCCGTATCTCCTAATCTCATGTTGATCCTCAAGAAAAACCCAACTGAATGTTCTTGTTAGAAAAATTGTTCGCAGAAAGTTAACTTTTACCTGGAGTCACAAAGTAAAGTGGTTATTTAAAGAGGTACAACCTCGTATTGGAGTTTATCTCATGAGTGTAGTGGATTTGCCTTAAACCCAAAGATTTGTCTTGCTGGGTTAATGGGTGTCCAGTGGATCGCGAGGGTGAGAAAGGGAAGGAACTCTGTTGTAGGTGTGAGAGTGCCTAACGCCTTAATTTCTTCCCTATTAGAGATTTTTACACAGTTTTATTTTTGGTGTGTGCATATCCTTTCTATTATTGACTTTATTTAAGAATAGCTTTTTTTAAAGATAATCTTTAAAAATTTCCTCAGTTTTAAAATCTTGTCATTATAAAGTTCACCATTATAAAAACCACAAGAGTCATGTTTGCAAGATTTTTGTGAAAAGACTTTTTGCATCAAGACACTTGTTGATTCAGACAAGGAACAATCCCTTTTTCTGTTTTAAGCTACATATCAAGACGCAGAAAAATCTATCAACTTCCAGGTAACCTGTGTCTCCTTGCAGGCAAACCTAATTAGTGAGGACATTGAAAGTGCAATCAGTGACAGTAAAGGCGGGAAACAGAAGAGGAGGCCTGACGCCCTGAGGTAAGAGCACTAAGAGAAGTCACCACACAGGGTAGAATTGATGGGTTTGTTTCTAAGGCGTTTCCCCACAAAGGGTTAGAAAAGTTATTTTCTATGGAAGTATATGACTCTATTTTGTAGATCGTAACCTGGAGACTCAACACGTTTGCTCTCCCAAGTTTGTCAGTGTGTTTGCTCCTTTTCTCTCCATATTTTCGGTCTTTCTCTGACATGGCTTCACTTGTGTTGGAAGTCAGGGTCATGAAAGAGGAGTGGCGCTTTAAGAGAAGGTATCCTAGGGAAACAGGATTGACAAGCTAGACAGTAGGATTGTGATTGGTCCGTGGCCCTTCCAAGTCACATGAAGACTCAGAAAGAAAATCAACCTAGTTTTCAGCTGTTATTTTATGTCTGTGTTTCATATGCATTTATAAATGTGCATAGTAAGGAATGTTTAGGAAACCCTTATAGCCTCTTGATATAGTTGTTTTTGAATTTTAATAACTAGTACCACAAGCTGAGATAATTGATATGTTATAGAAATAGAGATGGTAAACATTCTATTTGTTTTCATCTTTTTAAGGATGATTTCCAACGCCGACCCTGGTATACCACCTCCACCCCGAGCTCCTGCCCCTGCACCCCCTGGAACCGTCACCCAGGTGGACGTTAGAAGTCGGGTGGCAGCCTGGTCTGCATGGGCAGCCGACCAAGGGGACTGTGAGTCTTCCTAGAATTAGTACTTATTGAACGCTTACTTTGGGTTGGTACATAGTTCTTGCTTTCAAATTCTGAGGCTGATTTCAGAACTGAAGCTTGAGGTTAGTTTTAAAAAATCAAATCTTAGATAAAAGAAAGTTAAGCCTGGAATTTTGTGAAGATTATTATCTGTAAGTGTTTAGACCCACCATTTAATAAATACGGTAGTAGGGTTAGCATCATTATTTTTTTAATGCTAAGAGAGGAAGTTACACCTGATTGACAATTAAAAAGATGGTATCAAAATGGGTACCAAAATATGTACAGGTTTTTTTAAAGATTGTACTTCAAATTATTTTCATTTGTTATTCTGTAACTACAGTTCCTTTTTGGACAATTTGTCACATTCATGGAAAGGTTGTCAGGACAGTGGTTGGCTGTTGGCCGTGGAGACAAGTCCAGCAAGTACAGCTGTACTTGTCAAGCGGGCCCTATGTGTGCGGCATCATTTCGCCTTGGCATTCTGATTAAAAGCAATAGTAGCATAGAACTTAGTGTTACTTTTTATGTTAGAATATTTTGCTAGAATCTAAAATTGTTTATAACTAAAAAATGCCTTAAAATATATTTTGTCTGGTCTCTTCATTTTAAGGATGAATAAATTGTGATTCAGCAGGCTTGACTCTGGTGAGCTCTAGAGCCTCATTCTTTTGCTTCTACTCCAGTGGGACTTCTTAACTTTCTTATTCTTTATCCAGTGAAGTATTATTCATACAGACTACCTGGCACTGTAGTTAAACAATATAATTCATTTCTAAAAATGAGTGACCTTGAACTCTACTTTGGATGTGCAGCGTGAAAGCTCTGAAGCAAGACCCATCTACCCGTGTGGTCTTGGGAAGTTATCTCTGTACTTCAGCCTCATCTCTAAAATGGGGATGAATAATTCATGGATTGCTGTGAATCTGAAAGTAAATAATGTTAACGGTAGTACCTACCACAGAGTAGTGAGCATAATTTGTGGTTCTCATTTTGCCAAATTGAGTTCATTTTTTTTCTGAATTGTTTTCTGTGTTATTTAGGCTTCTTGTATTCTTAAAGGTTTTTTCCATTAAAGGAAAAGCTGAGCTACCAAACTTATGCAAAAAAGAACTCTTTGATGCATTCATTAAAAAAAGTTAATTAACAGAGCTATGTGGTTTAGTTTTATAACAGTTTCTGTTTTCAAAAATTATGTAAATTTCTACTGGTATGTTTTGTATTTAAAATGTGTTTAAAAGACAGTAGTTTATTGCATTCTGTACTGTTGTGTACTTAGGATGTTTATGTTGTTATCGTTTCGACGAAGAGGTGCAGAAGGAAAGGAAGGATGAGACAGCTTTACGGGCATTCTCAACAAACCTGTAAACATATATGTCGAACTTAATATAATTTTTTTTTTTTAAAGAAAGTCTCACTTTGTTGCCCAGGCCTGGAGTACGGTGGTGCCATCTCAGCTCACCGCAACCCCGCCTCCTGGGTTCAAGCATGCTCCTGCCTCAGCCTCCTGAGTAGTTGGGATTACAGGCGCATGCCACCATGGCTGGCTCATTTTTGTGTTTTTAGTAGAGACAGGATTTCACCATGTCAGTCAGGATGGTCTTGATCTCCTGACCTCGTGACCTGCCTGCCTCAGCCTCCAAAAGTGCTGGGATTACAGATGTGAGCCAGCGTGCCTGGCAGAACCTAATATAATTATAACAAAGAGAGAATTTATCCCTAGGGATTTCTGAGCTTTCATTAGATTTTATCCGAAATATTTCTGCCATGTCATCTGTTTAAACTAAGTGAGACAAGGCTTTCAGAACTTCTAATTTACTACTAGACCAAACAGAAGACTTACTATATCAGGTTTGGCCTCGATCCAGTCCAGTTTTTAGTTAGAAAGCACCTCAAAAGGAGGATCTTTCTGGTTCCTCTGAAGGCCCTGGCTGACTCAGGCTGAGCTGCTCCTCATTTGAATCCCTGAGGTATATCTACCCCTGACTTCCAAAAGTGATCACTGTGGGATAGCACCAGTGGCACTGGGGTTCCTAGCTGTGTCTCAGACCTGACAGAGTCCAAGAAGTACCATATCTCCTCCACACTGTGCCCTCCAAATGATACTTTTTGGGAACTCTTTGGAGTTCCTAACAGCTATTTCAACCTCAACTTAGTACTTTCTGTGGCAGTCCATTATAGCCAAGGTAGCAGCTAATCCATGTGTAGAATAGTAGCTAACTGGCAAGATTTCACAGATAGAAATTTTAATTATCTTAAAGTAGTTAACAGCCGCTAATTAAGTTTCATAAGACACAGTGATTTCTTCTTTCTTTCTTTCTTTTTTTTTTTTTTGTTGGCAAGTGTTCCAGTTACAGGTACAGATAGTGTAAAGGAAGAATAGCAATATGAAGTTTTCGGTATTTTTTGCAGTTCTCTGTATTGAAGGTTATGAGTCATGATGACGTATCCATCATGACTCGTATTTCCATTTGTGATGTTTCATTTCTGTTTTTCCGTCCATATATTTAAAAAAAATTTTCTACCATGAAATATTTGTAACAACTCTCTGTTTAGAGGCAGTATTAACTGACTCATACCAGGAAGGAGTTCATGATAATAACTTCATGATTAATAGCATGTTCTAGCCAACTGAGCAGCCTTAACATTTTGAATGGTCTTAAGACATATTTTTTTTAATGTAAAAATTCCTGCCTGCTTTTAAATCATGTAGCTTAAAATTAACGAGGCCAACACTGTGGGTTTTAAGCTTAATTACACTAGAATTTTAAGAAGCACTCTGCTGTCAGAACTCCCAAAGCTTTCTTGTAGTCATAGTGTTGGAATGTATGAAAATTACTGTTCTGTTGTGTTTGAACTTAGTTGACCAGTTTTGAGAAATAAAAGCTTAGCTGCTGGTTTATATTTCAGGCTTGTATGGGAATTAAAGGATGCTAAGTTAAGGTTAGTTCTACAGGTAGCTCACTCAGGGAAGAGAGAGAATAGAACCGATATTACACGGTAAATGAACATCATAGAGGCAGGAGGACCGATACTTAAGCTCTGCCCAACCGCTTTTGTTAGTGGTGATAAGGATGCATTTCACGGACGATGAGCACAGTTTTCACTTGTGTATCCAGTTCCCTTTTGCAGACGGTCCTCCTCTTTAACTAATTTTTATGTTTTAATTCACTGTAGTGGTATTGTGTGAGTAAATGATTGAAGGACTTATGACTTTCCTTTCTGTAGTTGAGAAAGCAAGGCAGTATCATGAGCAGGAAGAAACGCCTGAGATGATGGCAGCCCGAATTGACAGAGACGTGGTAAGTACAGCAGTCATTTTTAGATTATTGACTTTTTTTTAAGAGGAAAAACAGTTCACAAGAAAATGAAGTTGATTTAAATAAAGATGTTTTATAGAAACCATGTTTTCTGTTTCTAGTGATGGTCATGTTGTTTGATTTATTTTTTTCACTAACTGTTTTTGCTTTTATGCCAGTATTTAGGTAGTAGACTAGTTTACATAGAAACTTACGCTGAATTATTAACAGGAATGGTACAATTTTTCTTTCATTATAGTTTGTAATTCACAATTGAAATATTTTTTAATATGTCTTCTTGGCATTTATTAACAATGTATTTTAGAATGCCTAAAAGATAAAAGTTAAGAGGCATTTTGAAAGGATAGATTTGTAAATCGTAATGCTTTTATAACAGACAATGCTACATTTGTTTTCATTTCTCTATAGTCATTTACAGAATGAGAATTCTGTAAATGCTCTGGTTATAAAATATGGTGGTAATGTAATTACTTCTTATACTTTACACGTTACCAGCTTATGGATAAACAAATACTGAAAGGAATTTGAAATTTGGAATTCAATTTTTATATAACACTATTACATTTTATACTTAAAAGTTTAACCCCAATTTCTAGTCTTAAATTAGAAGAATGTCAAGTTTCACACATACTGGAGAAAGGCAACTAAGACTATAGTGTATAAGGAAACCAGATTCATTCCAGTGATCTCTGAAAACATAGTGCATCATTAATTCTATTTTGTCATGTGGAAACACTTATTAATGCTTAGTATCATAGACTAGCTATTAGGTTATCACAACATTCTGTATACCTTTAATTCTATGAAATAATATTGTCAGTGCTTTATTGGGACATTTATCAGTAAAACAAAAATGCTCAGTGCTCTTCTAACAAAACATTGTTTAGAATTTTTTTCTTAACTTTGTATGGGAGAACACTGAGAAAATTAAAGTAATTGAAAATAATAATCTGAGTAGATACTGTGAATGCTTCCTTGATAACGTTGAACATAGAGCAAAAGTAAGCTAAAGAAAAATGTAGGCCGGGTGCGGTGGCTCAAGCCTGTAATCCCAGCACTTTGGGAGGCCGAGGTGGGTGGATCACGAGGTCAAGAGATCGAGACCATCCTGGTCAACATGGTGAAACCCCGTCTCTACTAAAAATACAAAAAAATTAGCTGGGCATGGTGGCACGTGCCTGTAATCCCAGCTACTCAGAAGGCTGAGGCAGGAGAATTGCCTGAACCCAGGAGGCGGAGGTTGTGGTGAGCCAAGATTACACCATTGCACTCCAGCCTGGGTAACAAGAGCGAAACTCCATCTCAAAAAAAAAAAAAAAAAAAAAGAAGAAAAATGCAAATGTCTGGTGGTGGCTTCAGGTGTATTTAGTTTGATTCTTGTTATTAATTAGTAATAAACTTGAAATTTGCATGTGGGCTATTTCATTTTTTAAAAACCTTTCTATTATTTACTAAGAGTGTACAGCTAAGGCAAAAATAGTTTTGTTTCTTATTTTATTCTATAATTTTTAATTTCAGCAAATCTTAAACCACATTTTGGATGACATTGAATTTTTTATCACAAAACTCCAAAAAGCAGCAGAAGCATTTTCTGAGCTTTCTAAAAGGAAGAAAAATAAGAAAAGTAAAAGGAAAGGACCAGGAGGTAAGTTGGATTTTCTTAATCTTCTAATGACTGGTTAGAACTCGGGTACTACACAGAGTTCTGGCCCTTATGAACTGCATAGCAGAACTTCACTGACTGTGGACTAGGGTTCCTCTTCCAGTTTTGGGGTAGCACCTGAGATTTAGGCAAAGAGTAAGATGAACCCAGGGAAGAGTCCATTTTGATTATAAGTCTGCTATAGTGAAGAAAAATCCTGGAAGGTTTTACTTAAATCACAGAGACTCTCTGAGATTCAGGTAGTGACCATCTGTCTGTAGTTTCCATTGGTGATTGTAAAGTTAAGTATCTATTAAAGAAAGACATAGCTCTATTCATCTTATATTCTGATTTATTCTATTACAAACTAGAACCATATTACGTGTTAAAAGGGCTGACTTATTAAAATATTTACAAGTTTCAACAGATTTGAATTTTTTATCGCAAAACTTTAAACAGTACATTCAGGTCACATACAAAGCCATATAAACACAAATTTGAAGTATGCTGCAGTTCAGCTATTTAAAATGGCCTCAGCTGTATAAATTTAAAATTACGAAAGTAAAGTTTATTCTTCCTCTGACAAAATGGTAGAGATGGAAAGATATAAAATAGTAAATAAATCTTCCTTTCATTACAGATAACTTCTAATTCTTCCTCTAGCACATATTTATATAACAAGCTTATGACCTTTGGCTTTATCTTCCACATGTAAATACATGGATGTGCCTCCTCTCCACAGATTCGAAAATTAAGTACTATTGCTTCCCAGTATCTTAAAGCACTTACTGCTTTTGAAGTTGTCTATCAAAGGTATACTATCCTCTTGATCACCCAGATTCAAAACTGCAGGTTCTTCTGTGACTTCCTTCTCTAGCTTGCAGCCAACATCAATTTTATTTTCTCAACACCTTCTGTATCCACTTATTTCCCTTTTCATTTTCATAACTGGCCTCCAGTTCAAGCTACTATCGTTTTTTAAACCCAGCTCTCTAAGCAGTCTTCAAGCCTCTACTTCTTCATGCTGTGAGAACAGTGTTTTAAAGCTGTCAGTCACTTCATTCTTCTGCTGTAAAGCATATTAGTTACATGTTGTACTGATGTAAGTACAGCTCTTCACACTGGAAATCAGGTTATCCACAATCTAACCTTGATCTGCCCTTCCATTCTCATGTGTCTCTGATCTGATGTTTGTTGTTTCATGTACAGGCAGTTTGCTTTTTCCATGTTTTATGCTGTTTTTATCCAAACATGATGTTTTTCCCACGACATCGCCCTAGATCAGATTTTTCAAATCCCATCTTATAACCTGCTCTCTCCATCTATCTTTTAAGTATACATTTTCTTATCCCCCAACCAGGTAATTCTTGTCTCATAACCATTGGTACATCTCTTGTTAGTTATCTGGCTCATGTGTTTTATTAGATTTTAAGTCCCTTCAGAGCAGGGCTTATTGCTTTCTCACTTTTATTCTCTTCACAATGGTAAGCACAATGCCTGCCACAAAGAAAGGCTATAATGTATGTTTGTGGAATTAGATGAGTAATTTCTAGTGCCTGAGGATAGAGCAATCCGTTTCAAACCTTGTGTCTTCTCAGTTGTCACAGTCAGACTGTGAGATGTAGCACAGTAACTAGGTGGCACGTCTAATGAGATCATTAAACTTCACAGACGTAAATGTGGTTTTTGTTTTTGTATTTAGTAAATTTTCTTGGATTTTGCTCTGATCTCCTCCTCCTCTCACTTATTTCATTAGAGGGTGTTTTAACGCTGCGGGCAAAACCTCCACCTCCTGATGAATTTCTTGACTGTTTCCAAAAATTTAAACATGGATTTAACCTTCTGGTAAGTGAAATTTATGTACATAGAATTAGAAGAAATAAATGAAAAAATTAAACTCTAGTCAGAATGTTTCTGATCAAATCAAGAAATAAAATTGTTTTTATAGATTTTTGGAGGGTATGTATGTTTTGATTTGCCTTTAATTAAAAACAGCAAATTTAAAAACATATATATCTAAGAAAGTCGACTGAAAAACAATGACCTCTAGTCTCACTCTATCCATGCCAATGAATATATTAAAAGTGAAACTGGTGGTAAAGACCACCCCACTGCCAGGCGCAGTGGCTTATACCTGTAATCCCAGGACTTTGGGAGGCTGGGGTGGGCAGATCACGAGGTCAGGAGTTCAAGACCAGCCTGGCCAACATGGTGCAACCCCATCTCTACTAAAAATACAAAAATTAGCTGGGCATGGTGGTGCGTGCCTGTAATCCCGGCTACTCAGGAGGCTGAGGCAGGAGAATTGCTTGAACCCGAGAGGTGGAGGTTGTAGTGAGATCGTGCCATTGCACTCCAGCCTGGCTACACAGTGAGACTCTGTCTCAAAAGTAATAATAAACAAAAGACCACCCCCTCTGAGTCTATGTTGGACTTTTCTCAGTGTCTGTCTTTTGCTTCATAGTAATCTATTTTCTGTTTTCCTAATGTTGCAGGCCAAATTGAAGTCTCATATTCAGAATCCCAGTGCTGCAGATTTGGTTCACTTTTTGTTTACTCCATTAAATATGGTGAGATTTTATTAGTTTAAGAAAGAATTGTTCTTAGTATATTTTTAAACCCACAGTGTCTGTCTGGATTATCTAGACTGCTTTGCTTCATTACCTTGCTTGGGTGCTATTTCCTTGCCAGTTGTGTAAACATCAAGAATGTAAAATTTGAGAATTTAGAGAACCTAATAAATCATCTTGTTTAAACACCTTATTTTATATTTGAGGAAACTAGTGTCTCTGACAGAACTAGGAATATGAAAAGACATAAAGTTTTATCGGATACCAGTGTTTCAATGTATACTAGTATATAATATCCAATGCCTTGAATAATGTAGATATTTTTCTCATTCTCACAAAATAATCATGAGGAGTCTAGTTCTTGATGGATGGTTTGCTCCGTGAAGTCATTCAGAGATCCATGTTTTTTTTTTTATTCTAGATGTTCCTTCATCTCTTGAACTGTCTCTGACTTGTTTATTCATTTATGCACTTATTCTACAAATACAAACTGAGAGCCTCCTAAGTGCTTGGCTTTATAGTAGTTCATCAGGAACACACAGACAAAAATTCTCACCCTATTAGAACTTATATTTTAGCATAGAGGGCCAGCCAGTAACCTAAATAAATGTGTAAGTAATACAGTTCTCTAAAAATCAGATGCTATGCAGAAAAATAGAGTAGAGGAGAACTGGGAGTTCCCCGGGAGATGCATGCCTCTGTGTGTGTGTGTGTGTGTGTGTGTGTGTGTGTGTGTGTGTGTGTAGGAAATGGAGTATTACACTTTTTGAGTAGGGTTGGTTAAAAGAAGCCTCACTGAGCTGTATTGGAGTAAAGGAAGTAACGAATGGGTCATCAGGATCTTTGAAAGTAGAGAATTCCAGACAGAGAATAATGTGTAAATGTTCTAAGGTAGTAACATGCAAAGCATGTTCTTGGAATAGGTAGATACTGTGACTTCAACAGAATGAGGGAAGAAAAGATTAGGAGATGTTATCAGGAGGGCAACAGGAAGATACATTTTGTTGGTCCTTATAAGGGATTGGGAGACCTTTGACAATTGGAGAGTTTTCAGCGGAAAAGGATTGCCCTGGCTATAATGTTTAGAAATGTTGGGGAAGAAGCAGCTAGGGTCGTTATTAAAATAATCCAGATGGGAGATTATGATGCTTGGACCTGGTAGCATTGAAAGTGGTGAGAAGTCTGATCTGGTTATAAATTTGCTGCTAGATTGGATATACTGTGCAAAAGCCAAGGATCTCTCCCAGATTTTTGGCCTAAGACTGATAGAATGAAGTGATGGTTAAGTAAGTTGGGGAAGTCTGGGTAGAGCAGGTTTTAGATGTATCAAAAGTGAGTTGTACCCAAATGGAGAAACTTGAATTGATAGTTGGATATATGAATTTGGAGTTCAGTGGAGAAATCAGACCAAGGACTCGTTAAACTTTGGGCATTCAATGTTAGGAGAATAGGAAGAACCAGCTAAGAAGATTGACAACAGGCAGTAAGGGAGGATAAATCTCATTCTTCTTTCCCCACGGATAAGTAGACAAGACTTGAAGTAGGATATGAAATGAGTGTTGCTTCCAAGGTAGGAAAGTAAGCAACATTGGCAAGATGAATGTCAGAAGCTAAGCAGTAAGGGACTAGAGGGTGGAAGTGCAAGAGTGCATCAGTAATTTATGAGTGCTTCCATATGTTGTTGCTATATATGTAGCATCAGATTCTACTTGCCTAATTATTTCTGAATGATTCTTGCTATATAAATGCTTTTTTTAAAAATTGGATGAAGACCAAGGACATATATATGTCAAAGACATATACAAGCAAAGAATTTGATAGTAGCTCATAACAAAATTTGTATTTCTTATTTAACATCTTTGATGCTATCTTAATTTGAGTATTAAGAAGTATTATTTAAAAAGCAGTTTTTGCTGCCTTCTTATACTTCTTTCTCACACTTCCAGAGATTATATGTAGATATCTAGTCATTACACAGAGTAAAGCTGTAACATAACGAGGATGGTTTCCCTGACATATACAAATTGGTCTTTGTGATCAGGTTGTGTACCTGAAAACTTTGGTTTACCTGCCAATGTTTTGGCAATTTGGTTTACTTGCCAATGTTTGGTATCTCTGCTTTTCTCAAAAATTACTCCTTATTAATGTTCTCTCCATTCATAATATTTTCCTGGTCCATTTAATGTTCTCCCTACAGGGCCCCAGACATTTTACTTGGACAAGGGAGATGAGGAGAAACATCTACTCAGGGCCTGCTACTGCCTAAGCATGATCTGGCTTTACATCTGTGAGCTGCTCTCCTCTTCCCTCATCATGGACGTGCACACGAGCATAGCCACAGCACATATGCCTGCACACGTTCTTGAGAGGGATCCATGGCTCATAACCTTTTATTTACAGTCTCTCATTTTATTTCCTCTTTTGTTAAATCAGAGATTTTTGTATTCCTCTACTCATTATTTTAACTGTTTTAATTTTCCCTTTTATTGCTACATATTTATTAGAAATGCATTTAGGGTTGGAACTTAAAAATTACTGTGCTAGGTAGGCAGGGTAGGTTTTGTTCTCAAAGAAGAGTTAGTGTTCCTTCTTTATCTGCCACCTTTTTTTCATTCATTCCATACCACTGTGTCATCTGCAGCTCAAAGTCAGATAAGTCCTAGTCCAACTCCTCAAGGAGGGGAAACTGAAAAGTCATAAATTACAGTGTAATAGTGTAACGTGTTACTAATATGCATAAATTACAGTGTAATAGTGTAACGTGTTACTAATATGCATAAATTACAGTGTAATAGTGTAACGTGTTACTAATATGCATAAATTACAGTGTAATAGTGTAACGTGTTACTAATATGCATAAATTACAGTGTAATAGTGTAATGTGTTACTAACATGTATAAATTGTTTAGAGGACGCAGGGTGGGGATGGTGCCTTAGTTACACTTTGGGGTTAAGACAGGCTTTCACAAGAGGTGGGACATGAGTAGAGTTCTGAATAATGTGGGAAGGGCCTTCTGGGGAATGGGAGCAGCATGTGCAAATATACAGAGGCCTAGGACAGCACAGCGTGCTGAGAACACCTGGACGATTGGAGCCATTCAAGAAATCTTTCTTCTTGTGCCACGTCTCTAGAAGGGAAGATTTTTATAACGGGACTCTGGTTTCTGCTCTAGGAGTTAGCTACCATTTCTTAGCCAGAAAATAGCTCATAAGAAGTCAATGAGAGTAGTTTTTGGACATTTTCGTATCCTCATTTTGCTTATCAGAGAATTGCACCTGTTTGTTTGTTTCTGCTGTCATTAAATTATCCATGTTAAATCAGGGAAATTTTCTAAAAATAATTCTGGGAAAAGGTGCCATAGGTTCAGAGTATCAGTCTCATTCCTGGTTCGCCTTCCTCCCTGGATCCTTTACTTTTGCATGTCTGTATATGCACAGCCGTAGGCTGCTAACTCCTGATAGTATTGTTGCGCTTGGTTGTATTCATTTTGGGAACTATATTTTTCAAGTTTGGCATAACAGATTTGCCAGAAGAGATACACATATTTAAAACAATAACAGCAACAAAACAGGGATAGTAAAATCACCTGATCTAGAATTCTCTGCATAGCCTTTAGTATCTTCCAGAGAAAGTCCATAGGCAGATGCTATGAAAGTTGTTAAATTGTTGACTTTGATTTTAGATTGTAAAGCACTGCTGGGCTGGGAAGTTGATTTGACAAGCTGTTTTTCAATCGGTAGTGCACTGCACAGCGTCAAAATTTAGTTTGACTATTAGAAAAGAGTGCTTGTTTTTGGCATGGGTGTTTGTCTACACATTTTGAAAACATACAAGTAATTGTCATCTTCTTACTAAAAAATGGTTTATTATTTTAGGTGGTGCAGGCAACAGGAGGTCCTGAATTAGCCAGTTCAGTACTTAGTCCCCTATTGACTAAGGACACAATTGATTTCTTAAATTACACTGTCAATGGTGATGAACGGCAGCTGTGGATGTCATTGGGCGGACCTTGGATGAAAGCCAGGTAAGCATAGATGAGTTTAGCATTTACCACCTATAACGCCTTAAGTACCATTCTTTGTTTATTACATTAATCTAATGAGACATTTCTTTAACCTTCTATGTACAAAGGACTAAGTGTCATAGGATGAAAAAGCCTAAACCCTAAAAGCTACAAGTCTAGTGGAGGAGATAGAAGTGTATGCAGTATAATTAGGAGTGAGTCATAAACAAAATGCTATTGGTTGGCAAGGGGGAGCCATCAGGAAGAGGATTCAGATAGGAGGGCAGTTAGCTTTCAAATAAGAGCTGGCATTTAAAATTAACAGGTACCCATAGAGTTCACACACGTACACACACACACACACACGCACAGTGCTTGCTCGTCCATGTACTTTACATAAGTACTGTTATTATCCCTATTTTGCCAATGAGGAAAGTGAGGCACAGAGAGGATAAGTTAATTTGCCCAAAGTCACACAATTTGTAAGTGACAGAGCAGGGATATGAACTCATGCCATGTAGCTCTGGAGTCAATGTTCATCATTAGTTTGTTAAACTGCCTTTTAGCAGGATGCGTAGAATTTCCACAGTTACATAGCAGGGCAAGGGCCTGTCCAGTAAAGAGAGAAGCAGAAGTGAAGGCATGACATAGTCAAGAAAAGAGAGGATGAAGATGTGTTTCTCTGGAATACGGACTTTGGGTGGCAGTTGAGTGTGGAAGGGTGGGAGGAGGATGGTGTTAAAATGAGCATATAGAGACGAGCCGGGCAGGATTATGCAGGCTTTCAGTCCCATGCTAAGGAGCTGGATCATGGTTCTGTAGGCTGTGGAGAACCAATATCTTTGTGACTATGAGTGTGACATAATTACATCTATGTTTTAGAAAGATCAGTCTGGTAGTCAAAGCTAGAAAGGACAAGGACAAATGTAACTGGAGGTAGAGGCCTTTTGAGGTGTTAATGTTATAGTAGAGCCTCCTTTTTAAATCAGTATTCTTCAGGACCAGAGAGTCACAGTGGGACTGAAAAGGAAGAGTGGGTAATTTTAAGAATGGTGCACTTGTCAAGAAAGTGATTATGGAAGATAAGTCATTAACAATTGCAGCACTAATGCTTGCTGAGCAAGGCAAGGTTAAGAAAATAATTCTAATTTCATAATTATAAATAAATAATTTTTGCTTTGCTCATTTATCTTAATCTTTTAATTTATTTCACCAATTAGAATAAATCATTTAGTATGGCCAGTTAGACATTTGTCTTCCTAATGCTTTTGAATGGGTTAGCCTAAGAGTCATGGGCCAATTCATAATTTTTTTTCTCCTGTCAAAACATATAAAAGCTATTCTGCATATTTTTTGGACTTTGACAGTTGATTCTGTTGGAATATAGTTAAGCAGAAAATTATTTGAAAGCATTGCAGTTGTTGCTTTTATATAGAAAATATTTAAATTTACCTACATTATTTATGTATTAATATAGCATAGTATATACTGTATAATACTGTCCTCTAAAAAGTGGTTAAATAGATCTTTTATCTTTTAAATTTTTAATTGATACTTTATTTATAGTTGCACATATTTTCAGGTTACATATGATAGTTTGATAAATTCATATACTTTATAAAGATGAAATAAGGGCAATTAGGATATCCATCACCTTAAACATCTTAAATATTTATCTTTATGCTAGGAACATTTCAATTTTTCTCTTCTAGCTATTTTGAAATGTACACTAGATTAATGTTAACTCTAGTTACCCTGCTGATCTATCTAACACTGGGTCTTATTTCTCTTATTCAATGTATGTTTGTATCCATTAGTCAACCTCTCTTCATCTCCCCACTACCCTGCCTCATCCTTGTCAGCCACCAGTAACTGCCAGGCTATTCTAACTTCATGAAATCTACTTTTTTAGCTTCCACATGTGAGTTAGCTTATTTCCCTTCACAGAATGACCTCCAGTTCCACCCATGTTGCTTCACATGATAAGATTTCTTTCATTTTTATGGCTGAATAATCCATTGTAAATAGATCACTTAAATCTATTACATTTATATAGGTTATTTTATGATAAGCCTACGTGGCATCCTTAAATTTCATGAAGCTCATTAAATGCATCAGGTCTCACATTACAAATATAGCTCAGGCTCCTTAATTTTTTTGTTTAGGGTTCTATCTTGAAATAAGAAAATTAATTACCATTTAAAAAACTTCATCAAAATGAAATATTGTCAGCTATTAACATGTGGAGAGGGTCATTTAGATCCTGATTGGTAAGATGACTAGGAAACGAGTGTACTGACTGATTTAAAAATGTGTAAAGATAAAAAGAATCATGAAAGTCTATAACAATCTGAATAAAATGACTGATTTCATAATAGTAGAAATACAACATGAAGAATTAAACATGAAGCATGAAGCAACATATTCTAGCAAAAATGAAGCCCTCATTTTTGGCCTAGTTATTTTTGTGGTTCATGAGTGGTTAGGATCTTACAGAAATTAGTCTCACTCGGTGTCATTAAATGATGAACTGATATGATTGTGATTACAGATTAGTTGGCTTTTCCGATTAAAACAAAGCTGATACATTTAACTTATAAAATTGACCATCTGTTTCATTTTAGGGGACTTCATAAATTTAAAAATCATAAAGCTTAAGAACATGCTAGGCTGTTTCTCTTTTGAAAGATATATCTAATACCAGGAGGTTTCAATAATGATGGGAGGGGAATGAAGGGAAAGTTGGGAGTCTGAAACTACTTTAAATGTTAGAGAAGTTTGTGCTCTAAATACTCCACGCCCTCTTCTAACGCAAATTTTTATTTATTTTTTATAATTTTGTTTTATTTTTTTTACACATTTCATTTTGGCTCCCTCTCCTTCCCCACCTCATTCCCCTTGGCCCTCTCTTCCACTCTCTGCGACTGCACCTCCTACTATCATCAAACTCTGCTCTCTGAGAAACCCAGGCTAAGACACCATCTATATGCCAATGACATTCAAATTTATGTTTAAAATTCAGACCTCTCTTCAGAACTCCAGATTTGTATATCCAACCGATACTCAGCATTGCCATTTGGATGTCTAATAGACATCTCAAACTCAATATGTCCAAAACTGAACTCCTGATCTTCCCCCTAAAACAAATTTTTAAAAACCTATACCCATGTTAAAAAGTTGAGTTTAATGGAGAATTGAGGCAATGTTGTGAAAGCAGATCATGCAACAGAATTCACTCTTTCTTTCATTTTATTGGTGTGAAATACTGGTATAAACATGCTTGCTTTTTCTTTTTGGGTAGATGAAAGACAGATTAGATATATGCTGTTTTTGTTGTTTGGTGTTTGTGTGTGTGTGTGTGTGTGTGTGTGTGTGTGTGTGTCTAGCCTTACTGAGCATGGGCACATTCCTAGATGTTACTGTTTATATGCCTTAATGCCCTCCTACAGAGCAGAGTGGCCAAAGGAACAGTTTATTCCACCGTACGTTCCACGGTTCCGCAGTGGCTGGGAGCCCCCGATGCTGAACTTTACAGGAGCACCAATGGAACAAGATCTTTATCAACTAGCAGAGTCTGTGGCAAATGTAGCAGAACATCAGCGCAAACAGGAAATGAAAAGATTATCCACAGAGGTAAAGTTTTCTTTAACATTATCCTTGGCAGACAGTGTAATTACTTGTGTATTCTCTTGTAATTCTGATCACAAGTTCTTATTTTATTTATCTGAAAATTGTTCTAGAGTCAAAGTCTGAATGTTACCCTCTCTGGAATTACCTCTCTGCTGCATCTGTCATTTTGTGACAATTGCTCTGTTCCTCCTCCGTGAA
The DNA here is from genome assembly GCF_049354715.1 of Callithrix jacchus. Taxonomy (NCBI): domain Eukaryota; kingdom Metazoa; phylum Chordata; class Mammalia; order Primates; family Cebidae; genus Callithrix; species Callithrix jacchus. The sequence continues at coordinate 7,654,358 of NC_133510.1, forward strand.
GCCCAACCCCAACCCAAATTGCTCTCCTGTAGCCTGTCAGCCCTCACCCCTCCCCTTGTTGCCACTTTTCTCCTGGCTCTGGCGATCCTAAGTAAGCTTTTTTAGGATGACTTTCTCTTGTGCTACTGCCCTTTGGCTTCTTTCTATTTTCCTCTCCCTCCATCAGGCCCTCAAGGCAGTTCCCTGAACGTAGATCCTCTAACCTGTCCCAAGCAGCTGTTTTCTGAATGCCCCCCGTTACTTAATTTCTCTCCACCTTTTCTTCATGTTGCTTTGCTTCTCTTCTCTTCTGTTTGTTTTTGTTCTTTCCTTTTGCCTGGTTCTAAACCTCTGGAGTCCTATCAGCCTTGCTAGATGACCAAAGTTTTTCTGTACTCTAGTCCTCAAGCTCAAATGATCATTTATAAAACTATACACCTTGAGGAGATTGTAACACTCATTTTATCTTTTAAGTATTTTAGTAAGCTTTAGAGTATAACCTATTTGGGAATCAAGTTGAGAAAATGAAATTGAGTATGCTGTCTTGTCACATTCCTTAAAAAGGATGTTTCTATGACTCTTCTTGTTTGTTGGAAGAGAACAGTGAACATTGATTAGGATGATCAGAACCTGAGGAATTAGGTGAGTGAGGTCTAATCTGAAGAAGAAACAGTAAATGATGACTAGAGCTTCCTGAAACCCTATTATTTTCTTTCATTTAATTCCTTAGGTTAATTTTCTCAGGCTATCACAGGTATTTATATTGTGGCAAACATGATGTGAGAGAATGAATTAGCAAACCACGGTGTATTATATCTTCCGACCACTTCTAAGGTGAAACATTTATCTAAATTTAAAAAATTGTTCCTTTGTGGATTATTCTTTAAACAATAACAATATTATTATAGAAGCTTGGTTCGGTTCCTGAAACTTTAAAAATAAAGCAAACGTGTTATTTTGAAATTATTTTTTTCTAATGTAATTGTTTTTTTCCGCTGGCTGTATCATAAGGGAAGAGGCGAATTCCATGCTTGCCCTTCCCTCTAAATGAATAATCAAGATGACCTCACTGCTCAGTTGGCAAGCATATGTCCCTGCCCGTATTTCATAGTTCAGGCCTCATCATTGTGAATTTTCTTTCCATTTAAAGGGCAGTTTTTCTGGAGGAAAGAAAATAAAATCAAACATGAAATTATGATACACTTGCTGTTGCTATGGTTACTGCTGACTGTTTTCACATCAAAAAAATTTCCAGCTTATAGCCTTCATATCTTAAATAAGAAAATATACTCACTTTATAATGCATGCCTCAGAAATTCACTTTTGTGATTTCTTTCTCAATTTGTGTATTGAAGAAGAGAGTAATGTGTTCTGGGTTCCCAGGATATAAGTTTGTCTACTTTCACTGAATAAGTAATTTTAAAAGAGGAATTACTGAGAATCCTTACTTGTAATGAGTTATTGTTTTCCTGTTGTAAACTATATTTCATTTGATGGCTGAAATAGTTAATCAGAGGCTTAAAAAAATGAAAAACACATGTAGCAATTCCAGGGAATTTTATGCCTTGAGATTTGTTGGAAAAGAGGACAAGTAATGGTGAGTTAAAATGCATAAAAATGTAATCACCCCTAGAAGAGAGATTTTATTATACTTTATTGCTACTATAAGAAAAGCATGTACAACGAGACTTGGGTAATTCAGGATCTGGTGATTTTTGTTTAGGATTGAAAGACACAGGTGTCATGCAGTGGGTGGCAGTACTCAGCTTCTTTACTTCCCTGAACTCTCGGTAGTCATCACAGTTAGTCACTTTTCTCTTCTTCCTGTCAGTATTCCCAGGCACTCTCAGGACCCAGTGCTTTCACACTGCTGACCTCACTGTTATGTTCAGAGCTGGGCAAAAGGTGTGGGTGCTTCTAACAGTTTCTTGCACTCCCCTCTTTAGAAGAGCTTTTAATTAAAGATTAATTTAATGTAGTGCCTCTACTCTTTCCCAGGGAAATGATAAACTGAATTAATTGAGCTCAGACTTTTTTAAATTAACTGCTGAAACTTGTTTATTTGTATTTGTGTATTAAGTGAAGTATCCTGATTGTGTGTGTATACACATCACCTGCTCTGTCCATAGATAAACTCAGCCCTCTCCTGCTCACTTTGTCATTAGAATTAACTATGGTAACTAGATGTCCAAGACTTTTCTGAAACATTTTTAGTTTCAACTATTTTGCCTGAATGAATCCATAAACAAATATACAAAATCCATAATCAAAATATCCAAGGAATTCCAGTGCTTCAGTGTCTATCATTCTTCCATACTTAATTTTTATCTAAAGAAACAATGTAAATGCTTTGGGGAGTTTCTGTTTGTTTGTTTTCTTTCAATCTGAGCATGTATTCTTTATAGCAGGGGTCCCCAACCCCTGGCCATGGACCAGTACCAGTGCGTGGCCCCTTAGAAACCAGGCCGCACTGCAGGAGGTAGTGGCAGGCCTGGGAGCATTATCACCTGAGCTCCACTTCCTGTCAGATGAGCTGAGGTTTTAGATTCTCATAGGAGCAAGAACCCTATGAGAATGTGAGGGTTCCCTTTATGATAATCTAGTACCTAATGATCTAAGGAGGAACAGTTTCATCCTGAAACCATCCCCATCACGCCTGGCCCTGGGGTCCATGGAAAAACTGCCTTCTCTGAAACAAGTTCGCTGCCAAAACCCTTGGGAACTGCTGCTCTGTAGCTTTAAATCCATGGTCGTCAGTGGGACCTATAAACCTCAGCTTCACACTTGGTAGCTCCCAGTAGTTTCCTGTTTGGATTATCCTAACTGCAAAAAAGAAATGACTCTAGTATTCTTTTATCCTAGACTCTTGACTATCAAGATCAGTTTAGTTGTGCCTTTCTTTGTTTCCCTTAACAGCAAATATGATAATAGTGCTGCTATTTTTTAAAAAAATTGAGAATAATGTAATGTTCTGTGTATAATTTTAAAATTGAGAAAGATGAGAACTTGGTGTAATTTTAATGCATAGAGTTCAGTTGATTTTCATGTGACAGTATTTACTTTGCTAGAATGGTGAACGTGTCTTAAACAGAGAGAGCAAGATTACCCTTTGCACTAATGACTTTTCTTATTATAAGTAAGTCTTTGACAAAAATGTATCACTTCCGTTTCCTATCTGTTAACATAATGGTCAGTCACTTGAAAATGAAAACTGATCACAATATAGTGGAGAGATCTTGTTGACTGACCTGAGTGCAGATTCAAATAGTATTTGGTGGTTCTTTAATCCGCCCTACTCTGTCTTTCAGCATTCCAGTGTATCAGAGTATCATCCAGCCGATGGCTATGCCTTCAGTAGCAACACTTACACAAGAGGCTCCCATCTGGATCAAGGGGAAGCTGCCGTTGCTTTTAAGCCAACTTCTAATCGCCATGCAGATAGGTAACATTTAATGGCACCTTTTGGAGAGCTGTGGATAACTGTCTCTGATCTCGTGCTAACAGAGGATAGTGTCTGGATTGTCTACTACTTCTTTAAACTTTCCGTCTGTTAATTAGTTGATAAAGTTTCAGTTGTTTCTTAAGATAACTGGTTTTGATCCACAAAACATGTCTGGACTTCCAGTCTGTAAGTCTCATTTAGTGCAAATGCCTTTGGATGACTTTTCATTTTTTTTACAAGATACTTCTGACAAAATGTGCACATTAAAAAGAAAGAATTGTCTTGAAACCCTCCATTAGTTTGTACCAGATGGTCTCTGAGGATCCTTCCAACTCTGTAGCTTTTAAAGGAAACAGTTTCCGTCTTTATCCTCACTCTATAAAAACAAATAAAGCTTCCATTAGATAGATATACTTAAACTGAATATAAACTAAATATTTAAACAGAGTCAATGCCTTGCCATTCTTGCCATCTCATCTTATTATATTTTATCTTGAGTTTACAGTTTTCCATTTCATTTATTTTTCTATATTTTCACTCTTAAAAAAATATAGGCAGAGATGGAAAATTGGGATGAGAAGAAATAAAGGATCTAGAATAGGTTCATTTTTCCCCCCCAGTCTTGTTTTTAGTAAGTGAGATCTACATAGAGCCAAACCATGTAGAAAAGAGGAAGAAAAGCAGGCAAAATCTTGGTAACATGGGTATAGGAGGAGGGTCATTGAATGAACTGGGGTTGAGAACTCAGCCTAGTACTTTTTCCTGTCTTAAAGCCTCTCTTACCACAAGAGCTGTATGCCCTTTATTTCTTTTTTGTATATTCTTTTCTTAATATATTCTGAAGAAAGTGGGATTTAAAATTTTTCTTCTCTGTCAGGGATGCTGACAGGTAATGCTTAAGTAATTGCTGTAGAAATTGCACAGGTGTAACTCCAAGGGCACCAGTGGCATTAAATTGAGTACCAAGAAAAGTCGGCAATGAATAATATACTTTAAATGTCAGCACATGAGAATATTTTAATTATAGAATTAACTTTTAGTAGATGCAGTTGAAAATCAGTTTTGAAACTTAAACATTCCATTGAAATTCTTCTTAACTAACTGAGAACTCATCTTAATATTTTCTTTTTTCTTTCTTTCTGCCTTAGATGTCAATATTTTAAAAATCATTTCAGATTAATAGGCTTCTTTTTGTTTTATCACTCCAGTAATTCGGATGATTTTCCACAGCTAAGTAACTAGAAAGCCACTTGAGTACATATGCAGAGTACACACTGACACTGGAAGACTTCTATGACGTTCCACTTTAAGACCAGACCTGGCATACTGTGGTCACTCAATAAGTGTAGATGTATTTGATTGATGGACAGGGTGAATAAGTGCATGAGAGTCTAACACTTCAGAATCACTAACTCCCTGTCCTGCACCTGAATATCTATACGGGATAGTGTTACTGATGGAATCACCTCGGCTGTTTATTTTGGACACCTCACCACAAAGTCTTTTAAAAGTTTATCTTGATTTTTATGATCTTTATAGAATATCAGGGAAGTGTACCTTTGGTTATTGGTTTAGTTATATCTTACCCAGACAACTTCCAAAATAGATTCACATAGCTCACTTAAATTATATGCAGTTAAAGTGGTGTTATTATTAAAAATGAAATAATGTAATAAAATATACAATTAAGAAGTTAAGAGGGAAGATTATGATTTTTATAAAGTATAAAAGTTGACTCTATTATTGAATTTCAGATTTGTCTTTCAGATTTCTGACTGTCAGAACAAAAAGAGAAACATAATCATTTGCTATCGTTAGGAAAAGGAATAAGTATCAGTTTTCACTGGGATAAAAAAATGCTTTTCTTATCATAAATTCTCAATAATATTTGTCTCATGAAATTCAGTGTAGGATAGGATAGGTGATGTCAGGGATGTTTATTTTTAACAATTTTTTTTCTCTCACCGCAGAGAAGGCTGTGGTAAATTTTATAAGGTTGCTTTGATAAATAGAAATTTAAATAGAATACAGTGAAGGAAATTCCATGAAGGGATAATAATTTAGAATGGTCAGAATTTCACCATAGAAAGAATTTTATTTGAATACATTGAGTGGTAGGTAGATTTTATATCTCAGATGTTCTTATGGATTCCAGGTCTCAGCTGAACTTAATAGGAGCTAGGATAGTTAATAAATACGTGAATCATTGATGTTCTATGTTGCCAAGAAAATGTGTCATCATTTTGAAAAACTATCTGAAAATTTTGGTCTGATATAAAATATACAGAGGTTTGAAATTGGTTTTTATAAATAATTATGATTGACCTTAAACTCTATTATATACCAGGAATGCGGTAGATTCGGTTAAAAGAAAACCTTTAGACAAATTAAATTTAACAGTTTAATTGAGCAAGGGAAAAAAATCGGTTCATGAATTAGGCAACTCCTAGAATCACAGCAGATTCAGAGAGACTCCAGGGATGCCTCATGGTCAGAGCAAATTATAGACAAAAAAGGAAAGTGACATACAGAAAACAGCTGGATTGGTTACAGCTTGTCACTTGCCTTATTTGAACACTCAAGCTATTGTTGCAAAAACATACTCCTAAGTTGGGTTTTCAACGTGTCTATCCACTAAATTAGGTTCCGATTTGTCCACAGGACTCCAGTATGGAAGTACAGAGGGTTTCTCAGGACATATTTAGCTTAACAATGCCATATGAAGTATGTTCACTGTTCTGTGAAATTACTATGCCATTAGGTAGACTGTTGAATTTAGAGCCCACACCTTTGGGTTTTATAGCTTACTGCTGTCAGATACAATTAGTATTTTAGAGAAGTTCTCAAATTGCTACTGTCTCTATGTCTGCTCTCTGTCAGGTGGCATATTTATTATTCCAAATCAGAAACAGCCCATACATTTTGTTACATTTCATAGCTCTTAAGAAACTTTGTACCATTTCTTTTTTTTTGAAACAGAGTTTTGCTCTTGTCACCTACTAGGCTGGAGTGCGATGGCACTATCTCAGCCCACTGCAACCTCCGCCTCCTGGTTTCAAGCATTTCTCCCTCCTCAGCCACCTGAGTAGCTGGGATTACAGGCATGTGCCACCACACCCAGCTTTTAGTAGAGATGGGGTTTCACCATGTTGGCCAGGCTGGTTTCGAACTCCTGACCTCAGGTGATCTGCCCTCCTCAGCCTTCAAAGTGCTGGGATTACAGGCATGAGCCACTGCTCCTGGCCAAGAAACTGTTACCTCTGAAAAATTACAAATTGTGATTATCTGATTGGTAACTATGGTTCCTGTTCTATCCATGTTCTACCTATAGAGGGCAAGAAACTGCGAGCCATAAAGATTTGTAAATTCTAAAACACTTCCTAAGTACATGCCAGGTAAACACTTCTGAGACATGCAAAATAACACAAACTTTGTTACAGACCCTTAACTCTCCATTATGAATAGTGATTATTTTGAAGATCACAGGAGAAAGGAACATAAGGGAAGAGAAGAAGATAAAACACTGAAATTATTGTTTTCTTAATGTTTGGGTTGGTTGAATCTCTTTTATCTCCCAAATGAAATCTTAGTAGATTGAATGTGAATATATAAAGTAAATAAAAGCAGAGCTATTCCAGTAGGGATAGGGATGGGAAAATATGGAACACAGTTTTAAAATTATTATTATTAATAACATAATAATTACTTGGTCATAATTTTACCTTTGCCACCAGTCTTCTTTTTAATATACTAAAAATAGCCAATAGGTTGTTTGTACACGCTTATCTATAAGGTGTTCTGTGCAGGTCATCTTTTTACTTTGTCCCTGTCTCCCTCCTCCAGTGGAGTTAGTGCCTAAGAGGTAGCAAAAACCTGTGATGACAGGATACGTTATGTCTAAAACTGTCCTGCAGGCCCTGGTATAACTCAACATTCCAGAGAACTTGGTAGACAGTAAAAAGAATGGCAACTTGACAGGCGTATGATGACCTAACATCTTCAGTCTTTGTGTGCTATTTCCTTTGTAGAAATGTGTAAATAAATGTGAGAATGTAATTGGAGGAGAAGACTGGGGAGTAAAATTAATAAAGAGTTAAAGTAATTTTATTATTGAAATGTATGAAGAAAATACACACGTTTAATGTATCAAGTGTATTGTGCTACATATAAAAGTAATCTTTAATTAAGTTAAATCTATTAGTACTCATTTAATGATTAGAAGAGGTATTTGGTTTTTAAAGAAAGGTTTATTAAAAAAAAATAGGGCCCATGCACTTTTAAAAAGTTTATAGTGAATTAAATTATTTGTTTACTTATTTATTTGCAAGTGTTACTAGCCTCGTACTTAATGCCTATCTATCCTTTTGCAATTTAGATAACTGGGCAAAGTGTTTCTAAAAACTGATGCCTAGTTATAAATTTTAAATGTATATATTTGGTTACTGAATTGCAGACATTGCTTGGATTAGTGAAATCAACATATAACCGAAATTAACCACTATGGAAATTGTCTTCAGTCTCCTTTAATTTTATGAAAAATGCTAACATGTATCTTTATCTAGTTCTCTCATGGTAGAGATGGTTATTAACAAACATCCAGTATGTGTATTTAGTAGACAAAGAATTCATAGACTTGGATTCTAGATTTGGCTAAGTACTAACAAGCCTTGTGATTTTGCATTATTTGTTTTTCCCCTGGCCATAGTTTGCTCATTTTATTAGTAAGAACTTTAAGTCACTTTTATTTCTCATAATTTAAAATGTAATAAAATAAAACTACTATAATTTTTCAGAAAGTTTTCTGGTAGGATTTGGCTTAATGTTTTACTTCTGTTTTTATTCTTTAGGAAGAGCTAGCAGAAAAATAATCTTTTTTCTTTCTTTTCACAGAAATTATGACCCACTCAAAACACAACCCAAGAAATATGCCAAATCCAAGTATGACTTTGTAGCAAGGAACAACAGTGAGCTCTCGGTTCTAAAGGATGATCTTTTAGAGGTAATAGAATTTTTTCTCTTTTATACTCTTAATAAAGTAGTTTTATTATATTACTCTTTTGGTATATATCTAAACTTTCCTTCAAAAGTATTATATTACTAAAGATGTATGTTAGCGATACCTACATCTATGTAGAAGGTATTCCTTCTAAGGGGGTCGCTTTAGAATACTCCTTTGTTTGGTTTTTGTAGGGAGGGAAGGGGGTGGATTTTTTTAACTTCCTTTGCCCTCCTCCTTGCTCTCTTTCTTCTGATATTTATCCATTTTGGAGTCAAGGCTAGTTATCAGTTCAGATGTGGATACACATAATAGTTCAGTTAGAGAAAACATTTTCTTTTTTTATCCTATGCCCTTGCACAAATGTACTCAGCAGTCAGTGAGCTACTGATATTGGGGATAGTCCACCACAGCACCAACTTCTCTTTGTTAGGTTCTAACTGAGAGTTCATCTTCTTAAATATATAAGGTGGATTGTCACAATAAATTATAAGGAAAAAAAGTCATTTTTCTACACTTTTTTCATCACCAAAATGGAGACAATGAGCTTTCCAAAAGAGTCATTTTAGTGCTCTTTAAGTACTTCAAATGAGGCAGACCATTCTTTGGAGGTAAAATTGACCTTGGATACATTCATCATAAAGATACCTTACCTACTGTATACTCATAAATGTCTTTCTTAGTGTAATTCATGAGAATCATTCAGTCAACCCTACATTGACATTGAGTCAATTATCAGAAGTGGAAAATTTTCTTTGTTGAAGTCTAGGGAAGTTCCTTCATAGAATGGCTTTTATTTGGAAATCACACCTGTACTTTCCTGCACATAACAGATACTTGATGATCGAAAGCAGTGGTGGAAAGTTCGAAATGCAAGTGGAGACTCTGGATTTGTGCCAAATAATATTTTGGATATTGTGAGACCTCCTGAATCTGGATTGGGGCGTGCTGATCCACCTTATACTCATACTATACAGGTAAGCATGATTTCTTAGTAAAATGTGATGTGTACACATTTACAAACTTATCACTCTTAAAGAGGATTTAAACACCCTTATGTATAGATCATTTTGAGATGTAGTTGGTTATATATTTTTTCTAGAGTAATTGGCAGGGGTGGCAATGGTGAGAGACACAGGGAAAAATTACACATATGTTTTCTGATTTACTTCTAGAAATTGTTCAAAATGTTCAGCAGTAGGTGCCCGGTTCTCTGAATGCTTTTTCCCCCAATCTATAGTATTTCTGACATTTGGAGAAATGGCATTTCTGTCTTTTTAACCCACAGCCGTCCTATCCACCAGTAGTTCCCTCTTGATAGAGCACAGCACTGAGATCATGGCTTGATGTCCAGCAGTTCATCTTCACCAGCCTTTGCCTTCAGTCTCTTACATGTTCTGCCACCGACCAGCCTTCAACTTGCACTCATCTCACCTTGCACTAATATATGAGTACTTGTTCAGTTGGATTACAATATTTTTTCGTCTCTTGATTCTAAGATTAAAATGTACTTATGATGTAGATTAGATAGGTCAGGCTCTCTCTTCTTGATCATTGAAGGCCCATGAAGGTCTATTCTTGAGACCCATGCCACATTTTCAAAATTTCAATGACCCTGGTCAGCTCATTCACCCTAACATCTGAATTAACTTGCTTTTAAATCAGGGATTTTAGACCTGTGACAGGCTCTCTAGAGTCGGGTCTGTAAACAGAGACAGACTGGATGGACTCTCCGGGACAGCCTGTGAACCAGGGGTGGCTTCTTTCTTATTCCCCCAGAAAGAATTCTTTTTATTTTCAAAGTCTCAAGAAAAAGTTCACATCTGACCTCATAATAATGTCATGAATTTCAGTAGAAGCTGCATAGAATATGCAGTGAAATAGTTAATTTTCATGCCAGATCTAGGCTTTAAAAAATACAGGTAGTCTGAAGCTGGAATTGTGGTCATATCTGCTGCCATGACAGTTTATTTCAGTACTTATGGCTCCTCATGATACTCGTGCCTGGTGTCAGTCCTGTGCTTATCCAGATGGACTTGGCCTTACCAGAATCCACGAACCAAGCAAATATTCAAACTAAAGAATTCATGTATAGTTTATCGCGATAACTTAAAGTGATGGCAATGGAAACTTCTTGCTGTATTATGTTTGCCTGGCCCGATGTGCATATATATTATGTACTTATTTTATGTTCATGATTTGTCATTAGCTGTTGATGCCAAAGAAGGAGTTTGAGTTATTCAAGGTATGGTCTCCTCCATTTCCGTGGGTTTTTGAAGTGAATTTTCTTAGTTTTTATACCTTTTTCTTTTCTTCGTTTCTACTTTTCTGAGTGTAATATCTGTTTACGTAACATAATGTAGGCTTCTGTCTGGTTCATGAATACCAGCTCTTCATTTTCTTTCCTACAGAGGTAGTATATGCTTGAAACCTATATTTAAAATAATGGTAGAGTACATAGCTTTGGGCTGTATGAACTAATTTTAATATGCAGTTCATGCTAAGCTATGAGAAGCACTATTCATAAAGGATATTCCTGATTCCCACATGTGAGCAGAAGGCAAGAGTTTGTATTTTAAGTGTTGAAAACCATTATCCAAATTTGTTTTATTTGTGTGTGTGGTTGCTAAGAATAAGTAAACTTTGATAAAATAAAATATTTAAGCATGCAAATAGTATAAATTCTATTTATACTATTTCTCATATACATAGAATTTATATAAATATTCTAGTAAGTATTTTCTCCCACCTGATACTTCCTAGACTTTGATCTCTCTTACCTTTTGCTGTGTATGGTTCCGTCTTGTCTTTTTCTTTCATTCTGGTTCTTGGCTTGAGCCCTAAGTTGACTTTTCTTTAAAGGTTGTTTCTGTCTAAAATTGAACCAAAAATTAATATATGCCATAGACAGTGAAAGTATTTTCAGAGCATGTCAAACCTACTCCTTTCTTAAACAGAACCTCATCTCTATTTTTGTCAACTTTGGCACAACCGAGAAGTTTTTTTAAGAGTTCACAAGTTTCAGGAGTTTGTTTTGCTACTTTATGTAAATAGAAGCTTGTGGTTCTTACAGGGACTGCCTATATGGCTATTTCATTTTAAACTTTTCAACACTATCCTACTATCTTCTACAAAGTTCTGGTTGCAACTACAGATGTAGTGGTGTATGTAGACATGTGTACAGAAACTTTCTGTATGTGTGCATAAGCGTATGCTGCTCAGGTTGAGAACCCTGCTTTTAAAATGTATGAAAAACAATCTGCTTTTTAACACCTCCTGAAAATTTTGGGCTGAGCTCAACAAAACCACTAAGACCTTGTAAAATTTTAATAAGCAAGCTTCACAGTCTGCTTTGCTGTCTGCTATCTGGCATAAATCCTACTCTAAAAGGATTCCTGTTCCCAAAACATTTATAACAAATTCTTTTTAAAAAAGAATAGAGTAAAATGGAAAAGAAAACATCCTTGGGAAACACGTACCAGACATTTTTATATCTCTACGACAGTGTCACCAGATACCCATATCTAAAATGTCTAAGGAAAAATCCTGCAACTTATTTCAGAAACATAATTAAGATACCACCATATTTATATAGATTCCACTGATCCTAATACCCTAACCTTATAAAACTCAACTGGATTACAATTTTATGTCTTATCTTTTTATTCACTCATTCCACAAATACATATTGAGCACTAGCATCTCACACACTTGTTAAAAAGAACAATAGAAAGCCTAGCACTGAGCAAATCCTTCCGGAAAGCCTGCATGAGTCCACAGGTCATTTTTCATAGCTTTCCTCCTTCCTACATGCTTGCTGTATCAAGAGCAGTGTGATCCTCTCTCTCCTCCTCAGATATAGCCCACACACTTGTTTTCCCTTCTATCTATGTCTTCCATCCAATGATATCAAAACTTTGAAGAAATGTAAAGAAACTTCCAACAGAAATATTTTACCTCCCTGTACCAGGCTGCCAGAAGGCAAGCAACAATTCACTACTTCAGTTTGCCTCACCTTCACAGAGAGCAGCATTCACAGATATGCCACTCCAGAGAAGATATGCCAGTGGCCTGTGGTCATGCTGTGCCAGGCATCGTTTAAGCACTTCACAAATCCAAATTCATTTAATTCCCACAAGAACCTTGTGAAGGAGGTACATTTTTCATGGGAAACTAAGGTGTAGGAGAAATAACTTGCCCATATTTATACGGCTGTATGAAGCCAGGATTGGGGCCCAGCACCCTGGATCCAGAGTCAGTGCTGTGTTGCTTTCTACTGTTCTAGAAAATACTGGTTACAAACGGTTATCATTTCAGGTGGGCACAGTGGCTCACACCTGTTATCCCAGAAGTTTGGGAGGCCGAGGCAGGCAGATCACCTGAGGTCAAGAGTTTCAGACCAGCCTGGCCAACATGGGTGAAATCCTGTCTCTACCAAAATACAAAAATTAGCTGGGCTTGGTGGCACATGCCTGTAATCCCATTTGCTCAGCAGACTGAGACAGAAGAATCGCTTGAACCCAGGAGGCAGGGGTTGCAGTGAGCCGAGATCATGCCACTGCACTCCGGCCTGGGCAACAGCATGAGACTCCATCTCAAAACAAGGAGAAAAAAAAAAATGGTTCTCATCTCTTTTTGTTGTATAAACCCGTAGTTTTTTTCTGTATGAATGTTTAAAGTGGTTTTCTCAGAATAGCTTTACTTTGCATTATACTGTGATAAAAGTTGATCTGATCAGTCACAATCCTTGGAATTTGATTTTTGCCTTATGTATCCATTCCCTGGATTTCATGGTTTCTTTCATTATTTTATAATTTAGGAAAATAACCCAAATTATATGATTTACTTAGAACATTTTGTAAGTGATGGAGATAAGGGAATTAGATGTAAACTATTTCCATGCAACATCTATGAGTCACCAAATATTTAAAAAATGGACACAGTCGTGACTCTTATTTATATCCCCTTACATTTCCTATAAAGAAGTATATAGAAATGATGGCAGTTTCTGGGCAAAGGGCACAAGTGCAGCACTTGCCTATTCACACACTTTTCGTCAGAGATTCTGTTCTGATAAAGGGATGCTCATACCGGTCACCACCTGTGAATAGGTATTGAATTGCCACCTGGTGTCCCTGAGAGTCCAGGCTATTTAATATCCTCACATTTGAAGTGATTTCTAACAGCTCTGCAAAGACAGCCATTCCCACCTAGTGCATTTCCCCCTGGGCTTCAACAAAGTTTTAAACATAAAAAAGAGCATAATAAAAATTTACAAAAAAATATTGACATAAAAGACCGAATAAACCACAGAGAAAAGGAAGTCAATGCTGAGGAGAGGTTATGGAGAATAACATGACTTTTGATAAAGATTTTGTTGTAGAACATTCCAAGGCTTTGTAGTATTGTATTGTAGCTGGGCAATAGATGGATATCCAGGGTGCATTCTCCCCATCTGTAAGCTACTTACCACATGAAGTTACCTGATCTTTCTTTTGACTTGATTCCCAGACCACTAGCTCGGTGACTGCTTATCTGCTAGAAGCCCATTTAAATTTTCAAGCTATATGCCAAGAGCAGAAACACCTCCTTCCCTAATCTTAATTTCTTATATATCCAACGGACTGACTAAAAGAAGTTTTTCATTTATTCTTAAGTCTGTGCATTTATTAGAAATATTCTCAATCTACCAAGATGCAAATAATTGTGAATGTCCAGTCTCTGTGGTCTTGTGAATTCAACAAAACATTTCCCATATTCTCTATTTTCTAGCACGAGATATTGTAATATGATACGGTGAGAAAAACCCCAATCTAGGCATTGGTAGATAAATGTTCTAGCCCTGGTTCTGTGCGGCCTTAAAGAGAGCATTTTATTTCTCTGTGCTCCAGTGTGCTTGGTCATGAAATAGAAGGAGTCGGTTAAGTGATCTCCTCAATCTAGACTAGGTGTAAAATCTTCTCATTCATTATATACATGTTTAAATAGCCCTAAATTAAAAGTGGAAATATTTTCTACTGGTGACTACTAAACCACTAACACTATTAACTTCAGCCTATGTTATTAACTCTCTGTTTTCTAAGCTCAGTCCAGTCATTTAGATACTGCTGAACAGAGTGACCATTTTACCAAAGATGGCTTCATATTCTTTCAGCCAGACCAACCTTCCATTAATTCTTCAGAATTGTTTTTTGAAAATTAATCTCAGAAGACTCTGCTCATTAATTATAGGCATGGTTTTTAGACACATATGTTTACTTTTTATTCTGCCACATGTATTGACATTTTCCCAGAGACTTCTTGTGATAATTTATATAGTACCCACTCTAAATATATATATATATATCATTTTTACACATATAAAGTATTGCTAATTACTGTCCGACATGCACGTGTACATCATTTTATTAAATGTTCTATGTTTCCTCAGGCTTCTTACCAAGTTCAAAACTAAAGCTCGGTAAAATCAGACGATAATGCCTACAGTATTACCTTTTGTAAACTCAGCTAATTAAGCAAGAATTACTCTTACGTTTAATGAATTCTAATTGTATTCTTTATGAGCAGTCGGAGTAAAATAAACCTAAACCTTAGTATTTTACTTTAATATACAAATAGTTACTATTGAAATATTTCGTACTGTTTATACTGTGGTATAATCTATATGATTAGTTTTCCATGGCTAGATAGTGATGGGAATTAATTATATATCTACAGGCTCCTTCACTGGTTGATTGTGGGCATGTAATTTTACTGTCAGACTAATTTACTCTTTCTGATATTTGAGGTGAATTATAATTGATATTATTTTAATTCCATTTCCTGTATTAATTTTCTCATTTGATGTGATTTGCTCCATTTTCCTAAAAGCAATTACTTGGCGAGCTGTCAGAGGTAACCCACATTCGTTCCCTCATGGCACTTCTCTTTAATATAATTTTTTGGATTCAGTCTCTGGATTTAACACCCTCCAAATGTTCCAGCTGTGCTTAGTTTTCACTGCAGAGTTCCAAAGAAACCAAATTTAGAGGAAAAATGTGTAATTCAGAGTAGGTTAAATATTTAAGAACAGTTCACTTTTAATGGCTTTGTTGAGGTTACTTGCATAATTTCCCCTCTGAAGCAGCGTCTTGTATGAATCAGGAGCTTATCCCTCAGTAGCATTCTTTAATTCTTTAGAATTAATACTCAGCTTACGTTGCTAAAGTGACTCATTCCAACTTAATTACCAATAGGAAAGTGAATTTCCTATGAGGTCTAGTAATTCTGACTTCTTTCAGAGAAAGAGAGACAAAAAGAGATTTTGCTTTTAACAGAACTTTGTGTGTGGGAGATCACAGGCAAGAGTAAGGAAGTAACCATGTGCAAAAGTAGATCCAACCAAGTTGACCAACCCTTCTGGTTCCTACCTGGGGAGTCTGAGGGGTTTGTGAGGATGTGGGACTTGCAGTGCTAATTACTGGGAAAGTCCCAGGCAAACCAAGGACAATTGGTCAGGATTCCTTTTTTTTTTTTGGATTTGGAGCTTCAGTACCTTTGGTTCAGGAGAAAAATGTTCAGAGTGCGCTTCTGTTCTCTAAGACATTCCGTAAACTGAGGTACACTGGAATCGTAGATTCTGTAGCTTCAACAAAAATAGCCAAGAGGCAGACATGAGGAAAGGAAGAGCCGTAGCTGGGTGGTAGGTAAAGAGGAGTAGAGAAGCTAGGGAGGGACACAGAAAGCGACATTAGGAGTCAGTGCTGATTCTTTTTCTTCCACGTGAAGAATTACAAACCAGTTTCCATGAAAGAGCTGTCTTGGTTGCCATTCAGAACCAGTTCACGATTCAAGGAAGGTGCTTCCCCCTTTCTCATGTCAGAGGTTGGAAACATGGAGCAGGAAGACAGGACTAAGGAAAAAGGAAAATATGCAAGTAAATTGAATTTATGGCATGCATTTTCATATGGGTTTTCTTTAATCAAATATGTATTTTAAACCTATTATTTTGTTAGGTTGTACTGATAAAGTTGCATTATGTAACAATGACATGAATGAAATAAGGCACAGAACATTTGGTGAGTTTGTTTTCAGGCTTGATTGTGACAGTAACAGTTTATTCACTTTCTCACAATAGTATTTGATGAATAGCAAAAGCAAAAATGATGAATAATGTCATGAAAAGCAGGGCTCATGGCATTTTTGTTTGTGTAAGCTTTAAAAACAATAATTGAAATTATGATGCTTTTGAAACACTAATGTGAGAATCTATTAGCCCTTTATGAAATTACATGCAGAGGACATTCTTGTCAAGGGAGCGTTGCCTGTACATTAATAAGATGACTTTGGTGTGTGCTAAGTATTACATCCTCGTGATGTTTGCTGTATTTTGACTGCTTTAAATATTTTATTGGCCCAAATATAGGAAGATTGTTTTGTGGGGAATAATAATAATTCATTCTTTCTTTGTAATACAGTATTGAATACATTAGAAATATTTCTAAGCCTTGAATGCTAAGGGGATTAGCAACTCACTTTCTGTCCCATCTAACTCCCTTCTTTTACTCTGAGAATCTTACCATCTACTCTCTTTCCCTGCAGTCCTGCCTCTCTCTTCTTTGTCCTCCTCCTTCCCCATGCCCTCCTTCTTCCCTCAGTATCTGCCAGCGTTATAAACACTCCCTTCAGATATACCTCCATCCCTTCACAATACACTTCCCACTTCCTCGACCCCACCCTACTGGTCAGTGAGTAGTAGCTTTTAAAGAAAGAGCAGAAAAGAATGAGGGCTCCTCCCTACACCGGTTTCCACAGGTGTCAGTCATTTGCCATGAAGGTGACTATGATGGAGGTTGATGTGTTGTTTTTGAGTAATAGTTTAATTAAAAAGTGATGTGTTTGTGTGTGGTGTGTATTTTTGTTTTTGATCTCTGTGGAAATTGGGAGGACTCTCTTAAAATCAGTAGTACCTGATATTTGGGCCATTTTAGAATTTAAAAGTAGATACTGTTCTAATCAAAGGACCAGATTACCAAAAGGTCTTTTTGCATGTAACATGCCAATCCTAAATTAGAATAATTACAGTTGTGCCATGCAGTATCTAGACTTTGCCTTAATTACAAATAATTGCTCTATATCTTTGATTCTAAAAAGAAAATGTACCTTTTGAGAATTTGGAGCCTCTCACAATGGGTTAACTATTAAAATTATTTTGTTTAGATTTGTTTTAAACTATTATCTGTATTTTAATAAGGAATATGCACAAATACTATTTTATAGGTATGCCTAACATTCATGATTTTAAAATTATTGAAAAGCATTTTGTCATCCAGGCTCAGTGGTTCATGCCTGTAATCCCAGCACTTTGGGAGGTTGAGGTGGGCAGATGACCTGAGGTCAGGAATTCTAGACCAGCCTGCCCAACATGGCAAAACCCCATATCTACTAACAATAGAAAAAATAAGCTGGGCATGGTGGCCTGTGATCCCAGCTACTTGGGAGGCTGAGGCAGGGGAAGCCCTTGAACCTGGGAGGCGGAGGTTGCAGTGAGCTGAGACTGTGCCACTGCACTCCAGTCTGGGCGACAAGAGTGAACCTCTGTCTCAAAAAAAAAAGGCGTTTTGTCACATCTACCTTTTTTTTTTTTAAATACAAATGCCTACAGGCTCTTTTCTAGTATTTGTGAGTTGCAGTCATAAATATTTAAAGACCATACCATTACCCTCACAACCATCCACCCCATGACCTTCCCATTTTAACAAGGGAAACTTCTAATTTTAATAAGTTAGCATTAAGATGACAGCAGAAAAAGTTATGCCTTGAACAAAATAATAACCAACATTTTAAAATTATTTGTTGAAAACAGAATTAAAAATCTTTGAATATAGCATACATTTAAAATGAGTAAGTGATGTTTTGTGATACTGACATTTAGACTTCCAGTGCAATTGGAAATTATTATTAGAATAAATTAAAAAAAATTATAAATCTTTCTACCTCCCCTGGTATCATGTGATTCCAAACCCAAATTCAGTTCTCTTGAAATTTATTACTATAATACTATTTGCTATTGGCATAGCCTTGTGACTCCTTAACTTACATTTTGACTTTGAATAAATTATGTAGAATATTTAAAATATGATTTTTAATAATCATTATACCATATAGGATTACAGACAAATTTGTAATGGGCTTACAAGTTTGTTTACAGATCACAAACAACGTCCTATCAAAGTATAATTTGTTTTCCTAGCCTAGGTTTATAGTTTTTAAATTTTAAGTTAATTATTTGTCTTTTTATAGAAACAAAGGATGGAGTATGGCCCAAGGCCAGCTGATACTCCCTCTGCTCCATCACCTCCTCCAACACCAGCTCCCGTTCCTGTCCCGCTTCCACCTTCCACCCCAGCACCTGTTCCTGTGTCAAAGGTCCCAGCAAATGTAACGCGTCAAAACAGCAGCTCCAGTGACAGTGGTGGCAGTATCGTGCGAGATAGCCAGAGACACAAACAACTTCCAGTGGACCGTAAGTTTTCCAGGGAGACAAAAAATGTCTTCTGCAAATGAAAAGCACTACTAAGTAAAATACAGTTTACTGTTGATTTACTTGTATTAAATATAAATAATAGTCCTTTATACTTGTAAGGTACTTACTAGATGGCAAAGATTTTTACCTAGTTTCTCATCATCTACGTGGTTCTGAGAAATAGGAAGTGTCCTCTCCACTCTCTAATGCATGCCTTTCTAGTCCTTTTCCAATATATTATGATGGTTGAATGCAGACTCTGGAGCCAGACATTCTGGAATTTGTATAGTGAAACAGCGCTTGCCAGCTGCCTGACCTTCAATGATTTAATTATCCTCTCAGCACTTCAAGATCTGAAAAGTGGAGAAAAATAATAGTATCTGCTTCATCGGATAAGTGTGAGGATTTATTGAGATAATGCATAGAAAGCATTTAGTTCAGTGCTTCTCAGACGGGAATGATTGTGTCCTCCTTTCCATCGTATGAGGACATGTGATATTGTCTGAAGACATTTGATACTGTCTGAAGATGTTTTTAGTTGTCAAAACTGGGGGAATGCTTCTGATGTCTAATGGGTAGAGACCAGGGATGCTTAGCAAGAGCTTACAATGCATAGGACCGTCCCCAGCAGCAGAGTTATCTGGCCCAAAATGTCAGTGGTGCTGAGGTTGAAAACCCCTGACTGATTCTAACTACTGCATGATGCATAATAAGCAGTCACTTAACCACATGCTGCTGTCCTCATCATTATCATCATCATCACCTTCCTGCTTCTCTTCCTCTTAGTGCTATTCACAGTAGAAGCACAGTCACACTAGGGTAATATAATCACCTGCCTGTCGGAGTCTCAGGTTTACCCTCTCAGTTCAGATTTCATGTGATTTAGGCGTCAGTGCCATGTTTCCATGAATTTAAATTTGATGCTTCTATGAAAACCATATTTAAATAAACTAGAAAGACCCTATGACCAACTTTGGATTATCCTTATTTGTATTATTGGTGAATACCAGTGTAGACATTTTGAAAACTGAAGATAATTTTAAGATAAATTTTGTTTAACTTTGTAGTATATGGCATGTCAATTTAATCTCCAAATTTGGTGTTTTCAATGTATTATAAAGTTACTTTGCTTTACCTATACTTGATGTATAAAAAGCTTTGGAAAACCAGAGCTGGGAAGATATTTCATATTTCCCCAATATGACAAAAGTATATAAAGAATATGTGTGTGTGTGTGTGTGTGTGTGTGTGTGTGTGTGAGAGAGAGAGAGAGAGAGAGAGAGAGAGAGCGAGAGACAGACAGAGACAGAGAGAGAGAAAGGGAGAGAGAGAGAAGGGGAGAGAGAGAGATGGATATCTATCATTCTCTCAATGTGGGCCTTTCTTTTTTTTTTTTTTTTTTGAGACAGAGTTTCGCTCTTGTTACCCAGGCTGGAGTGCAATGGCGCGATCTCGGCTCACTGCAACCTCCGCCTCCTGGGTTCAGGCACTTCTCCTGCCTCAGCCTCCTGAGTAGCTGGGATTACAGGCATGTGCCACCATGCCCAGCTAATTTTTTGTATTTTTAGTAGAGACGGGGTTTCACCATGTTGACCAGGATGGTCTCGATCTCTTGAGCTCGTGATCCACCCGCCTCGGCCTCCCAAAGTGCTGGGACTACAGGCGTGAGCCACCGCGCCCAGCCAATGTGGGCCTTTCTTGGAGTTCTGTCTTTGTTTTACATATTAACTACTTTAACTGTGATTCATTCTATTTCCATTTCTTTCAATACTGTCTATTTTGTTGGAAAAAGAATGATTCCCAAATTAGTCATCATATGAAAACTCATCTCTGACATTCAAATACTGGTGTGGAACTGTTAACTTTATAGCTGAGATTGATGCTTTCTGTTTATGTTCAAAACTAAATTACCGAATCCTTCACTCCCATTTTCATCCTACTGTTTTTCTCACCTCAGTAAGTCATTGCTACATCTGTTCAGTTGTGGACATTCTTGATAAATTAAAAAATAAAAAAGACACTAAAACTATTACTATTTAACAGTTCTAAAAATTCTGGTTAAATGCAATTTAATGAGCATAAGCATAAGCCTACTTCTACTTATTAATTTTTCTTCTGCAGTATATCCAATTTAAATGACTATCATTTCTCTATATGTTGATCTTACCAGAAAACTAAAGGGAAAATGAAGTTTTAAGAAACTGATTAGCTCTGTACAGCAAAAGCAACCATGTGTGTGAGTGTGATTAACAAAATAGAATCTGCTACTAAGTTTTTAAAATTATGTGGATTTTTTAAAAAGAGCTTTCTTTTTCAAAGACACTAAAAACATAGTTTTAAGATGAGAAATTTCTATAAATATTTTTATTGAGTTCCCAACGGAGAAACTTCCTCTTAGAAATGAATGTTCCCTTCTTTATTCTTCCCACAAGTTTATAGCATTTCCCTCCATAGAGACGTCAGCACAGTTATCTTTGCGATGGTGGGATGCTTTTTCCAGGCCCAGGATCAGAGTTCATCGGCATCCAGTCCCCAGTTGGAGCAGTGTGTGGGTTAGGACAGTCTGTTCTTTGTTCACTCTGAGAAACCAAGAATAACCTAGTGGGAAAAGGCATAGTTTGCATTCTTTTAAAGATAGAGGACTCTCCTGATAATTGTGACTCATCATTTTCAAGTCTGTTTTTCATAAGTTATAGGGTGTCGTTGGTGTATAAACATCTCTCCCCAAATTAACACACAGACTTGTTTCCTTAGAATAATAAAATCTTACAATATATTTGCAACTTAGGTCAATTTCCTTTTTAAGATATCTCAAAAATATAGTTTGATATTAAATAATTTCTTTTTATAAAACAACTATTTCTTGGTTACTTTATTGTAGAACAGTTTTTTCTGAATGAATTTTCTTTAAGAACCAGACAGTAGCACATATTTCAGTGTGTGTTTATTGATAGCCAGATTTCTCTCAAAATACGTCTACTCATGTTACCTACATTCTTTGCTTACTGCCTAAACTCCTGGTAAAAATAAAATGGAAGGAACTAGGAAGTAAATACTCATAGAAATCTATCAAGTAGCAGCTATGACCAGGGGGAAAAGCCAACATGCCTGCTTTTACAGTGTAGCGGGTGGCAAGAGTGAACCCCTTTGTGGCAGTCTGTGTGCTGCCCATTCAAAACAGCTGCTAAGCTTTGTGTCATAGAGGCTATTCAAACTGTCGTATCTCTCCTTTTTATCACTTTTAAGATACCAACACTTTAGTTGCTTTGTGTTTCTTCCCTTTCCTTTGAAATGCTAGTCCTTTTAATCTTTTGAGTTTAATCTTTTGTAATCAGAAGGGTTATTTGAGAAAGGTGTAAAGTTATTCTGGTTTGTCGTTGTGTGTTAGAACATTGGAAATGGAGACCCAAAGCCCAGGAACGTGTTAGACGGAGGTTTTTATGTAGTTCCTGGAAGAAAATTATGCTGTGGACTGGCGATGATCCATATAGTGGCTAAGTCAGCAAATAAGAAACTAACTCTTTTAGTGTGGTGATACATTTTATTTTTTATTCCTTTGAGATGCACATATGTGCTGTTCCACAGTTTGATGTAGTGATTTTTTTTAAAAGGTAACTAATGAAATGCATGTAATGTATACTTAAATGTAACAATCAATATTATTCTCTCTCACTTAGCACCCCCTGCTCCTCCCTTCCTCCTTCCCCTTTTCCCGTTTTTTGACTTCTTCAAAAGATTTCCTAGATACTTGAGGCATTAAAAAAAAATTAGACTGAAATAACACTAACTATTCACACTTTCCCTTACTTCCCAGGGGCGCCAACATTTTCTAAAACCCCTTCCCTAGGGGAGAAAAAATCATAGAACGTTGGTCACAAAAAGCTCCCTTAGTGACCAGGTCATTGCCACTTGCCAACTTAGTTAGATTCCTATATTGTATCATATCATATCAGGTTTTTGCTCTTATTTCTTTTTTTTTTGAGACAGAGTCTTGCTCTGTCACCAGTCTGGAGTGCAGTGAAGTGATCATGGCTCCCTGCAACTTCCGCCTACTGGGTTCCAGTGATTCTCCTGCCTCAGCCTCCCAAGTAGCTGGGACTACAGGTGCATGCCACCATGCCCGGCTAATTTTTGTATTTTTATAGAGAAATGGTTTCACCATGTTGGCCAGGATGGTGATCCACCAGCCTTGACTTCATGGTCCACCAGCCTTGGCCTCCCAAAGTGCTGGGATTGCAGGCATGAGCTATTGCTCCTGGCCTGTTCTTATTTCTTGAAAGTGAAAGCAAACAATGTAAGGTACCTATGTATATATACACACATATTTTAAATACACACGCAGACATAATATTCCCCTTCCCATACTTTTATGTCTTTCCTATTTTTGTCATGACAGTATGTTCATATACACAGGTTTTCCATTAGCATAAATGGCTAGGAATAAAGGAGTAGCTAGGGAAGGTAATCAAAGGTGGTTTTAATGACTTTGCCTATACAACAGCCCTGTGCTGAGTCAGAAGATCCAGTTCTAGCTACATTATTCTGCTAATTCAAATGTGACTTTGACAGATCATTTCTTTGTTTTTGGCCTTGTCTGGTTGTTTAAGGGGTTTGTACATGATGATTCTCAAAGTCTCTCTTGGTGAAAAAGTCAGCAGAATGTCTCATTCATTCATTTATTCAACAAGTATTCATTGAATTAAAGCATCGTTCCAGGTGTTGAGGCTACAGTACAAACAAAAAAGGGAAAAGTCCTTTTTCTCCTCAGGCTTATATTTTAATGAAAGAAGATAGGTTAAAAAACGATTAAGTTGGCCAGGCACGGTGGCTCATGCCTGTAATCCCAGCACTTTGGGAGGCTGAGGTGGGCAGATCATGAGGTTAAGAGATCGAGACCATCCTGGCCAAGATGGTGAAACCCTGTCTCTACTAATAATACAAAAATTAGCTGGACATGGTGGCGTGTATCTGTAGTCCTGACTACTTAGGAGGCTGAGGCAGGAGAATGACTTCAACCCAAGAGGTGGAGGTTGCAGTGAGCTGAGATCACGCCACTGTGCTCCAGCCTGGTGACAGAGCAAGACTCAAAAAGAACAGCAGCAACAACAACAACAAAGGAGAAACCAGAAAGATGGCCGAATAGGAACAGCTCTGGAGTATAGTTCCCAGCAAGAACACAGAGGTTGAGTGATCACCACATTTCCAAATGAGTTTTTACTGCCCATAGACCAGGAGATTCCCGGGCTGAAAACTGCCATGAGTCTCCAGCATGGCTGTTTCAGCTGGCATAGTGATTCTCTGCACAAAAACTCACACAAATCTGGGCTGCAGTTTCAACTGGCACCTGGAACACCTGGGAGACAGAGTTGCCCATTCAACTGAAAAAAAGGGGGCTGAAACAGGGAGCCAGATGATCTGGCTTGGTGGGTCCCACCCTCACAAAGACCAGCAATCTGAAATGCTCTGGATTGAGAGTTTCACGGCTGGACCCAGAATGGTCCAGCTCTGTGTGGGGGAGGGCATCTGCCATTACCGAAGCTGTCCACTGCTACTGAGGCAGTCTGCCATTACTGAGGCAGTCCATCATTACCGAGGCAGTCCACCATTGCTGATGCAGTCCTCCATTACCGAGGCAGTCTGCCATTACAGAGACAGTCTGCCATCACTGAGGCAGACCGCCATTACTGAGGTAGTTCTAACTATACCTCTATAAACAAAACTGCAAGGAAGTTCACACAGCTGCTGGGCAGAGCCCACGCCAGCTCAGCAACACCTCTGCTGGCAGACAATGACTAGGCTACCTCCTCGCTGGGGAGGGCATCTCTGAAAAAAGGCAGCAGCACATCAGGAACTTATAAATAAAGCTCCAACTTCCCAGGACAATGCACCTGGGAAAGAAAGGTGGTTATGAGTTCCACTGCAGCAGACTTACACGTACCTGCCCAGCAGCTCTGAACAGAACAACAGAGCTCACAGCTCAGCATTTGAGCTCCTATAAGGGACAGACTATCTCCTCAAGCAGCTCCCTGACCCCCATATATCCAAAGAGACCCCTCATAAAGGAGAGCTCAGGCTGACATCTGGGACAAAGATAACAGAAGAAGAAACTGGCAGCAACCCTTACTGTTCTGCAGCTGCTGCAGGTGATCCCCAGGCAAGCAGGGTCTGGAGTGGACCTCTAGCCATCCTACAGCAGAGGGGCCTGACTGTTAGAAGGAAAACTAAAAACCAGAAAGAAATAACTTTATCATCAATAAAAAGGACGTCCACTGAGAGACCCCATCTGAAAGCCACCAACTACAAAGGCCACAGGTAGATAAATCCACAAAGATGAGAAGAAACCAGTGCAAAAAGGATGAAAACACCCAAAACCAGAATGCCTCTCCTCCTACAAGGGAACACAACTCCCCACTAGCAAGGGAATAAGGCTGGATGGAGAATGAGTCTGATGAATTGACAGATACAGACTTCGGAAGGTGGATAATGACAAACTTCTCTGAGCTAAAAGAACATGTTCTAACCCAATGCAAAGAAACTAAGAACCTTGGAAAAAGGTTTGATAAAATGCTAATGAGAATAAACAGCTTAGAGAAGAATATAAATCAATTGATGGAGCTGAAAAACACCGCACGAGAACTTCGCAAAGCATACAAGTTTCAATAGCTGAATTGACCAAGCAGAAGAAAGGATATCAGAGATTGAAGATCAACTCAAGGAAAGAAAACAAGAAGACAAGATTAGAGAAAAAAGAGTGAAAAGAAATGAACTAAGCCTCTAAGAATGGGATTAGTGAAAATGGGATTAGTGAAAAAACCTAATCCACATTTGATAGGTGTAACCGAATATGATGGAGAGGATGAATCCAAGCTGGAAAACACTCTTCAGGATATTTTCCAGGAGAACTTCCCCAACCTAGCAAGGCAGGCCAGTATTCAAGTCGAGGAAATACAGAGAACACCACAAAGATATTCCTCAAGAAGAGCAACCACAAGGCATATAATCATCAGATTCACCAGGTTGAAATGAAGGAAAAAATGCTAAGGGCAGCCAGAGAGAAAGGTCGGGTTACCCACAAAGGGAAGCCCATCAGACTCACAGTGGATCTCTCAGCAGAAACCCTACAAGCCAGAAAAGAGTGGGGGCCAATATTCAACATCCTTAAAGAAAATAACTTTCAACCCAGAATTTTGTATTCAGCCAAATAAAGCTTCATAAGCGACAGACAGATAAAATCCTTTACGAACAAGCAATTGCTCAGAGATTTCATCACTACCAGGCTTGCCTTACAAGAGCTCCTGAAAGAAGCACTAAACATAGAAAGGAACAACCAGTACCAGCCACTCCAAAAACGTACCAGATGGTAAAGAGCATCAACACAATGAATACATTGCATCAGCTAATGGGCAAAACAACCAGCTAGCATCAAAATGGCAGGATCAAATTCACACATAACAATATTAACCTTAAATGTAACTGGGCTAAATGCCCCAGTCAAATGACACAGACTGGCAAATTGGATAAAAAGTCAAAACCCATCAGTGTGCTGTATCCAGGAAACCCATCTCATGTGCAAGGATACACATAGGCTCAACATAAAGGGATGGAGGAAGATTTACCAAGCAAATGGAGAGCAACAAAAAACAGGAGTTGCAATCCTAGTCTCTGATAAAATAGACTTTAAACCAACAAAGATCAAAAGAGACAAAGAAGGGCATTACATGTTGGTAAAAGGATCAATGCAACAAGAAGAGCTAACAATCCTAAATATACACACACCCAATACAGGAGTTCCCAGATACATAAAGCAAGTTCTTTTTTTTTTTTTTTTGAGACGGAGTTTCGCTCTTGTTACCCAGGCTGGAGTACAATGGTGTGATCTCGGCTCACCGCAACCTCTGCCTCCTAAGTTCAGGCAATTCTCCTGCCTCAGCCTCCCGAGTAGCTGGGATTACAGGCATGTGCCACCATGCCCAGCTAATTTTTTGTATCTTTAGTAGAGATGGGGTTTCACCATTTTGACCAGGATGGTCTCGATCTCTTGACCTCGTGATCCACCCGCCTTGGCCTCCCAAAGTGCTGGGATTACAGGCTTGAGCCACCGCGCCCGGCCAGCAAGTTCTTAATGACCTACAAAGAGACTTAGACTTCCACACAATAATAGTGGGAGACTTTAACACTCCACTGTCAATATTAGACAGATCAACGAGACAGCAAATTAACAAGGATATCCAGGACTTGAACTCAGATCTGGACCAAGCAAACCTAATAGACATTTACATAACTCTCCACCCCAAATCCATAGAATATACATTCTTCTCAGCACCACATCACACCTACTCTAAAACTGACCACATAATTGGAAGTAAATCACTCCTCAGCAAATACAATTGAATGGAAATCATAACAGTCTCTGAGACCACAGTGCAATCAAATTAGAACTCAAGATTCAGAAACTAACTCAGAACCAGTACAACTTCATGGAAACTGAACAACTGGCTCTTGAATGTTGGCTGCATTAATAATGAAATGAAGGCAGAAATAAAGATGTTCTTTGAAACCAATGAGAACAAAGACACAACGTACCAGAATCTCTGGAACACATTTAAAGCAGTGTCTAGAAGAAAATTTATAGCAGTAAATGCCCACATGAGAAACAAGGAAAGATCTAAAATTGACACCCTATCATCAAAATTGAAAGAGATAGAGGAGCAAGGTCAAAAAAACTCAAAAGCTATCAGAGGACAAGAAATAACTAAGATCAGAGCAGAATTGAAGGAGATAGAGACACGAAAAAACCCTTCAAAAAATTAATAAATCCAGGAGCTGGTTTCTTGAAAAGACGAACAAAATAGACCGCTAGCCAGATTGATAAAAAAGAAAAGGAAGAAGAATCAAATAGATGCAATAAAAAATGATAAAGGGGATGTCACCACTGATTCCACAGAAATACAAACTACCATCAGAGATTACTACAGACAACTCTATGCACATAAACCAGTAAACCTGGAAGAAATGGATAAATTCCTGAACACTTGCACCCTCCTAAGCCTAAACCAGGAAGAAGTCAAAACCATGAATAGACCAATAACAAGGTCTGAAGTTGAAGCAGCAATTAATAGCCTATCAACCAAAAAAAGCCCAGGTCCAGAGAGATTCACAGGTGAATTCTACCAGACACACAAAGAGGAGCTGGTACCACTCCTTCTGAAACTCTTCCAAACAATCCACAAAGAGGGAATCCTTCCCAAATCATTTTATGAGACCAACATCATCCTGATACCAAAACCTGGCAGAGACTCAATAAGGAGAGAAAACTTCAGGCCAATAATCATGATGAACATAGATGCAAAAATCTTCAATAAAATACTGGCAAACCAATTGCAACAGCACATCAAAAAGCTTATCCATCACAATCAAATAGGCTTCATTCCGGGGATGCAAATCTGTTTCAACATATGCAAGTCTATAAATGTAATTCACCACATAAACAGAACCAAAGACAAAAACGACATGATTATCTCAATTGATGCAGAGAAGGCCTTTGAGAAAATTCAACAGCCTTCATGCCAAAAACTCTCAATAAACTAGGTATCGACAGAACGTATCTCAAAAATAATAAAAGCTCTTTTCAACAAACCCACAGCCAATATCATACTGAATGGGCAAAAGCTGGAAGCATTCCCTTTGAAATCTGGCACTAGACAAGAATGCCCTCTTTCACCACTCCTATTCAATATAGTATTGGAAGTTGTAGCCAGAGAAACCAGGCAAGAAAAAGAAAATTAGGAAAAGAGGAAGTCAAATTGTCTCTATTTGCAGACGACATGATTGTATATTTAGAAGACCCCGTTGTCTCAGCCCAAAATCTCCTGAAACTTATAAGCAACTTCACCAAGTCTCCGGGTACAAAATCAATGTGCAGAAATCACAAGCATTCCTATACACCAATAACAGACTTAAAGAGAGCCAAATGAAGAATGAACTGCCATTCACAATTGCTACAAAGAGAATAAAATGCTTAGGAATATAACCAACAAAGAATGTAAAGGACCTCTTCAAGGAGAACTATAAACCACTGCTCAAGGAAATAAGAGAGGACACAAACAAATGGAAAAACATTCCATGCTCATGATTAGGAAGAATCAATATCGTGAAAATGGCCATACTGCCCAAAGTAGTTTACAGATTCAACGTTGTCCCCATCAAGCTACCAATGACCCTCTTCACAGAACTGGAAAAATACACTTTAAACTTTATATGGAACCAAAAGGGAGTCCACATAGCCAAGATAATTCTAAGCAAAAAGAGCAAAGCTGGAAGCATCATGCTACCTGACTTCAAACTGTACTACAGGGCTATAGTAATCAAAACAGCATGGTACTGGTACCAAAACAGAGATATAGAGCAATGGAACAGAACACAGGCCTCGGATGCAATGTGACACATCTACAACCATCTGATCTTTGACAAACCTGATGAAAACAAGCAATGGGGAAGGATTCCCTGTTTAATAAATGGTGTTGGGAAAACTGACTAGCCATGTGCAGAAAACAGAAACTGGACCCCATCCGACACCTTACACTCAGATTAACTCCAGATGGATTAAAGACTTAAACATAAGACCTGACACCATAAAAACTCTAGAAGAAAACCTAGGAAAAACCATCCAGGACATAGGCATAGGCAAGGACTTGATGAGTAAAACACCAAAAGTATAGGTAACAAAAGCCAAAATAGACAAATGGGATCTAATTAAACTCCAGAGCTTCTGCACAGCAAAAGAAACAATCATTAGAGTGAACCCACAACCAAAAGAATGGGAACAAATTTTTTCAATCTACCCATCTGACAAAGGACTAATATACAGAATCTACAAAGAACTAAAGCAGATTTACAAGAAAAAAACAAACAAGCCCATTCAAAAGTGGGCAAAGGATACGAACAGACACTTTTCAAAGGAAGACATTTATGAGGCCAATAAACATATGAAAAAATGCTCATCATCACTGGTCTTTAGGGAAATGCAAATCAAAACTACATTGAGATACCATCTCATGCCAGTTAGAATGGCGATCATTAAAAAATCTGGAGACAACAAATGCTGGAGAGGATGTGGAGAAATAGGAGCACTTTTACACTGCTGGTGGGAGTGTAAATTAGTTCAACCATTGTGGAAGACAGTGTGGCGATTCTTCAAAGACCTAGAAATAGAAATTCCATTTGACCCAGCAATCCCATTACTGGGTGTATATCCAAAGGATTATAAATCATTCTACTATAAGGACACATGCACATGAATATTCATTGCAGCACTATTTACAATAGCAAAGACTTGGAACCAACCCAAATGCCTATCGATGATAGACTGGACAGGGAAAATGTGGCACATATACACCATGGAATATTATGCAGCCATAAAAAACAATGAGTTCGTGTCATTTGTAGGGACATGGATGAATCTGGAAGCCATCATTCTCAGCAAACTGACACAAGAACAGAAAAACACCACATGTTCTCACTCATAGGCGGGTGTTGAACAATGAGAACACATGGACACAGGGAGGGGAGCATCACACACTGGTGTCTGTTGCAGGAGAATGGGGGAGGGACAGCAAGGGGTAGGGAGTTGGGGAGGGATAACATGGGGAGAAATGCCAGATAGAGGTGATGGGGAATTTTGCTATAAAAGGAGCAGATAAATGGACAGTGGCTAGGAAGGAACATGGTAAAAAAAGGGCTTGTTTAAATAAGGTGACAGAAATCATAAAATTATAGCGTGTTTTCATGCTGATGAACTGATTCAGTGAAGAAGGAAAATTAGTAACAGGGTAAGTAAGGGAGAAATGACAGAGTATATGAATAGGCAGAGGATTGAGGCCTAGTGCATACATGGAGGGTTACCCTTGGAAGCAGGGAAACAGCTCCTCTATAACACAATAGGAAGGCAGTCAGAGCATATGGGGAAAGTGCTGGTAGAAAGAACTACTAGGGGAACAGAGGTTCTCTTCTAACTCTTTTATTCATAGATTAGGAAATGAGATCATCAGCTCAAGTGAGAATTGAGGAATAGGGTTAGAGGTTTGTAGAGAAAGTAGAATATATTCAATGCTTGTCTAAGACAGTGGGCAATTACATAACCTTAGGCAGGACTTCTCAACCCAGGCCCTCTTGACATTTGAGGCTGGTTTATTCTCTGCTGCAGGAGAGACTGACATTATAGAATGTTTTGTGCATCGCAGAAACCCCACGGTATGACAGAAGCAGCCTTTCCCCCTTTTCTCCCTCAGTTGTGACAACCGAAAGTGTGCCTCAGATATTCCCAGATGTCCTTTGGGGTCATAATTGTCCCCAGTTGAGAGCCACCAGTCTAAGGAAGTGTATTATGATAGGAAGCGTTAACAGCCAAGTTAAGGTTCATAATCATGAATTTAACATGAGATCATTCAGCATCGTCGTATTATATTCCGCTGTGCAGGTGCAGGCACAGAATATGAGAAAGTTAGATTTAACCAAGATTGGGGTTTTGCCAAAGGAGTACAATGAAGGGACTAGAGAAGAGCCAGGGAGTTATTTTAATAATTGATCGTGGAATTTATACCAGGTGAGGATAAAAGTGAGGAAAGATGGTAGGAACACTAGATTGTAGGTCCTGCTGGGGTCAAAGGATTATAGAGATAGGGGTTCCAGAGAGGGTGATGTATTAGAGATTTTCGAAAAGAACCTTCTCCCTGTTGGTATCTAGGAAGGAAATCTCAGATGGAGGAAGTGCAAGATGAACTCATCCACAGACTGACCATTGGTCGGAGTGCCGCTCAGAAGAAATTCCATGTGCCACGGCAGAATGTGCCAGTTGTCAATATCACTTACGACTCCACACCAGAAGATGTGAAGACATGGTTACAGTCAAAGGGATTCAACCCTGTGTAAGTCTCTCTGTGAATACTTCACAATTCTGTGCCATGCGCTGTTTTCAATTTAGATGTCACAGATAACTCTTTAAAAACATAAGGGCTCAGACTGCATACTCAAGGAATGGCTATAGCTATTTATTGCTGAAAAGGAACTGAAATAAGCAGAAATAATTATCATTTGATGCCACCCCATTTTCAAGTGGTAGTATCTGTTCATTATTGTTTCCTTAAGCAAACTGTTGGCAGCTTTAAGGCCCAATAGCTTCTTTTCTCCATCAGATTACTCTAATGTAACCTAGGACTTAAGCTAGGTAGGACTGTGGTCTTAGCTGGACTCCCTGGGCCACATGGGACATACACAGCATAAGTTTTCCTCCTGCTGCAGGACATACTGTCTCTGGCAAATAAAAAATAGACAATGTTACCTAGCATGAATTAGAATCTTAATAGAGCTTTTCCTTTAATAAACCCATGGTAAAGGCTCTATTATCTATCTAAAAGTCTGTAAACATTTCGTGTGTATTTGACACAATGAACTATTAGAATAATACATATTCAAGGGGCCTTGGCATATTACAAACTTACCTACCCAGCTTGACTGGAAAATGAGGTACAATGGTTAGTCAGTTGCCAGGTTACTATACCTTCTATGAAGCACCAAATCACAAGGAATTGGTATTAAACAATGATACTAACCCTGACTGGCTCCTTTTTGATACTTTGTAATTAATCATCTGCGTGGCCTCAGGGCCATCATCATGAAAGAACCTTGTTACTGCCCTGACTATGGAGACTCTAGCAGCATTTAATAAGGGTTCCAGGATATGGAACACTTAGAAATGTGTTAGTAGGCAGTATTTTTAGTGCTCAGTTTGTTTTTCCTTCCTTTTTTTAGGACTGTCAATAGTCTTGGAGTATTAAATGGTGCACAGCTCTTCTCTCTCAATAAGGATGAACTGAGATCAGTCTGCCCTGAAGGGGCGAGAGTCTTTAGCCAAATCACTGTGCAAAAAGCTGCATTAGAGGTATGACTTGTCAACCCCAGGCGGTGTTTCTCTGCAAATTGAAAGCTCTGAAAACAACTGTTTATGTCCGTATGAGCCAGTTTCCCTTTCTTAACAGAGCGGAATTAAATTTAACTCTGCTTTTGTAAATGTGTCACTGACATTTGCAGGAAGGTTGATTTGTTATAAATGCTCACATGACATGAAGCTTGAGCACATACTTTTGGACATTTAACAAAAAGCATAATGTTCCTATTTTGTATGTATTCACTATTTCTATAGGAATTTTAATTGTGACATAATAATGGAAATTAGCTTCTGAATGAGTAAGTGCCTTAAGAGGCCCAAACTCTTGCCTATTCTTAATATTTAGTTTGGAGATTCTAATGGTTTATAGGTTGTAAAATTATAAATCTCTGGCTGTGTGTGTTAAATCTAGTAATACTTCTAAATAATCGGGAAAGATCCATTAGGTAGAGATCACTGAAAATAGCCCTGAAGAGTAATTGTTTAGTTATAGTGGTCTGTATGAAAGCAGGAGAGGCAATGTTTTCTACATTGGTTTATACTTAGGTTTCCAATATCCTATTGTAGCCTTAAAATGGGCTATGTACGGGTAGTAGTTTCCAACTGTTTCATCTCACAGCTCTTAATGGTTTCATGAAAATCATACTTGGACTCAAATGAAAGAATGTAGGCTTTGGCATGAAATTGATACATAATCAACTCTAGCAGGTATATTCTATAAATTCCACAGTTAAGTAATTCAGGGTAAAATCACTTCATGCATATCACCCCATAGCCATTCTAAATCGAGAGAAATTATATTTCCCTTGGAGGTTTTTCCCTACAACATTGATCTCGAAGGCTGCATATTGAAGTTTGATTTGACTGCTTTCCATACGTTGAATATTAATAAGGATTATAGATCTTCTCAAGCAGTTTTATTACCATTATAATCTAATTTTGTTGAGAGTGTATAATTACTTCTTAAAGGTATGTTAGAAAATTTCATATTCCTAAAATTTCTGAATTCCTTTATCCCACACCTGCCTATCATTATTGTCATTTGCTGTCACCACCCACTTCAGGATGGCCTCTTGCTTCTTGTTGTCTTCCTGTTCCCTGGATGGGAACCCAGGCAGAGGCTGGCTACCGGACGTTCTTCATGTTGCTCAGCTACCTTCCGCCTCACCCTTTTCTTGGATCTAGTTATCTATTAGATTATTTACCTGTGTGGCCAGACGTCTGTTGTTAAGAGTGGAAGAAGAGGAGAATACATGGATTATAGAGGGTCTGGGAAAGGAGAAAAGCTAGAATGATCAGAGGGTCAGAACTACATGGAAAGGAAACTGGGTGAATTCCGAGCTCCCTCTGGCTTGAGTTAAAATCTTCTAAAGGCAGATCAGTATCCTGCTTGACCCAAAAAGAGTTCTTTGATAATTTTCCACGTGACTGTACTTATTGTACACAAATGCTCTTTCTCTCAGCAAACCTGGAGTACCACACAGACATTATTGGTTTATCTTTATCATGTTCAGATGAGAAACCTAGTGAGTGAATGGCCTTAACTGACTTTACAAAATGAAAAATTATTAATGTGATATATTAATGAAGTCCAGAAGCTTCTCTTAAAAAGTACAGTCATCAGCTTTCCTAAAGAGATCCTGGAAGAAAACCCCAGTATACTTTTATCCTGAGCCATTTCATTACATGACCTGCAGCCTACACAAACCAGTAACCACCTTGTCTGAACTGCTTCTTTTTCAGGATAGCAGTGGCAGCTCCGAGTTACAAGAAATTATGAGAAGACGACAGGAAAAAATCAGTGCTGCTGCTAGTGATTCGGGAGTGGAATCTTTTGATGAAGGAAGCAGTCACTAATCTGTTTGTTTTTAAACTCCATTGTTTTTGGCATTTTTTCAACATGCTTTGTTTAAGGAAGCCTTGAAGGGAATGTCAGATTCATTTTTCTTGTAGTAATTTATCGCCATAAAAAACCCCATGAAAACCTAAGTGAGCACAGGATTTGCTTCTAGGCCCATCATTTTTATTAAAACTGAAAAAAACTTAAACAGAATTTTTTGACCTTGGAAAGTATTTTTCCTACTTTACCAAGGTAAAGTTTTCCTTTTAGAGTAATTATTTTATCCCCATTCCAGTGTATAAGCAGGAATTGTTTAGATAGTGGCGGATTTATTCACTGCAACAAGGCAACAATATTGTCCATGATTTAAAATCTAAGCAGTTTTGATTTTGTCTGTGAACATGGTGTCTGTCATTCAGGGCGTAGCTCACTGTAGGCTAGCCTCTGCTTACTTAGGTCTCTTTTCTGACATACTCAATGGAAGAATATTCAGATTTATTTAAAGTTCTTAATGCCAACGTTTGAATGAACTGTAAAATACAGCCATACCTTGGACATGCAAATATCAATCTATGGAGCATTCTCAAGACAGTTTGTCATGGCTCTGTTGATTGCAATTCCTTGTATAGCTTGTATTTTGATTTAGTTTATATTCTGCTTATTATGTATACTGTGTTCTTATATATGAGAAAGCACAAGTGGGAAAGAGGTCATGTCTGCTGAAAATCTAGCAAAGGAAGTAGTCTGCGTCGATGTGCAATTACAGTATTTTGCTTAATGAAAGCCTCAGTTCTGAATATCGATATTAGTAGTTAAAAGGAAATGGGGCCATTTTATGTGTTTATCTGTGTCAAGCCTTTCTGGTAATAAGAAGCACTTAATTTACACATATTTTAATCCTGTGAAAGATTCCACATAGAGAAAAGAAAGATACCTAACCTTCAACAAATGTTATTTTTGGAAACGCAAGTTTTGTCATTAAATGTTATTTCACATATATAAAACAGATGTTATGTAAGGATGTTGTATATTTTAACATAAATCATTTAGAGAAATTATCTAGAGTCATTAATTTTCATAGTGCCTTTTTCACATGAGTCAGCTGGAAAGTCTGCAATAAACACTATTTGCTGTCTGTTAATGGCTCCTGTCTCATTGGTAAAAAGGATCTGTGCATCGGCTGAGGGTTTGAGTTGAATAGAAGGGGGAAAAGTAGAGATCCATATTATGTATGTTTTAAACTATATATTGTTCTATTTCTGAGTGGGTAGAACACTCTAGAATACTTTCTCCAGTTGTTTTTCTCCTCTCACCTCTCATTTCATCATCTCTCCCTTCAACCATCTAGTCACATTTGGTAGCAATAATGGAACTAATTTACACTGACTTACGGTTGCTAAATGCTTCCACATAAATGCTTTCCTGGATATTTGCAGCAACTCTATATGAGTTATGATAGATGAAGAGATTTAGCTTTCTAGAAGATATTTTTCCCCAGATCATGAAGGATGTGGGTTTCTCATCTTCTATCTCTCGGTCTCTCTATGGCACTGCTCCTTGGATAAAGTAGAGCAAGCATGAGCATGATAAAGGCAAATTAGTTTAGATCTTTTACATTTCATAAGAACTAACACTTATGTATAATTTAGCCTTTATTTAAAGGGATAAGATGAAAGAAAATAAGGTGTAAAATTTAACATGTGTGTAAAATAGCATATGGATGTGAAAACAATGGTGTAATTTATATCTTTATGCTATAAGATACCAAAGGAATGTACCACAGAGGTAGTAATTGCAAAAAGCAGTCATGTCAGCTAAGGGTATGGGGACAAACAGAAGAGGTTCATGGAATTTAGAATCTTGAGAGAGTGGCACTACAGAGTTTGGATCCAGATATCTGAGGGGTTTCGTCACTGGCATCTGAGGATTTGAAGAAAGACCTCCCCCCCCAACAAGGCTAACAAGGGACATAATCTAATTGGTGCTTTTGCCTCAGGTGTTCAGAAAGAGTTCAGGAATTGAAAATCAGTTAAGAAAATCCATGCATCTGGGACTTAGACTTTGGAGAAGAGCATGGCAGGTAGCTGTTGCTTGAATCTCTAAGAGGGCACAAAGAGGATGCCTCTGGGAGCATGGGAAAAGAAAACTGGAAAATTGAGCCAACTACTGCTTCTGGGAATCATTTGCTACTTATTTATTTATTTATTTATTTATTTACTTACTTATTGAGACGGAGTTTTGCTCTTGTTACCCAGGCTGGAGTGCAATGGCGCGATCTCAGCTCACCGCAACCTCCACCTCCTGGGTTCAGGCAATTCTCCTGCCTCAGCCTCCTGAGTAGCTGGGATTACAGGCATGCGCCACCATGCCCAGCTAATTTTTTTTCTTTTTTTTGTATTTTTAGTAGAGATGGGGTTTCATCATGTTGACCAGGATGGTCTTGATCTCTTGACCTCGTGATCCATCCGCCTCAGCCTCCCAAAGTGCTGGGATTACAGGTGTGAGCCACCACGCCCGGCCCATTTGCTGCTTATAAAGTGAAGAACCATGACTGGGGTGATGTTGGAAGCAACAGAAAGTAGAACTGGTGGGAGGAAGCCCCTTGTTCCCTCCCAAGCCTTCTATCTCCCTGTAGTGCATGCATTGGGTGCAGTCTATTGAGCATGCACCTGACAAAGCCCCAAATCTCAAATATGAGAATGAAGGGATGGATTTGAAGCTGAGGGAATAACACATAACCCATTCCAGTCTCAGTAGATGGCCTCTACACTTGCTCTTCTGTACATATTTGAAATTTCATACAACAATAAGCTTTAAAATGTGGGCTAGGAGCAGAAGACAGGTTCATGCTGGTAACACCAGTACTTTGGAAGGCCAAGATGGGAGAACTGCTTGAGCCCAGGAGTTCAAGACCAGCCTGGGCAACAAAGTGAGACCTGTGTCTACAAAAAAAAAAAGAGGAGCCACTTTTGTTAACATTCACCTATAGTCCCAGTTACTTCGGAGTCCAAGGTGAAAGTGTCATCTGAGCCAGGAGTTCAAGACTGCAGTGAGCCATGATTGCATCACTGCATGCCAGCCTGGGCGATGGAGTGAGAACCTGTCTCTTAAAAAATGATTTAACAATTTAAAAAATAGAAAAGCTTATGATTTTACTTAACAAGATGCAATCACGTTTCTCTGTTATTTAAGTGGTATTTAATATAGAGTATTTAATGTAAAGAATTGGGTGTTTTGTTTTTTAAAAATATCTTCTATATCTCTGCTTAACTCAGTATTTTTCAACTTTCCCAATTATATGGAATGCAATTAGAATATCAGTCTTAAAAGGGGATTTTGTGAAGACGGCAGAGTAGGAAGTACCAGCAACCTGCCTACCCACCTAAACAATAATTACACTGGGTGAATCTATTTGATGTAACTTTTGAAACTGGAACCCATTGATGGCTTGCAACTTCGGGGGGAGGCTTGGTTGGTAATTTGCAGTTAATTTTGGTGAATAGCAAAAATTAATAAAAATTTTGCTCTTAGCCCAGTACA
This sequence comes from Callithrix jacchus, assembly GCF_049354715.1. Classification (NCBI taxonomy): domain Eukaryota; kingdom Metazoa; phylum Chordata; class Mammalia; order Primates; family Cebidae; genus Callithrix; species Callithrix jacchus. The sequence goes on from NC_133510.1 coordinate 7,692,601, forward strand.
GCTACCCATTCCCCACCCCCAACCCTGTGGCATCAGATGTGCACGTTCCTGGAACAGCCTGCACACAGCTTGTGGGAGCCTGGGTCGGCAGAACGGGCCTTTTCCCCCAACGCTGGCTCTCTGTTCTTTGATCACAGAGGTGCAAAGAGGCAGAGACTGTTGTTGTTTCCTCCACACATTATTATTGCCAACTTTCCCTCTGGCCAAAGGTGACTTTTAGAGACTTTACAGCCTGGCAGCATTTCTTCTTTTTCTTAATTTTTTTCTCCTTTTGGGATCCAGATATTGAAAACTAGTACATTCTAAAGCAACCATATATAACGGGAAAATTTGAAAATTTTTGTGCAAGCTTATTAGGAGAAGGCACAGGTTCAGGAAACACATGTGAAGACCTTAATTTTACACCTTGTGTTGATCTACATGAGAAAGAGACCCTACCCCCCCCAAATAGCAGAAAACATCAAACCCTGGGGGAAAGAAGGCATCCAACAGGGCCTTAAGGAGGAGTTTAATGTCTACAGTTACCACATTATTAGATGCAAGTGTTCAGTTTTCAACAACAACAAAAAATCACAAAGTATAAAAAAAAACTGGAAAGTAGAGCCCATTTAAAGGAGAAAAACCAACTGAAATGATCCCTGAAAAAGATATGGTGGCAGACCTACTAGATAAAGACTAAAGAAGCTGCTTTAAATATGCCGAAGAACCGAGAGAAGACATAGAGGAAGTCAAGAAAACTATGTATGGACAAAATGGAAATTATAATAGATAACATAAAAAGAAAATTCTGAGATCTAAAAGTACAATAACTAAAATGAAAAATTTGCTATAGGAATTCAAAGACATATTTGAGCAGGCAGAGGAAAGAATCTGAAATTGAAGATTAGGACAATGAAAATGATCAAGTCTGAGGAACAAGAAGAAAAAAAATGGAAGAAAAAGTGAACACACCCAGCCAAACCTGTGAAACACCAGGTTAAGTGAACCCACATATGCATCATGGCAGCCCCCAAGAGGGAGAATAGAGAAAGGAAGAGTAGATAAAATGTTGGAAGAAATAATGGCCACGAACATCTCAAATTTGATGAAGCATCTGAATATAAGCATTCTAGAAACTTAATGAACTCCAAATAAGATGAACTCAAGGAGACACCACTGAGATTCGTTACAACCAAAGTGTCCAAAGCAAAAGACAGAATCTTAAAAGTAGCAAGAGGGAAAATGACTTACCACATACAAGGAATCCTTGATAAGATTATCAGCAGATTACTCATCAGAAACTTTAAAAACCAGAAGGCAGTGGATTAGTACATTTAAAATGCTTAAGGGGAATAAAAACCCAAAACTTTAAGAATTCTATATTTGGGGCCAGGTGCAGTGGCTCATGCCTGTAATCCCAGCACTTTGGGAGGCCACCACACCCAGCTAATTTTTGTATTTTCAGTAGAGACCACGTTTCACTGTGTTAACCAGGATGGTCTCAATCTCTTGACCTGGCTGGGTGTGGTGGCGCGAGCCTGTAGTCCCAGCTACTGGGGAGGCTGAGGCAAGAGAATTGCTTGAACCCAGAAGGCAGAGGTTGTGGTGAGGTGAGATTGAACCATTGCACTGTAGCCTGGCCAACAGGAGTGAAACTCCGTCTCAAAAAAAAAACAAAAAAACGAAAAAAACACAAAGCATCCTATATTCAGCAAAACTTGTCCTTCAAGAAAGGAGAAATTGTGACATTCCAAAATAAACAAAACCTGAGGGAATTTTTTAAGCAAAAGACCTGCCCTGCAGGAAATGCTAAAGGGAGTGCTGAAGTTTGAAATGAAGATATGTGAAACGGTAACCTGAAGCCGTCTGACAAAACACAGATCTCAGTGATGCTAAGTGCACGGGCCACTGTAAAAGCTTGTATTATTGTAACAATGGCACGTGTTTCCACTTTCTGTTTTCCACATGATTGACAGACTTAATATATTTTTCAAACAATTATTGTGAAGCCTAGTGTTATTATTATAACTTTGGTTTCTAACTCCACATTTTTATTAAAAGACAGATTATTAAAAGTTTATGTTTCTGGTTCCACAACGTATAAACATGTAATGTTGTGACATCAAAAACTGAAGGAGACAGGGAGATAGCTGTTAACGGAACAGAATGTGTTGAAGTTAAGCTGATAACAGCATGTTATAACTTCAAGATGTTAAATGTAATTATCATGTTAATCACAAGGAAAATAGCTTAAAATATACACAAAAGTTAACAGGTAACTTTAAAAACTTTTATTTATAGTAGCATAAAACAGAAATAAAATTCTTAGGAATTATACAAGGCAGTATGTGAAATTTGTTCAATGAAAACTATGAAACATTTCTGAAAGAAATTAAAGAGGGTGCCAATAAATGGAACAAAATCCCATATTCATGGATTGGAAGAGTTAATACTGTCAAGGTATCCATAACATCTAAGCCATCTACAGATTAAGGTTGGCAGTCTCTGAAAATCCCAATGATGTGGGGCTTTCTTGTTTGTTTTTTGTTTTGTTTTGCTTTAGGTAGAAATAGAGAAACCCATCCTAATATTCATATGAAATCTCAAAGAACTCCAAATAGCTCCCTACCCCTTAAAGAAATTCTGAAAAAGGAGAAAAAAGCTGGAGGCCTCACACTTCATGATTTCAAAACTTACCACAAAGCTACAGTAGTAAAAATAGTGTGGTACCTGCAAATAGCCATATACTGCTGCCCCACCTGAGTGTTTTGCCAGTGGCCTGGCAAACTGAACACTTGAACAGTTCAGCACCCCCCGCCAAGCACAGCCGGTGCTTGACCCTGAGGGGCCAGAGGGGAACAAAGGTATGGACCTGGTCCTAACTTCAGAATTTGAGCACACTGCTGGGGGATATTATGCTGAGATCTGTCGTCTGAGCTCTAGCAGGGAAGGAGCATCCATTCTCAGAACACTGAGAAGATGTGTGTGTACTGGTGTGAAGCTAGGTGTCCCTTCCTCCACAAAACTGGTCTTGGAAGGGTGTAGCCCATTGGGCAGATGCAGATTCTGCCTGAGGAAGCCCTGTCGCCTGGAACACTTGAACAATCCAGTGATCTGGGCACAGAAGATTCGGAACAAAACTAGCGGTGGGCTTGCTCTTGGGACAGATGCCAGAGAGATAGCCAATTGGGAGGGGGTGAGCTGGGCAGACCCCACAGCTATCTGCTGGGCAAAAAACCCTGAGCCTCAGGCACCATACCAGCTGCACATCCACAGAACAACTGCCCTGCCCAGAGATCTGCCTTTGACCCACTACGGATTTTACTTATTCCAGATATGATAGTCTCCTACTGCTTATAAAGGGTGACCAATAGATTTTATCTCTTTCCCTCTCTTTAGTAGGCAATGGATCATGGGAAGCTAATTCCAGAGGTACTCTAATCGCTTAAAACTCTTCTGACCACACTTTTCTTGAAGAAAATTTGTAGGAAAAACAAGATTCACTTGTTTCGTAAAATTAGCTTTATAGAGGCTGCACTAGAGGTTGGGTGGAGGTCTCACCAGGTCTGAGTCTTCTCATTCTTCTCAATGCTTGCATAAGGAAGGTGGAACAATATTATAAAATTGTAGAGAGTCTGTAAAGGAGCATATTGAGACTAGTTCTTTCTAAGTAGGAGACAATGTTCATTCAATAAACATTTAGCACGTGTTCACTTTGAGAATTGGATATTCAAGGAGATACCTAGACAGGATCTCCGCCAGCAAGGAACGTACAATCTAAAGAACTGTTACTGTTTGCCTTATTTATCCCTGAATCTAGTCTTACTGATTTCTTAGGACAAAATTACATCCTAAAACTAGCAGTGCTGATTTCCCAGAGACTGTAATTTTATGCTGTGACATTTAGTTTTTCCCAAAGGGCATGGCCTTAACTTAGTAGCTGGCATGAAATGTTCGTAGGGTTGTAAAAGGGCCCATAGGAATGGCTTGGGAAAGGAAGGCATTTTACCATTCTGTAACACCATCTTTCTCTTGCATATATTTTTATTGTTGGGAAAAACACTAAAATAAAATAAAATACTTATAAAGCCACAGTTGCCGTAGACGTCCCAAGAAAGGTTGCATTCTCAGCAGTTCTGGATTCTTGTTTTATATATTTTTTATTTTTATTTTTATTTTCTGAGACGGAGTTTCGCTCTTGTTACCCAGACTGGAGTGCAATGGCACGATCTCGGCTCACCGCAACCTCCGCCTCCTGGGTTCAGGCAATTCTCCTGCCTCAGCCTCCCGAGTAGCTGGGATTACAGGTATGCACCACCATGCCCAGCTAATTTTTTATATTTTTAGTAGAGACCTGGTTTCACCATGTTGACCAGGATGGTCTCGATCTCTTGAGCTCGTGATCCACCTGCCTCGGCCTCCCAAAGTGCTGGGATTACAGGCTTGAGCCACCGCACCCGGCCCAGTTCTGGATTCTTTATTGGAATTTCAGTTTGTATGATGTGTTTCTTTTTCCCCACCCATTCTCTCTCCATCATCTTGGTTCCTCAGTCCATTCTTTTTTCCTACTTTATTTTTTTTTGAGATGGAGTTTAGCTCTTGTTGCCCAAGCTGGAGTGCAGTGATGCAATCTCAGCTCACTGCAGCCTCTGCCTTCCGGGTTCAAGCAATTCTCCTGCCTCAGCCTCTGGAGTAGCTGGGATTACAGGCATGCACCACCACATCAGCTAATTTTTTGTGTTTTTAGTAGGGACAAGGTTTCTCCATGTTGGTCAGGCTGGTCTTGAACTCTCAACCTCAGGTGATCTGCCTACCTCAGCCTCCCAAAGTGCTGGTATCATGGCGTGAGCCATTGCACCCAGCCTTCTCCTTCATCTTCAAGACCTACTCCCACATCATCTCACAGCCCCTTCACTTGCCTCTTTGTTTCTTTCTCTGTCCTCAATTGAGGACAGAGAAAGAAACCAGGGCTCTGAGAGCAGTTTTTCGGGAAAGGCTCAGTTGTTTGTTTTTGCTTTTATTTTGCGCCCCCGACCATGCTCAGCAGAAGAAATATCTTCTAATACCCAAATGCCCAGATTTATCACATTTGTGAAAGAAAGGTTAAACAATGAAAAGTTAGTATAATTCTGATGAGATAGAATTACTAGGAACTATGCAATTAAACATGAAGCTGAATTGGAGGGGGGTGTGGCTATTACATGCTCTCAGAGAATTAAGGTCCTGAACCTGGATTTCTGCATGGGCTAGGGTATCTTAATAGCTGAGATGCCTTCGGAAGAGTTTGGACACATCATGTTGAGCTTGGGCTGGAAGGAGGTAGGCGGAGAGCCAGGACTGCTGCGGGGCCCAGATGGTCCTGGTCCAGGCAGCTCTCGGGGCTCATTCCTTCCTGACTGCAGTCCCAGGCAGCTGGCCCAATTCCTGCTCCATTTCTGAGCTGCCTTGGGTGGGAAAGCCCTGGATATGGAATAGAGTATAATTTCCCCATTTCAATCATTACTGTTTCCTTCAAAAATGAAATGAAGGCCCCTTCAGTCTACGGAAAAACAGAATAAAGCCCACGTGCGCACACACAAACACACGCACACAGACATGCACACACACTGATGAGAAATTGAAATCTCTGTCTTTTACCATTTGTCCTGTTTCATTGTTTCTTACTCTGAGCTAGTACCATATGCCCAGGCCCCCTGCCCTCCCAGCTATTCTAAGGAAAGGGAAACAGGAAGTGAATTCATGTGTGCTGAGCACTTTCACATATATCCCACTTTATAAAAGAGGAAACTGAAACTCAGACGAGTTAAATAGCTTGTAAAAGATTACAAGCGGACAACTAAATTTGGACTCAATTTCTTGGACTTCTATACGTCATGCAAACCTTCTTTACTCTCATGTGTCATACAGGTCAGTGTATAGAACAATTTAAGCAGAAAAGCGCTGTTCTAAACAATGAAATTTTGTACAGTATGCCTCCGTATAAAACAGGTAAAATCAGCACTGAAGCTGCAGGGAGGAGTCCGGGACACTTATCTGGAAATCTCCGAACCTTGGAAATCCAGGTCCCATGAAGGCACTTGCAGGAGGACGTGAAAGTAGACTGGACACTGATTGTTCCAGGCAGCAGGTAGGCCAGGAAATACAGTCCTCAGTTGCAAAGGTCACTGGTGTCCGTGGGGAATTTCAGATGACTGACCACCTCCTCAAAGCGCTATTTTGTTTAGATAGAAAAATTACGCTTGGACGTTCTCTCACAGGTCCACATTTACGCTTTGGAGTAGATGGCATATAAAATACCAATAAATTGGGGGTAAAAATTAGTGCATCTTAGTCTCCATCCTGCCCACAATAGCAGGACCATCCAGGTCCAAACTAGGAGTAGATACACATTTACTTCAAATTAATCTGTGGTATGGTGTATCCGGTAAACACGACGGTGTCCCCAACTCTTAGGAGGCCTGTCGGAAAAGGATTGATTTGCCTTTCACTAGTGAAGGAACTGAAGCAGCAGAGCTCTTGGAACACAGGGAAAGAGGCAAAGACAGCTGCCATGAGCTGTTTCTAGCTCACAAAATACAGCTCTTCCGAGATCGCGCCACAGCACTCCAGCCTGGGCGGCACAGCGAGACTGTTACAAACACACACACACAAAATACAGCTCCTTGCAAGGTGAGAGGTCATGGGTGTTAACAGCCAGTAGCAACCTAGTATCTTGCAATATATAAGGGTGCATTTTTTTGTTAGGAAAACAGCACAGGGAAGATAGTTTATTATTGCCTCATCTCCAAAACCAATCTCATTACAGGACGGAATCTGGAGGTCTGGATAATTTGTTTCTTTTGCATTGCAGCAAATGGGAAAAAGTGAGAAAATGACTATTGTTATATTATGCCTTGGTGACAGTGCGGTGGATTTACAGAATGCAAATTAAAACAGATATCTGGAATTTCCTGGATGCTTCCAAATTCTTTCAGTATTTTTCCTACTGAATTTCCCACCCTGATGTGTCACATGTATGTGCACATGAAACCTCTGCCTCATTTTTTTTTTTTTTTTGAGGTGGAGTTTTGCTCTGTCACCCAGGTTGGAGAGCAGTGGTGCGATCTCGGCTCATTTCAACCTCCATCTCCCTGGTTTGAGTGATTCGCCTGGTTCAGCCTCACGTGTAGGTAGGACTACAGGGATGCACAGCCAGCAGCTTTTTTTTTTGACATTTTTAGTAGAGACAGGGTTTCACCATATTGGCCAGGCTAGTCTGGTGTGGAACTCCTGGCCTCAGACGATCTGCTGGCCTCGGCCTCCCAAAGTGCTGGGATTACAGGCATGAGCCACTGCTCCTGGCCAAATTGCTGCCTCTTATGGGAGCTACTGACTCTGCGAGCTGACCTTGCGAGTGGGCATGCTCATGATAAAGGCGGCCATGTGGGACTGAGTAATCAAGTGGGCACGCTCACTCCGTAGATGTCTTGGTGCTGGAAGGAGTAAGAGGGCTGGTGGCCTAAATGCACTAAGAGAGGGAGAGATTTGGAAATTTTGAAAATCATATGGCATTTATGCTACGCTGACTCTGCCAGGCCTTTGACGGCGCTTTACACAACCAGTTGTAAGTTTCACTACAATTACTTTATTTTTTGTGGGCACTCTTAGGCTCAGAAATAGTAGGTGACTTCTCAAAGCTACACTGCTGGTCAGCATCAGAGCAGAGCTCTGTGACTCTAAAGACTATACCTTCCCAATTATGCCATTCTGCACCCGCAAACCACCAGGCACTGTACCAGGGCTCTACATTTAATCCTCAGTGCACTGTGGAGGAGGCTCTTATTATTGCCATTAACAAACAAGGAAACCAGTTCACAGAGGGATTACGTGGTGCTCACAAGCAGTGTCTGCTCACTCCAAGCAGCTTTTCTTAACTTGACCCAGGCATATGTACATATTAAGGGTTGTACAAATTGGGTGCCTTATCTTCGGAGTAGTCAGCTTTCTAGACATAGTTTTAGTGCAAGGAATTTGTGCAGATTATCTGTACAGCTGCGGACATCTTCATGGAATGTGAATTAGGTGCTGACATTGCTTCTCTGGGAAACCTGATAGAGTAGATTCCATGCACTGGACGTAACCCACACACACATTGCTGATGCATTTGCTAGCAGGGGACTGGAGATTCAGGCCTAGGAAATCCAGGACTTTTATCTGGAAAAGTAGCTTCTGCTTTTGCATCACGTGCCTATGACACAAGGGTGTCCACATTGGGTCACAGACTCTACCTCTTTTATATTCCAAGGTCTGTGACTGTAAAGGCAGGTGCCAAAAGAAGGGGTTCAGGTGTCACCCTGGAAAAACCCAGTCAGCTTAGGTCAGATACCAGCTTCAGATGCTCTTATCAAGTCTATTGAAGATTACTAACTCTGGGATGGCTCTTAGAGACTGTGGGAGATGGCTTGTAACAGAGGGGCACGTAATGCACTAAACTATTCCTGGTTTTGTTTTCAGACCCTTACACATGTTATCTTCTGATGCCTTATGCAATGGACTGAATTTGTCCCTCCAAAATTCATATGTTGAAATTCTAACCTCTGATGTAATGATATTGAGGTGGGACCTTTGGGAAATAATTATATCATGAAGTTAGAACCTTCATAAATGGGATCAGTGCCCGCTTAAAGGGACAGCAGAGAGCTCTCTTGCCTTGTTTGTGCCATGTGAGCATACAATAAGAAGACAGCTATCCACTATTCAGAGGAGGACTCTCACCAGAACCAACTGTGCTGGCATCTTGAGCTTGGACTTACAGCCTCCAGAACTGTAAGAAATGCATTCTGGTTGTTTAAAGCCACCTAGTTCATGGTGCTTTGTTACAGCAGCCCTGACTAAGACTCCCTATGTGAAAGCTACCATCACGATGGATGTCATTTCATAGATTAGACCACTGAGTTATATATAGTCAGGAGCAGAGACTTAGCTCAAGCCTCTCTTCATCCACCGCCCCTTATTCTAAGCCACTCTGCTCTGCTGCCCTGCTGGACCCTGTCCTGTGATGCTTACCAAGTTCATTGGTTAAGGGACAATACGATCTAATTTGGTCTTGGACATGAAGGAAACTTTCCAAGACCATTCTGTTTTATATTTGTAAAGGACGTAGTATTCACAGTTAACTTTTTCTGGTTTAAACAGCCTTTTGGACTTTTTGGTGTTCTTGGAACTGAACAAAAATATTTTGTACCAGCTGGCTTTGAACTGTGACTGTGGCCCTGGAACACACACATGGACCAGGGCACACACGAAGCAAGGGACTGGGTTTCCCAGCATCACTCCACACACCAAGCCTTGGGGGCTCCTGTGTGTGTGAGCTTTTGTTGATGTGAAACCACTCTGGGCTATGTTGTTAATAGGAATCCAGGAATCGGATTCAGAGGCAATAGCCTAGTGTAAGGCTAAGAAATTCATATGGGTGTCTGAGTCATGGTCTTATGACAGGGTGTGAAAAGCAACCAAAAGATTGGGAGGAATCTAACCTGGAGGAAAACAGCTTGTAAAGAAGAATGCGTATGTTTCCATTGAAAGGTTTGCTTGTTAAAAGTAGCATCATTGCCTCTGTGGCCTTTCCTGTGGGTTCACTCTGCTCTGCACTGCCTCGTCTTTGATTGTCTTCTGGGAATTTTACCAGGCAGTCACACACCGCAGCTCCGAAAACTCCCTATTGTAACTTAGATGAAACATCGTTTTAAAGGTTATCCTTGTGCTGCCATATTAATTAAGGGCAGGTTGATTGCTGTAACTGACAATGCGCACCTCTCAGTGACAACTTAATGGAAATCTATTTCTTGATCATATAACGGGCCAATGCTACTGGATATCCCTGCCTCAAAGAGTGATCCAGGGACTCAGGATCCTCCCATCTGTGGCCCTGCCATCTGTTTTGGGGTGGAGGAGAAGGAGAGAGAGAGAGAGAGAGAGAGACACACACACACACACACACACACACACACACACACAGAGTGATCCAGGGACTCAGGATCCTCCCATCTGTGGCACTGCCATCTGTTTTGGGGTGGAGGAGAAGGAGAGAGAGAGAGAGAGAGAGACACACACACACACACACAGAGTGATCCAGGGACTCAGGATCCTCCCATCTGTGGCACTGCCATCTGTTTTGGGGTGGAGGAGAAGGAGAAAGAGAGAGAGAGAGACACACACACACACACACACACACACACACACACACACACACACAGAGTGATCCAGGGACTCAGGATCCTCCCATCTGTGGCACTGCCATCTGTTTTGGGGTGGAGGAGGAGAGACACACACACACAGAGAGAGAAAGAGAGGAGAAAGATGGGGTGAGGGGATGGGAGGGGGCAGAATGGAAGGTTTCTCCTGGGTAATTTTCCTGGTCCAGAGGCCAGGAAGCACACATTCCACTGTCCAGAGCTCTGAAAAGGGTCTTGAACGATAGCCCCAGTATGCTCTGTTAGGTTTGCAGTAACAATAAATCCAGTGGATTCTGTTGAGTGATACATGAGCTGGAGCTGTTTGTGAATGTCTTAAGAGAAATGGTCCCTTTGGAGGCTGCCAAGAAAAACGGGTTCAGAAGGCAGGGTGGGAGGACTGGTCATCCAGAAGCGCCCCAGTGACTGAGGCTCAGTGGGTGCTTTCTGTTTGCTGATTGAGCAATTAATGTTCCTCATTAGTATTGAATGAGACCCGGGCATCTGGGATCACCTCCCCCTTGACCTCCACAGTGCATTTCAACAGAAGAAAAGGCTGGCCGACTGGGGGTGCCTCCTGAATCACCTTCCTATAAGATAGCAGGCGGCAGGGCGCGGTGGCTCACGCCTATAATCCCAGCACGTCGGGAGGCCGAGGTGGGTGGATCACAAGGTCAAGAGATTGAGACCATCCTGGTCAACAAGCTGAAACCCAGTCTCTACCAAAAATACAAAAATTAGCTGGGCATGGTGGTGCACGCCTGTAATCCCAGCTACTCGGGAGGCTGAGGCAGGAGAATTGCTTGAACCCATAAGGCGGATGTTGTGATGAGCTGAACTCGTGCCATTGCACTCCAGTGTGGGTAACAACAGTGAAATTCCGTCTCAAAAAAAAAAAAAAAAAAGATAGCAGGCATGGTATGGGGGAATCTCTTTGGAAGACATTGTTTTTACTTAAACAAGATCAAGCCCCCACCCCACTTCTCCATCTGGAGACTAAGACCCTTTCACCCATAATTCCTAAAACTGTAAACCCAAGACCCTTTCATATGTGATTTCTAAAGCTGTAAATCCAAGACCCTTTCATATGTGATTTCTAAAGCTGTAAACCCAAGACCCTTTCACTTGTAGTTTCTAAGGCTGTAAACCTAAGATCCTTTCACGTGTAATATCTAGAGTGTAAGCCTATGTAAAGGCAGAGCTTCTCTTTGTTGGACAAAACATAAAGCCTTGCTCCTGGGCCGTAATAATAAAACCCCTTCCTTCTAGTTCAGTGTCCGTAATAATAAAACCCCTTCCTTTCTAGTTCAGCGTCTGAGAGGTCTGTTTCTTGCAGCTGCTCCTGCTTCATTGAGTTCCCTGACCGGAAATGAGTTTTGGTTGGCAGACGGCTGGCCTGGCCGGAGAAGCCTCTCAGGTGGTTTGCCTAGCTCTTGGGAGCATTCCTGCAGGGGGCTCCTGCCCGCTGGGGGGACTCAGTTCCTGAGAGCTCCCGGGCAGGTATCTGCCGGGTGGAAAGCCTCGTCAGAGGGGAGCCGGAAAGCCCCCGCAGTGTGGACCCACCCAGCGGCTGAACACCCAAAAGGAATGGGTACTTGGAACGTCTGGACAACAGAAACACGGTAGGATTAGTCCTGGGAAACTTGCCCACCTCCTTGAGGTGGAAGCCTGGCCTGGTCACCCACAGGTGCCAGAGCTGGCACTTTTGAACTTGGCTCTCTCTCTCTTTTTTGTAACTAACGTTGGAAGCTGTTGCTTATGGTTTCAATTTGGGTGGAGAGATGATAGTAAGAGTGTGTGTGTGTGTGGAGGGGTCCAACTGGACTCATCAGCCATGAAATGTGGAAATATCAGGCCCATTAGAAGGGGCCTCATACTTCGAACACTATGTAGGGCTGGTTGGAATTAGAGACCGCCACATAAGGCAGAGTGGAGGAGCCTGTGCCTTCTAGGCGTTGTAAAAGGATTGAAGTGAATGTAAACCGGGGAGTGTGTACTGCGTCTCACCGGGCAGGAACTGCTGCGGGCACAGTAGCACTCTCTTAACTCTGGGAATTGTTTTTTTCGGTACATAGGGATGGGTCACACTCATAGCAAACCCACTCCTTTAGAGACCATGCTGAAAAATTTCAAGAAGGGATTTAGGGGACATTATACAGTAGCTTTGACACCAGAGAAATTAAGGACTTTGTGTGAAGTCGATTGGCCAGCATCTGGGGTAGGGTGGCCCCCAGAGGGGACCCTCGACAGGTCTCTTGTCTCCAAAGCAAGGCGTAGATTATGTGCGGGGAGCCAGAACACCTTGATCAATTTCCGTACAGACTCGTGGTGCAGTCAGTTTTGAACCCTCCGAAGTGGTTAAGAGGACAGGCAGTGACTGTTTTAATGGTCAAGGGACAGACCGCTAGAAAAAATGCCCCCCACCCCCCCCACAGAGAGACATGGACTCCCAAGGTCTGGTGAGACACAGACCCCAGGGTTCTGGCAGACCTGGCAGCAGCAGAGTTTTTGATATCGGGAAGCCACAGGCTCTCGTTGACCCACTGCAAATGATTATTCAGATCATAACCCCACTCCTGCTGACTGCCACCAGCTGCTTATGTATCTTTTTAACACGGAGAGAGGCTGGGTGAAGCGTTTCGCATGTATACTCCTCTGATCCTGAAAGCCCTGGAAACCAGCGTATGATAAATATGACATTAGTCAGTCAGTGTGCAGAAGACAGTAGACGAAAATCGCAGAAACAGTCAGGATTTGCGGGCACGAATGCCTCACAGTTACTGGAGATAGATAGAATTGCGGGCACGGAAACCTCACAGTTACAAGTGTTTGTGAACCAAGAAGCGGTGAGCCGTGGAAAAAGTCGTGGAGAAAACCAACGTCAGCCTCGATGAAATACCGACTTCATAGCTGCTGCTGTTAGAGGAGCACCCCCAAGAGTGTGGGAAAAGGGGGTTCCTGAAAACCCCTGCAGTCTGCCCGCCTGCACCTGCAACGCCATCAGTGCACTTATTGTAGAGGAGTGGGGCACTGAAGGACAGGTGTCCCCAGCTAACAGGAAAACAGGGCAATCCTAAACCTGAGGATCCAGACGAAAGTGGAGGAGCTCTGTTAAGTCTAATGGAAGGGCCACTGGACTAAAGGAGGGGGGCTGGGCTCATATGTCCCCAAAGAGCACATGGTCTGAACAATGGCCCTGTAACCCTTCATCAAAGGAAACAGAACCAATGTCGTTAGAGCTACTAAGATAGGAAAGCAGACTTCCTTGTACTTGCTGGACTGCCCCTACCCCTCTTCTCCAGCAAAAGTTGTGCAAATGAAGGGCTGCAACTATCCAGTTCAATAATGAGGACTCCCTGCAGCTAAGACCGCCTCAGGCAGGGGTTATCCAGGCTCTCACCATCCCTCCGGAAGGAGGGTGGAGACCTTCCCTAACCAGGGATGGAAGACTGGTATTTCTGCCCAGGCCAGTGCAGCGCTTGTGTTTGGTTAATCAGACTACAGTGACTTTGAACCCACTTGCACCCGACTTGTGCATGCAGTTGGGATTATTGCCAGCAGAAGATAGTTGGTTCACTTGATTGGACTTAAAGAATACTTCTTTAGCATTGGACTGGCCTCGGAGGGTCAAAATCTATTTGTGTTTCAGTGGGAAAAATCCAGAAACAGGTGTGACCACCCTGGTACACCTGGACCAGGTTCCCAGGGGCTCAAAACTCTCTCACTGTTCTTGGGGAGGTGCCAGCCTGTGACTGTCCCCCCAAAAGTTTCTTGCTAAGGACTTAGGCTGCATGCTACCCCTATATGCTGATGACCTTTTATTGGGACACCCCACGGCAGTCGGATGCGCAAAAGGAACTGATGCCTTACTTCAGCACCTGGAGGACTGTGGGTATAAAGTGTCTACAAAGAAAGCCCAGATTTGCCGACAGCAAGTGCAATATCTGGGATTCACCATCTGGAAGCGGGAACGCAGCCTAGGAGCAGAGAAGAAGCAAGTTATTTGCAACCTGCCAGAACCAGAGACTAGAAGGCACGTGAGGGAGTTCCTGGGAGCCGTGGGTTTTGTAAATTGTGGATTCCAAACTTCGCAGTACTGGCCAAACCCTTACACAAGGGGGAGGGGAAAAGACAAGAAACCCTTTGAATGGGTCAGAAACTAAAAGTGAAAATGTGTCAGCCCTGGCTTTGGGGCTATCTGATTTAATGAAGCCTCTCATGCTGTATATGTCAGAAAGAAAAAAAGAAAAAAAAAAAAATGAGGAATGGCAATTGAAGTTCCAGCGTTGTTCAACTCTGGGAAGAATTTAAATATCAAAGCGCCCCACACAGTAGTGACCCTAATGAACACCAAAGGACATCGTCGGTTAACAAGTGCTAGGCCTGCCAAATACCTGGGCCTGCTAAAGTGAAAGTCTCGGCATCACCACTGGGGTCTGTGCAACACCTTGAACTCTGCCACTTTGCCCCTGGTGCGAGGAAGCCCATGAAGTAACCCGTGTGCTGCTTCAAGATCTCGTCCCTACGTTTGGATACCACCGAATGTCAAATCAGACAGCAGACCAGCATTTATGGTGGATTTGATCCGGAAAACAGCAATGGCCTTGGGTATTACTTGGAAACTGCACTCTGCCTATCGACCTCAGAGTTTCAGAAAAGTGGAAAAAATGAACCAGACCATCAAAAATAGCTTAGGGAAAGTGTGTCAGGAAACAAGATTAAAGTGGGTGCAGGCACTTCCCCTGGTGTTATTCAAAATTAGATGTACTCCCTCTGGGAGGACAGGACGTTCCCCCTATGAAGTCTTATGTCATAGGCTCCCTCCCATAGTCCAGGCACTCTGGGGAACTCCCTGGGAATGGGGAGAGACTGAGTTAGGACGCCAATTACAAGCTCTAGGGAAAATCGCTCAGGGTATTTCAACCTGGGTAAATGAAAGATGTCCTGTCAGCTTATTCTCTCCAGTTCATCCTTTCTTACCAGGTGATAAAGGACTGGAGTGCAGCCCCTCTGAAGCCACAGTGGAAAGGACCCCAGACCATGATCCCGACCACCCCCACAGCCATAAAAGTAGAGGGAATCCCAGCCTGGATTCACCACAGCTGTGGGAATCCGGCAGCAGCTGAAACTTGGGAAGCTACACCAGACCCAGACAATGACTGCAGAATCACCTTCAAAAGGACAAGCCCTGCTCCAGCCACATCCCGGAAGCTGGCTGGTCCATGCATGGCTGAAGCAAAGGAAATTCATCGTGGGACTTGTTCTTCTTAATATTTGGACTTGTATGGTAGGGGCATTAACAAATTTTGAAGAATGCTTTCAGTGTGTACACCAGGTACTAAGGTAGGACATAAAGTTACTGCCATTCTTTTGTTCTACAGTTATTATGAATGTACAGGGACACAGAAGGGAATCTGTTTATATAATGGTACTCAGTATAAGGTATGTAATCCAGAGGATGGACAGCCCAATGTCTGCTATGACTCATCAGAGCCCCCTACAGATAGGACTTTGCAGTATAAGGTGTGTAATCCAGAGGATGGACAGCCCGATGTATGCTACGACCCATTAGAGCCCCCTACAGATAGGACTTTTGATATTAGACTCCTAACAGGGCGATGGAATAGCCCTACTAAATTAATGCTGAAACAGAGGGGAACAGAAGTCAAAACAGGTTACACTAAGTTTTGATGCCTGTGCAGTCATCAGTGCCTATCGTTTCAGTTTGGGGGGCTGTTGTTCTCTCGGATGGGAGATGGAAACAAAGTTATGCAAAAGAGCCTGAGTACATCTGCCAGAGAACCTACTGGTGCAGTCATTGCATTTTGGGGTCATATGTCATCTGGGCCACTTGAAAAAATAATGCAAATAATCCCGTTCATCTTGTAAAAGGGAGAGACACCATTCTAGGATATAATGTCCCTCATGTCTCAGGACATTGTAACCCAGTAGAATTAATATTCACAAACCCCCAAGACCCTAAATGGGAAAAAGGGGAGAGTGTAATGCTAGGAATTGATGAGAAAGGAGTCAGTGTTCAGATTCAGGGAAAAATCCAAAAGCCTTCAGCCCAGCCAGTGCACCAGCCTTTTGTGGTATATTAAATAAGCCAGTGCTGGAACTTCTGAAAAAGCCAAAACACTTCCAATTTGCTGAAAATGTGGTCCATTCCCTCAATGTCACTTCTTGCTATGTATGTGCAGGGACAACTATGGGTGACAGGTGGCCATGGGAAGCCTGCAAGTTATTACCCTCTGACCCTGTCCCTGACCTGACCTCAGTTCAAAGGGTTCAAACCAACAGTTTCTGGATTTTAAAAGTTTCAATTATTGGACAATATTGTTTGGCCAGAGAAGGAACAGTCTTCACTGTCCCCGCTGGAAAGCTTAGGGCAGTGACTGTATAATGGAACAGTGGGCACTGTAACCTGGTAGAGCTCCAACTACACTGAAAAGAACCCCCTCCTAGAATTTCCAAAACAACAGGATGCTTGGAATCACCCTTGGTCCTGGAGAGACTGGGCAGCCCCTCCTGGGTTGTACTGGATACATGGATGTAGAGCAAACGTACAGCTGCCTGAAAGATGACAGGTAGCTGTGTCATAGGCATCAGCAAGTCTTCTTTTTTCCAATTAGCTGTTAAGACAGGTGAGCTGTTAGGACATCCAGTCTACCCCGCCTGGCAGAAAGGAAGTTTGAAAATAGATAAATGGGAAAATATTAAGTGACGACCAGAACGAATTATTGAGTACTATAGGCCGGCCACAGGGACAGAGAATGGCTCATGGGGACATCGGACTCCTTTCTCTATGCTAAATCAGATCATCCAGCTGCAGGCTGCTTTGGAAATACTCGCTAATGAAACGGGCAAAGCTCTGTCCATTTTGGCCAGACAAGAAGCTCCAATGAGAAATGCCATCTATCGGAACTGGTTGGCCTTAGATTATTTGCTGGCAGCTGAAGGAGGAGTCTGTAAAAACTTCAAACTATCCGACTGCTGCCTGCCCGTAAATGCCCAGGGTCATGCAGTTATGAATGGAAACGGTGCCTGTGCAGGTGTGGCATGAATTCAACCCTGAGCTCCTGTTTAAAGGTTGGCCCTCAGCCTGGAGGACTAACAACCCTCATCATAAGTGTGAGAACAATAGCGGGCGTTTGTGGACCACTCCCTGGTTTACTCCACCCCCCTTCCTTCAGATGATTAGCGGATTCATCACTGCTGTAGTTAGCCAAAAAATGACATCACAAATGTTTTCTACCCATCATCATCGATCAGCTTCTTCAGAGGCTCTGGGAACATGAGAATGAAAGTGAGGCCTCTCACTAATATGATAGAGTGGTGAGGGTTTCAAAGCCAGGGGCAGTGAGGACGGAGACCTAGGCATGTGGGATCACCTCCCCCTTGACCTCCACACTGCGTTCAGTAGAAGAAAAGGCTGGCAGACTGGCGGGGCCTCCTGAATCACCTTCCGGTAAGATAGCAGGCGTGGTGTGGGGGAATCTCTCCGGAAGATATTGTTTTTACTTAAACAAGATCAAACTCCCACCCACTCCTCCATCTGGAGACCAAGACCCTTTCATATGTAATTCCTAAAACTGTAAACTCAAGACCCTTTCACATGTAATTCCTAAAACTGTAAACCCAAGACCCTTTCACATGTAATTCCTAAAACTGTAAACTCAAGACCCTTTCACATGTAATTCCTAAAACTGTAAACTCAAGACCCTTTCACATGTAATTCCTAAAGCTGTAAACCCAAGACCCTTTCACATGTAATTCCTAAAGCTGTAAACCCAAGACCCTTCCATATGAGATTTCTAGAGCTGTAAACCCAAGACCCTTTCATATGTGATTTCTAAAGCTGTAAACCCAAGACCCTTTCATATGTGATTTCTAAAGCTGTAAACCCAAGACCCTTTCACTGGTAGTTTCTAAGGCTGTAAACCTAAGATCCTTTCACGTGTAATATCTAGAGTGTAAGCCTATGTAAAGGCAGAGCTTCTCTTTGTTAGGGGAGCGTGGCCGTTTGGACAAAACATAAAGCCTTGCTCCTGAGCCATAATAATAAAACCCCTTCCTTATAGTTCAGTGTCCGTAATAATAAAACCTCTTCCTTTCTAGTTCGGTGTCTGAGAGGTCTGTTTCTCGCGGCCGCTCCTGCCTCAATATTGCTTAATGTGGCCCTATAGTTATTAGACTTTAATATAGCAGTATAGAGCTTCCTGCCCCTTCCAGGAAGAAACATCACCTGTCCTTCTCTTGGACCCACATTGGATGCTTTATATGTTTCTACAACGGTGTCCATTGCTCTTTGCTGCCCTTCTTTTCACTTCTGCTCCGCTACTGGCATGAAAACTAGAAGCAAGAACCTTTGTGGCCTCCATCTTCATGACCATAACCCTTCTATGGTGCCTGGCATGAGAGGGTCAAGAAATACATGATTTTCTTCGGTTAGAGATTTACCATTTCTCAAATTGAATGCTTACCCTCTAGATTAAACTTCTTACCTGGAGATGAAGCTGTTAATTCCATCCCACTGCCCTTTATCCATGCTAAGTATGAACGAGAAACAGCAGGAATTAGTAAGGGAAAAGGTTTAGGGCTGGGAAGAGCTGACTTGGTATCCGCCTCTGCCACTTCCTAACCGTGTACTTGTAACTTAACTACCCTGCCTCTTCACCTAATGTCTCTAACTTTGTCACCTGGTAAATGAGTATTCTCACCTACGAATGATGTTTTGAAGTTGAGAATATGCATCTAAAGGGATCAGCACATTAGAAAGAAACCCCCATTGCTCCTTGAGTCAGCTGTAAGTGCCATCTCCTTTGCCGCCAAGTGAGAACAGTCCGGTATTCAGAGCAGCCACAGAACCTGTTTTATTTTTTATCCAACGTGGGGAAGTAGATTTGGGCTTCAAGCCTATGCCCATGAGAGGCACAGACTCATACATTCTTAATGTTAGCAAAGTCCTCGGGTGTGTAAACAAGAGAAAAAACGCTTTCAGAAAAATAAAGGGAGGAATGGCTCCTAAGGTAAATCCTCCCTCTAAAAGTGTTCGGTAAAAAGACTTAGCCATCTGCCAGGAATATGGTTGAGGAGACTCTTGTTATGAGTAGGAGGACAAAACTAGTTCTGTGACTCTTATCAAGGGAGAGCGACCATGTCAGGGTCTCTAGTAGTTTATGAGTAACAAAAACAGTGAATACTTGTTATTCTGTTATATAAGCCATTGGGGAAAATATTTAACATCATTAAATATGATGGCTGGTGGGTATGTCCAGAAAATATATTCACAAGGTTTTGGGAGATGTAAGTAAAAAGTGTCAAAAAAGACTTGACTAATGCTGTTGTGAACCTTCCACCAACAGTATGAAAACGGATTAGATAGCTTATTTTTAAAAGCCTTCATATTTGTGCTTACCATATTGCAAGTGGTCAAGGAATCTTAGATTGATCGAGTGATTCTTCCAACATGATTAAATAAACACACATCTGTTGACTGAGAGATTCAGTAACTGACTTCCTTTACTCCAGGTTAGCCCCAATTTTCCCAGGTTTTGTTATTACAACCTGTTATTTCTCCACATTTCCAACAGTTCCAGGGACATGTCAGGACAGCCTTCAGCGTGTTCATGTCTGTCTTATGATTCAACTCCCAGAGCTAAACCTTGTACTCCATTTTTAATCAAGTGGCCCACCAGGAAAAGGCCTTGTGATAATCACCAGATAAAACTAAAAGCAAAAATCTTACTGCTCTGGAAGGCCAGGGGTCAGAGATGCCGCAGCTGAAGTTTCTCTCAAACAGTTCCAAATGAGGCTATTAAAAATCAGGGGTGGAATTTTGCAGGGTTCACGTGTTATATTTTCTTGCTCCATAACCTCTTTGGCCAAAGTGAACGTTATATTCTGTTATGAACATGGCCCTTGGCCCTCATCTCTGTGCCAAGTACCAGACTAGAGATCTGTGAGCTAGGAAGCGAGCCAGCTCTTTGAAGCACATTACATCAGACATTTCCTGAGGTGTAAAGGAAGGCCTCCTTGCTAGAAAGCAGGGAGGATTTTGGCTCTTAGAGATTGGACTCAGTAACTTTAGCTCTTTGGCTAAGGACCAATCCTCTAGCAAGCAGCTCTCAAGTGGCCTGCAAAAAATTCAGATCGAAAGCCCTCGATCCCACTTTGCCTGTTGACCTCACAGCATCCTTTGAGACCTGTGTCACCTTTCTGGGAGTAGGAACAGCTTTTAGGAAAGGAGATACATTATAAAATCTGATATTCAGAAAACATAGTAACTTTTCTAATTTTACATTTTGGAGGCAATATTGTCTTTAGAGTGGGAAATTGTGGACCGTGAATTAAAATGCTTTTCCAAAAAATGCTGTCATCCATCACTTTCTTCTTTTCAAGTTAAATAAAATCATATCATATGTAGTAATGGATATACAGGTGTCAACTATTACATTTATTAAATTGTATCCTAATAGTTGTTTCTCAATTAACTTCATAAATTATTTTTTGCAGGCAAGGAATTTGATCTCAAATAGCACTCAAGGCTGGGCACAGTGGCTCAATCCCAGCACTTTGGGAGGTGGAGGCAGGTGGATCACCTAAGGTCAGGAGTTTGAGACCAGCCCAGCCAACATGGTGAAACCTGATTTCTACTAAAAATACAAAAAATTAGCCTGGCGTGGTGGTGAGTGCCTGTAATCCCAACTACTCGGGATGCTGAGGCAGGAGAATCGCTTGAGCTCAGGAGATGGAGGTTGCTGTGAGCTGAGATCATACCATCGTGCCACTGTACTCCAGTCTGGACAACAGAGAGAGACTCTGTCTTAAGAAAAAACATAGCATTCAAAGAGAAATGTTTTTTAATGTTCAAGTTTTTAGCTCTTTCTGTGTGCCATAAAGGCTATCATGATGCATGTGCTAATGCCCCATGTCCTTTCATAACAAAGCACTACTCAAATGAATTTTAAAAACCCTAATTAATAATACAGAGGCTCTGGGAGCCTCCCTTCTGAATGCTTGAAGTTGGGTCCTGGTGTGGAAACAGAGCTTGTTAGAGTATCCTTAGGGAATGTACAAGAGAGAACAAGACACGAAGCACCTTTGGGTGAATTATCATATCTGATACTTCTTATACCTGCAAGATATGGAGCTATGATTAGGTCTTTCTTCAGTTTATTAACTGAGACCCTGGAGAGAGAATTCCAAAGTCATTATTGGGATGAATACTCTTTTGATAGATTGATGCCTTTTCCATCATAAACTCTACAAACTGAGGAGCAACCGTGTTCCAGTGAACAGTGTGACCTTCCCGTAGTTTTGACTCTGAGCCTTCAGTCTAAACTCTGGACACTTCCTCTTTCCTTTTGGGAAAATTGATCTGGCACTATCTGATCCCTACCTTAAAGGGATGCTCAGGAAAAACATAAAATATTTATGAAGTGGCTTGTTTCATGGGTAGCAATGTTCCAGGCTGCAAAAATGTCTGCTTCTGAGTGGCAGAGTTGGAAATGTTTTTCAGTTCACCCATACACTGATTCGGCTCTTCCAAGGTTGCACATTTCACTCCTGACTGTCCATGTGTGAAAATCTAAGAATGTCACACATCCCTTTGCCACCTTTCATTAACCATGTTTGTTCCTGAGAATGGTGTGATATATTATTAAAATGTCCAAAAAGGGAAATAGAGGAGTGGGGGGTGAGAAGAAAAGGAGGAGGTGGTAGCAGGGAGGTGAGTAGGAACTGACAATCCCTGAGGAGACCAAGCTGTTAACCTGCAGGGTGTGGATATCCTCTGCCATTCACCCTGCAAGGTGAAACTGAGACTCGCTGGCCAGATCTTGCAAGAAACTTTGCCAAGGTCTGCCATAGCCAGGCCTTCTCCGTGACAAGAGACGGTGGGGCGCAGAGCTGTTCACCTGGCATCCTTCACCATCGCTAAGGTCACTGATAAAATAGTAAGCTGATCTTATATCTGTGGCTTCGCAAAGATGATCAGGGATGGAGGGAAGACAGGGGAAGGGGCAGTGTCAGGTGCATGAGGACGAGCAAAGCCTCCTGGAAGCACACAGGGAGGCTCACAATAGCCACAGTTGCCATAGGGAAGCAGTCAGCTTGTATGTACTTTCAACTCAAAGTGTTTTCTGTTGTATATCTATGTCATCACCTCTTATTTCTCAGGAAGTGACACAAAGTAACAGGCTTCACAATGCCATCAATATCCATTTTGACAGCATTCATGTCACAATACACAATCATGTACTGCAATTATAGAAAATCCAAAGAATAAAATGTTACTAGTTACACTCGTTAAAATGAAGCTGACAACCGAAAGGGTAACAAAACAAAGAGAAATCTCTGTCAGAATCCGTAGAGACACTTGACAATATTACAAAGAAAATGTAGTCAAATAATTGTCCCAGCATGCTGCAGTTCACTGCCATAACTTCATAAATTCCCAGCTCTCTGCGGGAAAGAAAGTGCGTTTTCACAGCCCAGAGTTCTTAAAGAAACAGCTCTCATGTGTATGCAGGTCAACAGAACAAGGAGTGCAAAGTCTAGGCAGCAAGATTGCTCAGACAGCACGGAGTTTAGAGTCCGACTCGACACTCTTCTGAACCAGATGTGGTTTCTTGAAAAACGACTTGGACAGTAACATTAGTCCAAAGGGCCAAGGAAGAAACACCCAACTGTTAATAAGGAAGGAAACCGTCAAGAACCAGAACAGTTAAGACAATTTTTTTCTACTCTACTTAGAAGTTGAATGATAGCTTTCCATATTTGGAATAGGAAAAGATGACACAGTTGATCTGTGGGTAGAAAGCCTCTCTTCCCTGTCCACCCTCCCCAGTTCAGATCTGGTGACGCTGGAGTACAGATTACACTGCTTCAGTCTCCTTGAAGTAGAATGACCGTTTCTTCATGCGTGGCCATGACTCCTTTTAATAATGAGGTATAATCTGATGCTAACAATGCCTGTTCCTTCCTGGGTTATGGGGCTGATGATGGGGCTGATGAACGGTGTGGGCAGAAAACAGTTCAACTTTCTGATAAGAATCACACACATACAGAAATTATTGCACTTAAACACCTAAAAACAAAAATCTCAGCCCAACCAGCAAAGGGCCAGCTAAACTCGGAAGTGCAGTCCTTCCTGCCCTTTGGAGAGCGTCTTGACCTTCTTGGTGTTCTATTGAATTTGGTCCATTATTAAATGTCCCGAAGTGAAAGAGTCCAAAAAGACACTATAGGCTCTTTAAGGCTAAGTCTTCCCGGTGCTTCTGTGAGATAAATTATCTCCTTGGCCACATATTACAAAGCAGGGCCTCTTTTTAGCAAAATGACTATCAGGGGCCCCCAAAACAATCTGGAAGCAAGGGAGGATGGGTGCACATCGTGTCCGCTCCTGTGAATGAGATAGAGAAAGATAGTAAGCAGCTTGCAGTCACGGCAGCCTCCTCCTGCTCCACCACTGCTCCCACTAAGTTCAGTCCCACAACCCAGGCACATGTGGGTTGATCTGTGCATCTCTCTCTCTCTGTGCTGCCTCCTTTTGTGGGTCTGAATGTCTTTCCCTCTCTCAGCAAATTTGTTTCTCTCTGTCTTTATTCTTTATCCTTCATGTTCCATTGTGCACTCTGTCTCTCTTTATGGATGAGAGGTGCAATGCTAATGCCATCCTGCTGCCCACTGGTCCATATGCTTCCCAGACTTTCATGACTCTCCCACCATGCACCACTGTCCTCTCCCTATCCTGTCATTGGCTCCCCCAGTATAGTTAGACACTCTACAGTCTCTTTACTGAACTAAATGGGAAGATTACTGCTACCTTAGCCAAGATTACTTACACCTCCAAAATCTGATCTACTAGTCAAAATTGGAGTACAGGGCATTGAACACGTTACAAGTGTCTTCATGAAGCTCTCAAGTAAGGGCTTACCTAATGGGTGAGATCAAGGCATTTTTCAGACTCTGCTATCCTGAGACTCTATTGTCGCTGCTGTTTGTGGTTTTGGGAGTGTCCAATACAGCTAATGTCTTTTTCGTAACCCCCTGTACAACCCTTGTAATCAATAAAATATTTGCCCAAGATATCTAGATAGGTTTTGGATGGTAGTGTCCTGATACTACAGGCACAGATCCAATAAAAGAATAATTTACAGTTCCCAGTAGAGGGAATGGAGATGAGGCATCATGAGGTACAGAAGCTCATGTTTGTTGCTAACAGCAACCAAGGTGAATTGAAACTCAAAGATCTGCTACAGTGCTTGTCTCTCCCTGTGACCACCCGTGTGAGGCCAGGAGTCGGGAAGAAACACTCATGTGAAGTCAGAGTCAATACAAATGGCTACTGCCGTCTTTTGTCCCATCCATCATGTCCCGCTCTGATAGTTCTTAGAGCACCGGACAAGCTCTTCTCCACTTACAGCTCCAGATGCTGAACTAGGACTTGCTAACATTCTCATATATGACGTCGCTGATGCAGAAGTGCTGCTTCTTCTTCATCCACATCAGCTGCACACACTGATGGATAAAGATGTACTGCTCCTGGAACAAAAGAGAGAAGCAGGTTTCAGAGCAGGTGCAAAGATGCAGCGCTTTCACTGTGACGGTTTTAATGATCAGGATCTGGTGTTAAAGGAAACCATTTCCTTATTTACAGAGACACACTTTGTAACTAGAAAATCCAGCAGAATCAACTGTAAAGGTATTTTGATTAATAATAGAGCTTGGAACATAGCGGCTTCTTAAAAAAACAGTGGAATCTTTTTCCCCTAACTTCACTGAGGTATGATGAAAATTGTCTATATTTAAGGTGTACAGTGTGAAGATTTGATATACATATATATTATGAAATGACCACAATCAGGCTAGGTAACACATTCACCATCCCGAACACTTTATATATATTATACATATGTGTGTGTATTATATTATATATATATATATATATATGTATTTTGTGTGTGTGTGTGTGTGTGTGTGTGTGTGCCGAGGAGGGTGGATCACGAGGTCAAGAGATCGAGACCATCCTGGTCAACATGGTGAATCCCCGTCTCTACTAAAAATACAAAAAATTAGCTGGGCATGGTGGTGGATGCCTGTAATCCCAGCTACTCAGGAGGCTGAGGCAGGAGAATTGCCTGAACCCAGGAGGCGGAGGTTGCGGTGAGCCGAGATGGCGCCATTGCACTCCAGCCTGGGTAATGAGCGAAACTCCGTCTCAAAAAAAAAAAAAAAAAGATCTACTTGCCTAGCAAATTTCAAGGCTACAAGTATACAGTACAATACTATGAACTATGTTCACCATGCTGTACATTAGATTATTATTACTTAATGCTAAGGGAAATGAATATTCCATCAAAATCATGGGGCTATTTTGAAGAAAAAAGAATATCTCTTCATCAGACACTAAAGTCAATTCTAGGTAGTTTAATAAATCGTCATTAAAAATATAGAGGAAAATATTGTTTAATTTCTCTCTGTTTACTTTAGGAAAGGAATTTCTAAAATTAAGAGCAGTGGAATAAATTATAAATAAAAATCTCAATCTACTACATATTAAAAAAGGCAAAAGAATAAAAACATAGGGTAAACCAGAAACAGGGAGAGAAAAGTATTTTCTAGAATTATGACAGAAAATTGATACCTTTATTTTTGTGATAAAGTCATCCAAATTAGTAACATGTACAAATAGACAAATAAATAAAGGACATCAAGCGCTAGGCCAAATATTCCCTGGACGTTAGGGACTGTCTTTTTATTCCTGATGCCTACGACTTAGCTTGTGCTTGCCTGTTAAATGATTTTTGAAGTAAACTGAGGAAATATTAAAATATGCCAAAAATAGTCAAATAATAAAAAGTAAATTAAAACAATTATTTTCTATCTATGTAGTGGACAAAGCTAAAAGGAAAAAAATGTTTAATAATGACAAGTTTGTTGAGACAGTCCATTTCACCTGCTGGGGGTGGTGGTATAATTCATAAAGTGCTAATAAATGGTGTGGGCACAGATAATAGTAAAAAGTGGGAAATAATCCAATTTCATGTTCTATAAAAAGGAGATTGGTTTAAGTATGCAGTGGTGCATCTATAATGAAACATTAGTCCTTAAAATGAGCTTTATTGAATTTTAGGCAACTTGTGTTACTATACATGCTACACAATAAAATGCTAAGTGAGAAATTAGAATGTAACTAGGATGCAAATTAATACATATATACATACATATACATATATACATATATACATATAATATGAGCACAATCATGTAAAAGTTATACTTGAATGAAAACCAAGATGAAATCACCAAAATACATCTTTCTGCCAAGAAGTAAGGGTAATTTCACAGCAGTTCCTCTTTCGCTTTATTTCCCAGAGTTTCTCTATAAGTAATAGTACTAGAAATAACATTTAAAGAAGATCCAGTCAAGATATCCACAGGATTTTAAGAAGCCTCTTTTGTAACAACTTCATACAAAAAATAAAATTAATAACTCAAACATCACTGGACTGTTACCTCAGCCTAACCTGTATTTTTCAACACTGGGTTTGGAGAAAATACATTCTCTTTTGTGGAGATGGTATCCTGTCAGTGGCTGAAGTATCCCTTGAGGACACCTAATCCATTGTTTCTGGTGTTATGTCAACACTAGGAATGGATAAGACCAGAGACTGCCTGGACTTTCAATCTGCATCTACTCAGTGGCTACATTTTGTATCAAAACTGAAAACAACCAGACAAAAACACCACAAGAAAAGTAAAAAAAGACTATTCATGGAGGGGCTTGTCTTGGAAAGTCGCTGAGAAATCCAAGCTGCAGATCAGGAGGATAGGCTGCTCAAAGCAGAGGCCTGGCTGGGCGCACTGGCTCACGCTTGTAATCCCAGCACTTTGGGAGGCGGGTGGATCACGAGATCAAGAGATGGAGACCATCCTGGCCAACACAGTGAAACTCCGTCTCTACTAAAATGCAAAAATTAGCTGGGCGTGGTTGCGCATGCCTGTAGTCTCAGCTACTCGGGAGGCTGAGGCAGGAGAATTCCTTGAACCCAGGAGGCAGAGGTTGCAATGAGCCGAGATTGCACCACTGCACTCCAGCCTGGCACCTGGCGACAGAGCGAGACTCTGTTTCAAAAAAAAAAGCAAAGCCCCAACTGACTTGCAGGGAAGGATATTGAGGAAAATCATACAAAATATTCAATTCAAATAGAAGAGAGGAGAACATCATTCACAGGTAGCACTTCACAGTTTCAAAGCACTTATCTAGGTTGTATCATTTCCTATCATGTCTGCTTTACAAAAAATTAGTGAAAGTTATCGTTCATATTTTGCAGAAGAGAAATGGAAGCTTTGAGAGGTGACACGACTTGTGCAGCAGTAAAGTGGAGACCCAGGCCTCCCCCAGGGTCTGGCATTCTTTCTAAATATGCCTCTACATGTGGAGAAGCCCATGAACTGTGTCTGGTCAGGTGAGGAAGAGGAAGAGGGCAGGTCACAGTGCAGTCCGAGCAGCATGTTGCAATGACCCTGATATATGCACCTGGAGACATGGCTGCATAAATTGCAGCTACTTCTGCAATTTTTTGGGTGAGGTGGAATCAAGGCAATGTAGCGATGGCTGGAAAATTAGACACCAGTGTAGGGAGGAAATAAGGTCTACGTGAGTTGATTATATACATAAAAACAGAGCTCAATGAGGAAATCATTTCATCCTCTTGAAAATCATTAGTGTCAAAGGGATACTGTAGGATAATACATGTAAAGAGAATAAGTTTAATTTTTTTTTAACTTTGTTCTTCACTTGTTAACTCTTGTGACGTGGCAGCAGAATTTGAATGTGAATGGACTTAAGGAGAATCTCAGGCAGAACAATCTGTATTCCAAATACAGGAAGAACCTTGGTAAGCAGAGAGAAACAAGGGAAAAATAAAGATAAACGAACAAGATGTTCTAGACATAAGTTAAAACAAAAACAACACACACACAACAGACAGAACTGGAAAACATCCAACACGAGGTCCTGAGAGAATCAAGGGTCAAGCTAGAAAAGTTGGAAAAAATAAGTAACCCGGGGGACCTTTGCCCCTTTGCTGACTTTGAACTCGCCATGAGAGTTCAGGGAGTTTCTGTACCTTATTTTTAAAAATTTATTCATTTATTTATTTTTGAGATAGAGGCTTGCTCTGTTACCAGGCTGGAGTGCAACCTCCGCCTCCCAGGTTCTTGCGATTATCCTGCCTCAGCCTCCTGAGTCACTGAGACTATAGCCATGCACCACCGTGCATCACCACGCCCAGCAAATTTTTGTATTTTTACTGGGGGTTTCCATTCACCATGTTGACCAGGGTGGGGATACTGTGCTTTAAAAAGGCGGTGTCCATAGAATATCAACTTAAAATGCTGCCATAAACTAATCAAACAACTAAAATTTAGGGGAAAACATTTAGGGAGAAAACAAAATGTTTTCTTGGCTTTGCAGAAAGCAACATGGTGGCTGCTCGATTACCACCCCAAAGAGAGATAATGGCCCTGACAATGGGATGGAGCATCTGTCCTGGGAAAGAGATTAAGAATCTGTAGTTGGGAAAAGTCAAAAGCAAACATGCCATAATTAAAGTCTATGAATTTTTTCTTTCTTTTTTGAAATGGAGTCTCACTCTGTTGCCCAGGCTGGAGGGCAGTGGCACCGTAGTGGCTCACTGCAACCTCCGTCTCCTGGGTTCAAGCAATTCTCCTGCCTAAGCTTCCCGAGTAGCTGGGATTTCAGGCGCCCGCCACCGCATCCGGCCCCCAAATCTACGAAGTTTTAAAAGGTATGAATTAAGTAAATTGGGAAGACAGTTCATTAAATACAAAATACTTAAAATAAGGTGTGGCTTTTTGAAGCTTGGAAATTCATATACAAAACAGGGAGTTTTAATCACATATCAGGGTGCAAATTTATGGAAGTGAAAGCCAAAATATGGGCTTATCCATAAATCACTGATCGGCCGGGCGTAGTGGCTCAAGCCTGTAATCCCAGCACTTTGGGAGGCTGAGGCGGGTGGATCACGAGGTCAAGAGATCAGGACCATCCTGGTCAACATGGTGAAACCCCGTCTCTACTAAAAATACAAAAAATTAGCTGGGCATGGTGGCGCGTGCCTGTAATCCCAGCTACTCGGGAGGCTGAGGCAGGAGAATTGCCTGAACCCAGGAGGCGGAGGTTGCGGTGAGCCGAGATCGCGCCATTGCACTCCAGCCTGGGTAACAAGAGCGAAACTCCGTCTCAAAAAAAAAAAAAAAAAAAAAAAAAAAAAATCACTGATCAATAAACCACCGTTTACTCACCAGATAGTGGACTTCTCTGGGAAGCCAGACATTTTAAGCTTATGATTATAAAGTGACATTGATGTCCCCACACACTAAATTACATTTTAAGCTTATGATTAAAAAGTGACATTGATGTCCCCACAACGCTAAATTACCAGGCAGCGATTGAAACCAAGAAAGTGAGGCCATCAGTTGGGCTTGCTTCTAATTATCAATGAAAGGTCCGAATAGTAACAGGGATTACTCTTTCCCAAGTGGTATGATCCTGCTGTTGCTCAGAAATGAATGTGTTGAAACAGCCTTGCCAAAAATGGGTCAGATGAGAATGGGGAGCTAGGAGGAAAGAAAAATAAAAAGCGTGGGAAAGCAGAAACAGAGCTGAGACGGCGGCCATTCCTCCAGGCTTTTGACGTGATGCTGACATCTAGTGGTGCTGGCTGGGAAAAGCATGAGGAAGACCAAGGCGTTTAAAAAATATCCTAGTAACAGGTCAGGGCAGGTTGTGTTCGACTCAAGGGTTCCACCCACACACACTCTCTGAGAAAAAGAATTATTGTAAAACTGAAGCTAAAAGTCGCGAGTATGGCTGGGTGATGAAGCTTATGAACAGGACGTTGTACTTGGGTTACTGCGCCCACACAGGTACACACCCACGGCTGCTCCGAGGCAGGCGGTGCCGTCTGCCTGCGGGCCCTGGGCTGCTACTCCAGACTGAGTGCATCCTCAGCTTTCGGGGAGGGAGGAGTCGGGAAAACAGGAGGAAGACGGAGCACACAACAGTGTTGTCTCTTTCAGGGGGTGCTTCCATGTTGTTAAAATAATAAATCTTCATCACTGAGATGAAGGGAACTGGCAATGCTGGTAGGTTGGGGACTGGGAATCCTTAAAATCATAAAGGGACAGAAAGCTCAAATCCAACTCCTAGTCATCATCAAAAGTGAATTGGGATAGAGCCACGTGGAGGGTAAACTAATGAACAATGTATCGAATCCAATCAACATTTCAAATCTAAATTAAACTGCACCCGTTCTACAGTCCCTATTTGGTGGCATTTACCCAGGATGACTGTTATCTGCAATTGACTCTAGTCTTAGAAATCCACCCATGCACTCTGAATTACGATGCCAATAAAAGCGTAATCACTATACACCAAACGCATTTCTGGAGGCCACTGTGTTTCTTTCATACCTCAAAGCAGCGTGAACATATACAATAAGAAAATGGGAAAGACAGATACGAAGAAATTTGAGAGAATTGTTTTGAAGCACGTCATTGAATGATAATAAGTTTTGCAGCCCAGGGAAAATTTAAAAATACATATAGATTATGCTCCTACCTCTGTCTGTACCATAGACATCCGGTACGACCTCATTTCTGACACCAGCCCTAAGATGTCGACAAACTCGTGATCCCGAATGTGCTGCATGAGCCTGTCCAGGGCAATGAATGTCCCCGTCCGTCCCACTCCAGCACTGCGGAAGAAGGTCCCCAAGGCACGTTATTCAGATGGCGCTTCTTCACTGTTGAAATACAACTGGTGATTTCTAAAAAACTACAGACAGCATCGTTGTGGAAAAAAAGAAGACTAAGCTCCTGACAATACTTTCCACGTAACTGATTTTGAAGTCTGCAGTTGTGGTTGGTGTTCCTTCTAATGTCATACTTCTGACTGGCGTGGCTACCTTCCCGAGAGAGATTTGCACTGCACTGGCCACACACTTATTCAGGGTCTCTGCTTCTGGAGAAGGGTAGTGATTCCATGTTGAGTACTCTGGAGAGTTGGTTTCTGCCTTCAGAGAGCTGATACATGTACACAATGCCCTGTCTTTTGAGCAGCCTCAGAGTTAAGCCCTCAGACCTGCTCAAAAGTCTAGTTGAGATGTCCACACCCTAACTCTAGCTCTGGGGCCACAGAGATTTGTTTACCTTCAACCCTAAGTTCAGTTCACCATTCCAGACCTACCTGCCTTCCAGTGCTCCTGCCCTTTAGTGGGTCCTGGGCCCACTCCCATCTCCCAGAGACCTTTGAGACAGTTGCCTTAAAACCAAATGAAATATTTGGACCCAGTCTCAGCCAGTCCCCAAATCCCAGTACTCAGAGCACAGGTGGAAGTGGACTGACAGGCGCTGGCCAACTGCCCACCACAATCCCTAACTCTGTGTTAAAGTCAGCTCTTTTATTCCAATCCTCTACAAAAAGCCAAATGGCTCTAAACTTCAAATTACTATGAAATTACTGGAAAAGAGAAAGTTCAAGCCAATTTACATAATAAGTTTGCTAGAAAAATCCCACTCTCTAAACCTGGAGTTCAAGGTTGCTTTTTCTACTAGACAACTCTTTCCTCCTGGGATTTCTTAGATAAAATGATCTGCCATTGGGTGAGCAGCTGTAAAGTCATATGCGGAACTGCCCTCACTAACATCCGTTTAAGGATCTGTGAGTTTGACCCCAGAGTTGAACAGCTTCATTTTCTGCTCTTGGAAAGAACTGTTTTGAGAACAGATCATCTTATCTGCTATAGCAATCTTTTAACCTGTAAATGCTACAGTGGATTGATAGCAATGAGATCTGCCCTAAACGACACTTCGTAGCTGATGAGGCATTTTCCTTTCCGGGGAGGCACACACTCCACAGAAATGCACGTGAATGCACACACGTACATCCGCATTCTAGCCCTTCTAATTCACCGTGGCCAAGGCGGCAGCTCTGAGATTATAGATTTATTTGCTCAGATCGGCATGGCTGCCAGTGCTTGCCTTCACATCTCCATCCCACTGCCACCTCTCACAGGCCACTGGAGGATGCTTATGTCCCTCAGTCTTTTGAGGCTGCATAAGGATTTTACAGTCATATCATACCACAGAGATGGACTTTGAGGCAGCCCCGTTCATATAGTAGGAAGAACAAATTAACTTTGATGATAACGGTTCCTGTTGGGAATTAGTGTGGACCTTGATTTTTTAATATTCTATATCCTCTTTCATTCTACTGTCTAAAAATTTAGAGACAATGCTGAGGAAGAACCGTAGCAAACATGTTTATCTTCTTTGGCTGAATATTTTCGTTTTTCCTTTTTCTTTTCTTCTTTTTATTTTTATTATTATTTTTTTTATGCAGTCTTGCTCTGTCATCCAGGCTGGAGTGCAGTGGCACGGTCTCGGCTCACTGCAACCTCCGCCTCCTGGATTCAAGCGATTCTCCTGCCTCAGCCTCCTGAGTAGCTGGGACTACAGGTATGCATCACCATGCCTGGCTAATTTTTGTATTTTTAGTAGAGACAGGGTTTTGCCATGTTGGCCAGGCTGGTCTCGAACTCCTGCCCTTGTGATCCGCCTGCCTCGGCCTCCCAAAGTGCTGGGATTACAGGCACGAGCCACTGTGCTCGGCCCATTTTCTTGTTTTTTTTTGAGATGGAGTTTCACTCTTGTTACCCAGGCTGGAGTGCAATGGCACGATCTCGGCTCACTGCAACTTCCGCCTCCTGGGTTCAGGCAATTCTCCTGCCTCAGCCTCCTGAGTAGCTGGGATTACAGGCACGCGCCACTGTGCCCAGCTAATTTTTTGTATTTTTAGTAGAGACGGGGTTTCACCATGTTGACCAGGATGGTCTTGATCTCTTGACCTCATGATCCACCCGCCTCGGCCTCCCAATTGTTTTTAGGTTTATTTATATTGTGCCGAGCTGTGACCAGCTTTCTATAGTTTGACCTACTATTTGTCCATGTTGTAACTACTCAGAATCCTTGATGGGGCAGGATAATATCACACACTAAGAGCACGATCGTCATAGATTCGCAGGCCTGGGTTTGAATACTGTCTCCTCCGTGTTCTACTTGCAGGCAGTTGTGTGAATCCCTTACCATCTTTACCTTTCTTTACATTTTTCATTTAAAAATGGGAATAATGGCCGGGCGCGGTGGCTCAAGCCTGTAATCCCAGCACTTTGGGAGGCCGAGGCGGGTGAATCACGAGGTCAAGAGATCAAGACCATCCTGATCAACAAGGTGAAACCCCATCTCTACTAAAAATATAAAAATTAGCTGGGCATGGTGGCACGTGCCTGTAATCCCAGCTACTCAGGAGGCTGAGGCAGGAGAATTGCTTGAACCCAGAAGGCGGAGGTTGCAGTGAGCCGAGATTGTGTCATTGCACTTCAGTCTGGGTGACAATAGTGAAACTCTGTCTCAAAAAAAAAAAAAAATGGGAATAATAACATCTATCTTATAGGGTGTAGACATGAGATAGCCATAATAAATATTGTGTATGGTAAGATATCAATTAATCATAGTTTAAAATATCAGAATTCATTATTTAATTTTCAATTACATCTGATCAGGGGCTTATGGAATGGTGAACTATTCCCCTTATAAAACCAGCCTCTAATTTTTAATAGAGAACACAGCTGAGGACGTTACCTGCAGTGAATGATCATGGGACCTTTGCTCTTGGTAGCTTGCTGTCGGACCATGTGTACAAACTGCAGGATACTCTCTGCAGCATTTGCTGTGGGCACACCGTGATCAGGCCATGCGGTGTAGTTGAAATGCATCACATCCTGCATCTCGTCAGCCTTTAGGGAAAAGAGTCAAAACCAAGCTTTAACTTTTCAGTTCACTGTTAGGATGGCCCAGGACTCCACTGGGGATCCCAGGTTAGTCACGCAAGAAGGTAGAGCCATGCTCCACTCCCAGTCAGGACACCTTCCTTTCCGGCTTTGAGCACCATATCTTTGAGCACCGTAAAACAGGTACTGAAAAAAAAAACCACACGAATTGTACAAAGCTTCAGAGAGTAGGATAAGTAGGCTAATCTGTACCTGCGTAATTAAGGACAAAAGCGTAAGCAGATTAGGATTTGCATCTTGGCTCCGTCATTTAGAAGCTGCGTCAGCTTTGGCTAATGAATTAAACACTGTAGAAAGTGCTGTTGGTGCCCTTTGGATACCCTCTGCCATCCTGGGGCACACTTTTCCCCGTTGCTGATAACAGCATAGCAGTACCCTTCTTTTGATAGTTGCCTTCTACTGCATGGAGCTGCCTCGATGGAAAATGCCTAAGAGGTTGCTTTCTCCTGCTGAGGGCAGCCCACAGCTAATGATTGACTAACCGTGGGGTGCAAAAATCCAGCCTCTTTCAGAGTGAGACAATGCCATGGTGCTGTTCATGCCCCAGCACTGTCTGTGGGATCCAGCACAGGGGAGACTTCAGCTGAATGCTCTGAGTGGCTTCTTCTCTGTCAGTCTGCTTCCCTTGCTCCCTGTGGGGCTTCCCCAAGAATGCACTTCCACAAAATCACTCATATGAGAACCCTTGTCTCGGGCTTTGATACTAGAAGACCTGACTCACTGAACTTCAGTTTTCTCATATCCAAAAATGGCCCAATGACACTTACAACAGGAGTTGTGTGGATTAAGTGTAATCACATTTGTGATTATCATTACCTACTAGTACCTCATTACTATCACTCACTGTCATCCAGCTCTGTGCATTGTATGGCTGGTTCTGGGAATCCAAGCAAGTGAGTATAGCTTGTGTATTAATCCTATTCCTGTTGTCCCATGCATCAAATATATTGCTGGTCCCTTTGAACGGACTACATATTAACTAAAATGTGGATCTTTCCAGATCAACTATTTTTAGTCCCAACGAATTTGTAAGCATGATGTATTCTCCATGTGTCAGCAACTGTCAGAAATATCCCAAACCCAGGCTTCATAAAGGTCTGATTCATCTCTCATTCCTCAAATTCGCAAAGAGCCTAGAATTCACTCAGAGAATGGAATATATATCATAATTGGGAAGGAGGGAAACTTGGCCTCGCTGTCAGTTTTGAGTTAAAGTTTAAGTTCAGGTATTAAAAGAGAAATGAATTTCGAAGAGTCAGTGGTCTTGGGCAGAAAATCAATGTATAAAGACAATACGTAAATAAAATGTACAAAGAAATATATAAGATCTGCTTAAATATACATGAGTTGTCACCTCCCCTCCACCCGTTGTACCCTTGGCACCTAATGTATCCCCAGCAGTGTGCAGCACCTCCCCTGCTATGTTCAAGGGCTCTGGCTGAGACACAGAGAGCATGAAGTCTACAAAGATACTGGCTACCCTCAGTGCTGCCTTCAGGAAGTATGTTGAGAAAGTATCTTGGGCATAGTGAATTGCACAGGATAATTTACTTATTCAACATCATGAGGATTTGAGAATACCCAGCCACCAGATAACTTTGGTTGCCAGGAAAGTTCAGGAGAATGCTCGTCCTGTTCAAATGCCGATCATAATTTGTATAACTTGTGTACATTGTAGCCAATATATATATGTGTGTGTGTTTATGTGTATATATACGTGTGTGTATGTATATATATATGTGTGTGGGTGTATATATGTGTGAGTGTGCATGTATATATATGTGTGTGGGTGTATATATATGTGAGTTTGTATGTATATATGTGTGTATATATGTGTATGTGTATACATGTGTGTATAGTGTGTGTATGTGTGTATGTATGTATGTGCATGAGTGTGCACATGTGTATGTGTGTATGTGTATTTATATATGTGTATATATATGTGTGTATGCATATATATGTGTATATGTGTGTATATATATATGTGTGTGTGCGTGTATGTATGTGTGTGTATGTGTGTATATATGTGTGTATATATATGTGTATGTGTATATATTTGTGTGTGTGTATATATGTGTGTGTATATATATGTATATGTGTATATATATGTATATGTGTATATATTTGTGT
The DNA here is from genome assembly GCF_049354715.1 of Callithrix jacchus. NCBI lineage: Eukaryota > Metazoa > Chordata > Mammalia > Primates > Cebidae > Callithrix > Callithrix jacchus. The sequence continues at coordinate 7,728,866 of NC_133510.1, forward strand.
GTGTATATATGTGTGTGTATGTATATGTGTGTGTGCGTGTATGTATGTGTGTGTATGTGTGTATATATGTGTGTATATATATGTGTATGTGTATATATTTGTGTGTGTGTATATATATGTGTGCATGTGTGTATGTATGTGTGTGTATATATGTGTGTGTATATATATGTGTATGTGTATATATTTGTGTGTGTGTATATATGTGTGTGTATATATATGTGTATGTGTATATATTTGTGTGTGTATATATGTGTGTGTATATATGTGTGTGTATATATATGTGTATGTGTATATATTTGTGTGTGTGTATATATGTGTGTATATATATGTGTATGTGTATATATTTGTGTGTGTGTATATATGTGTGTATATATGTGTGTGTATATATATATGTGTATGTGTATATATTTGTGTGTGTGTATATATGTGTGTATATATATGTGTGTATATATATGTGTGTGTGTATATATGTGTATGTGTATATATTTGTGTGTGTATATATGTGTGTGTATATATGTGTGTGTGTGTATATATATGTGTATGTGTATATATTTGTGTGTGTATATATGTGTGTGTATATATGTGTGTGTATATATATGTGTGTGTGTGTATATATGTGTATGTGTATATATTTGTGTGTGTGTATATATGTGTGTGTATATATATATGTGTGTGTATATATATGTGTGTGTGTGTGTGTATATATATTTTTTTAGCCGAAATACATTTTCACTTCAACCATTTACATTTTCACTTTCAACCTTGAAGTGAAAATGTATTTGGCTAAAAACTGCAAGGTGATTTAAAATCAGGAAATTATTAAATTTTAGTTAGTTGCTCCGCAGCTACAAGGCAGGGGTCCTGGAACCGCGGTCAGCCTGTGAGCTGAATAGCAAGGCATGAGTTTCCTGGCAACAAAAATGTTTTTGATGATCTTTACTCTCCAGCTCTCACACAGGCCATGCCAAGTTTCAAGTAGTAGAAAGTGACAAGTTGTGTGTTATGGTCATTTTTCTCCTTTCCTGTTAAATGAGAAAACTTTTCTGGTTTTCTCTTACTTAGCTAATCCCAAATTTCTCTTACCTTGATTTCCTTATTTATGTAATTTTATCCTTTTTGTAATTGGAAAGCTTCTGCATATCAATATGGAATGGATAAAGAAGGGTATAAACAAAAAACGAAACTAACTGTAAAACGTGTTTATTAGCACAGCACAGTGCTTTTCGGGCAACTGAGCTTTCATTTTAGGAACTTAACATTTAGCTTCGGTATCCTTACGGCCAAAAGGGGGCACTCTGGTACCAGATGCTTGTAACAGATGAATGCCTTCCAAGCAAACACTGCGGTTCAATGTTTTATTCCTAGTTTTCAAATCCTTCACATGATTGTCATCGAAAGATAGGTCGTCATTTAAGACCAAGGACAAGAAGCATAGTACTGACCATGCAATAATCTGTGTGACTCCTCCTTGCCAACAGAATCGGCAGTGGAACAGACCCTATTTTGTGCTCTGAAATGTTCTCTCCTACATGCAAACCTAGGGACAGATTTGTACTGTATTTGTTTAGCAATTTGTGCTGGCTTCTCCATGGAAATAGCTAAGAACGAAAGCAGAGTTCAAACGGCATTCGGGTTGACAAATATTTTCTCTGATGGAAAGTCTGTTGATGCTTTACGAGTGCCTTATTATTTTTGAAATAACTCGTTCATTTACTGATTTATTCATTCCACAAGGATAGAGCAGTTGCTTCTGAAACTCACAGTGTATCGGGGAGGCAGAAACGAGGAGTGAGAATTGTCACTGCTACGATGTGCTGTGATAGAGCAGTTTACTGAGTTTCTGCCCCAGCAAAGGAAAGTGTTAATGGTGTCCAAGCCCAGAGAAGATGCCACAAAACAGGTGACACTTAAGCTGAAACTCTGCATTTGAGCAGAAACGCGTGCTTAATGTGGAAGCAAGGTGAATTTCAAATGACTGAAACGACATGAAACACAGTCTGTTAGAGCCGGACAGGGATTTGCCTAAATTCTCCTGGTGGCAAAAGACATTGTTAACTGCCAGTTAAGAAGTGATTTATTGCCTGGGCGCAGGGGTTCACACCTGTAATCCTAGCACTTTGGGAGGCAGGAGGATCACGAGGTCAGGAGTTCCAGACCAGCCTGGCCAACACGGCTAAAGCCTGTCTCTACTAAAAATACAAAAATTAGCCGGGCGTGGTGGTAGGCGCCTAGAATCCTAGCTACCTGGGAGGCTGAGGCAAGAGAATTGCTTCAACCCAGGAGGCAGAGGTTGCAGTGAACTGAGATTGCACCACTGCACTCCAGCCTGGGCAAAAGAGCAAGACTCCATCTCCAAAAAAAAAAAAAAAAAAAGAATTGATTTATCTCTCGTACATATGAATAAATAGATAGTATCAGGTTCTTACGTTGTACTGATATGGGCAATCTTTGTTTCCCTGGTGTGTTTTGAGGGTCAGCAAACATTTTCTGCAAAGGGACAGTTAGCAAGTATTGTAGTTTTTTTGCAAATCATGTCGTTTTGATTGCAACTACTCAAGCTTGATGTAGCACAAAAGCAGTCAGAGATTATTTGCAAGCAAATGCAGCCTGTGTTCTAATAAAATATTATATATGGACATTGAAATTTGAATTTCACAGAATTTACATAGGGTATTTCATATAAATAGTACGAAATAGTGTGTACTATAGACATACAGTATTTCATATTATTTTCATATGGTATTTCATACTATTTTTCTTGTTTTTTTTTTTTTTTTTTTTTTTTTTTTTTTTTTTTGAGACAGAGTCTTGCTCTCGTTGCCCAGGCTGAAGTGTAGTGGCACAATCTTGGCTCACTGCAACTGCTACCCACTGGGCTCAAGTGATTCTCCCACCTCAGCCTCTCGAGTAGCTGGGACTACAGGTGTGTGCCACCAAGCCAGCTAATTTTTCTATTTTTAGTACGATGGGGTCTCCCTGTATTGCTTAGGCTGATCTTGAAATCCTGGGCTAAAGTAATCCGTTTGCCTCAGCCTCTCAAAGTGCTGGATTCCAGGTGTGAACCACGGTGCTCAGTCGATTTTTTCAGCCATTAAAAAATGTCAAAACCATTCTTAGCTCCTGGACTTTAGACAACAGGCAGTAGGTAAAGTTGGTCAATAGGTTGCAATTTCTTATCTCCTTAACTATTAGGATTGTTTCTAAGCAAGGAAGAACATGTCAATGAGAATTTTCCTATTCAATTTTGTCTTCATAGGGAGCACGTTCAAGTGGAGAAGACTATTAAGAGTAAAAACTCCTCTATATTCTATAGGCTGAAGTCAATGGCTTGACTTTGGTTGATGTTAGCCTGGCACAGAAATATTGAGCATTTGCTCAGAGACTTGTCAGCAGAAAGGTGACAGGCCTTGTGAGAAAAACAGACTTTTCTGGACATGTTATCAATCAGAAATCAATAGCCATTCAAGAGAAATAGGGAATTATGATTAATAAGACCTAGAAGTACCTTCCAAATAATGAAAACCAAACCAGAACAAAATAAGAAAAAAAAAAAAACAAACAAAACCCAAACTACTAAATCATGGTTTAATCATTTAATTTAAAATGTAAGTACGCCTTATAGACCCTAATTATACTCATATATGATTAGCATAAGTAACGAGAACACTTCTGTCCTCAATGATGCCTGATAGGCAATGATTAATAGTCTTCTATGCTCCTGAGCTAATTCGAGATGAACTAGTGCACTTCTTACTCTATCCTCTCAGGCTCTCCAGACTAACCAGATCATCCACACCATCACTGATGAAATGGGAAACAATGACACTGAGAGTTGATTTTTCCTTCTGAAGAGAGCAGCATTGCCAAGGCCAAAGTGCTCCTTGGCTGGGGCTCCCAGCACCTGCCGGGCAGTGGTGTCGGTGTCAGTATACGGACAGCACCGCTCTCTGCCTGGTGACTTACATAGTTGATCCGGAAGTGTCTACAGGCCCAGTCGTCCCGCTCTTCCTCTGAAATCATCTCCACGGTGATGTCTCCGTAAGCTATAGGTTCTTCTGTGAATGGCCAGTAATGGTCACATTTCACCTGGAGCAAGGGCAAAGCATTTTTTGTTTTTTAAACAGACTAGGGAAGAAATTAAGTCTGAGCTCACTTAGGGAACACAAAGGTATTCGCCTCTGAAAGATTAGATAGGACCGTTGCAAAGATGAAACAGAAAGCAAATACCATCGGTTTTGCTACATAGTGTGAATTCTTATCACATGACTTCGGCCTTTCTCATCATACCTAACGGAGACAGAGCTGAGCGGTCAGGGGATACAGTACTCGGAACGCCCCAGTCACTGGGGAGGCTGAGGCAGGAGAATCGCTTGAACCTGAGAAGTGGAGGTTGCAGTGAGCTGAGATCCCGCCACTGCACTCCAGCCTGGGCGACAGAGAGAGACTCTGTCTCAAAAACAAACAAACAAACAAACAAACAAAAAAGCACTCAGAACGCATAACATTGCTCCAGGAATGTAATTCTCTGTAAGCGCTGGTTGCTGAAACTGCTGTTAGTAACTTGAAATCAGTGTTATCTAATAGCAACTGAAGCAACCTGCTGCGATTCTGAGACTAGTTTTCCCACTGCCACCACTCACCAATCAGAGCTTGCCGCTCCCCAAAACTTTACTAATGCTAATGAACTTTCCTGCAAAATAATATGCAATATTCATCCTTTTTAGAAGACGTCCAACCTTCTCTTTTTTCCTCTGGACTTTGCAAAGACCACTGGGCCTGTGTGTTTGCCCCCAAATTCTAATTCTTGCTTCCCGAATAAAATGTTTTAAATTTAGTGATTTTTCTCTATGTTTCGTTTGACTTTGCAGACAGCAAGCCCTTCATCAACGTCAGTGGCCGCGGCAGGTTTTGCTGCTGAGCACAAACAGCTTCAGTAAGCACATACCCTCCTTTTCTCGTTACACTGGGTGAGCATGACAATAATCTGAGACTTCTGTTGCTGGACCATGTTCCAGAAGTCATTTCTGGTTTCAGGCAGCGGCCCCTGGGTGGCAATATACTCCTGGGGTGAGTTGTATCCCTGAAAGATAAGTGACAAAATTATCACCTAACCAGCCACTGTCAACACCAAATGCTGCTCCACACCTGTGGGAAAAAAACCGAAAATTTACCGGTGATAAAATTGGCAAAGGATCACACGCTTATGTAACGTTTTCTCCATTTTTCATCAAAGAGGCTATCGGAGTAACTGACCGAAATTAGTCTGTGTGATTTTAAGAATGGTTCTTCCAAAGGCTATAAAAATCACATCCACACCTTTTTATGACAGTAATGACTATCTTTATCTTTTAAACGTGCAGGTGCTCGAGTGGAACCCTTTGAATTTGGTTGCTGAAACTGAAATTTAAACACAAGAAAGGTGATCTTTAGCCTTTCTACTCTCCCTTTCACTGGTCCTTTATAAAGAAATAGGAACATTACTAATCTACGGGCTTTTTTTCCTGTTCTTTATCATGAAATGGAGTAACGCAAGCCTTTTAGAATTCGATTGCTGGGTTGGGAATGGCTGCTTTCTTTCGAACTGTTTGGCACGTCCCTAGAGCCCTGCAGTCTTTCTGTGGCTGGGTCAGCACTGGGATGCCTGATTGTTTTCTACTTACAGGAATGTAGTTGGCATTGATGTAATCTGCACCTTCCTCTTCGTTCATGGAGATTAATCTCACGCGGCTGAAGTCATCTGTAGAGAAGAAGGAGAAAAAAATATTAAAATTCAGGATGGAAAAAAGAATTATTTTGGCCTTCTCTACCCAATATTAAGTTAAAAAAGTCAGTAACAGAGTAATAATTTTTAGCCTGATTTTTTAACCATTATTTAACCTTAGTTTGTTGTTTAAATAAATAAGTGAATATCTTCCAACCACTATTTTTTTTTTCATGGCCAGCTGTCTTGTCCTTGAAAGAATTGTTTCCAGGATTGTTTAGGGGTCATGCAGAATATTTACAGGAACTAAAATGTCTGTGAGATTGATCGAACAGCTATAGCATGTAGCCTAAACACACGATTTTCATTTCACCTAGAGATATGCAGAGAGTTCACTACTTTGGGGAGACTAGAGAAGAGAAGAAGTGTGGGTTTCCTTTGTAGGTGGACATTAAATGAAAGAAATAATTTCTGAGCTGGGTAGTTGCTACTGCTTAACATTGGTTTCAAGTTACTAACAGCAGTTTCAGCAACCAGGGCTTACAGAGAATTATATTCTCTAATTTCATCTGATTTCATCAAGACACCATAACAGGAGGAGACTTCTCTTTCTAGAGCTTTTTCAGCCTTCCTCTTCTCACTTTTCCATTTGTGCCCAGCTCCCGAGAGTGTAGCAGAGAGAAAAGTGAAATCTATACTGGAATCTATTTTAATAGTCTTGTAAGGACTTCACATTACCTTTTCTTCCTGAATGTTGCTTTTTATTACAAAATGCTAAGCAACTATATAACTTGTCAGAAGTTAGAGAAGGCATTTTAATGCATTGCATTGCCTTTTGATTTGCCTCTTTCTGTTATCAATGAATTGGTTGAAAATATTTTATGAGAGTACGCATTATCTAATGGCCAATGTGACTATGGCTCTTTAATCTCCAAAGGGCCAAATGGTCAGCCTTTCTGTTCAGATGCAATTCATTTAAAAGCACAGTAATTAAATCCTTCTCCATATGATACGATCTAAAGACATCAGAGTGAGATCAATGCAATCTCAGAGATGGCCTTGAGATCTAGACCACAACTGGGTGTGGTCAGAAGTTGATTAATTGGCAATAACAGACTTTCAACCCTTAAAAGACGTGAGTAGGATTGGCACAATTGACCATCTTACATGGTAGGATGTTTGTGTAACGGTTTTTACATCGATTCAGTGGAAGATCTGCGGCAAAGTGTGGGATATCCAGTCCAATCAATTTCAACTCCTGTAAAGGACAGAGGATGGATTTGAGATTTCCGTATAGTATGAATTGGATTATTGTTCACACTTGTTTCTGGCTCAGGAGGCCTTTGCTATTTGACATTGCAGTAGCTCCCTTTTGAGGCGGAGTGTACTTCTCCACCCCACTATTGTCAACTTGTTTTGGCCCATGATCTTAGACAGAAAACGAGTCCACTCAGAGGCTTTCGGTGCACTTGCTTGTTTGGTTTGCCCTGTGTGTCTGCCACCTGTCATGAAAAGGACATGCCCAGGTGAAGCTGCTGGTCCCAGAATGAGGAGACCTGACTCTGACCCACAGCCTGAAGCAGAACTGCCCCCGCCGGCTGTTTCACAGACCAATGAGAGAAAATTAAATGTTATTGTAGACCACAGAGATTTTGAGGTTCTTTTTTTTTTTTTTTTTTTGAGATGGAGTCTCACTCTGTTGTGCAGGCTGGAGTGCAGTGGCACAATCTCAGCTCATTGCAGCCTCAGCCTCCCAGATTTAGGCCATTCTTCCGCCTCGGCCTCCTGAGTAGCTGGGACTACAGGTGCATGCTGCCACGCCTGGCTAATTTTTGTATTTTTAGTAAAGATGACGTTTCATCATGTTGGCCAGGCTCTCCGGATCTCCTGGCCTTGGCCTCCCAAAGTGCTGGGATTACTGGCGTGAGCCACTGTGCCTGGTAGAGGTTGTTTCTTCTACAGCATTATTGTAGTAACAGTGATTTAATATAACACATAAATACCCTGGATAACTTAGTGGTCATTTGGGGAAGTAAGAACACTTCTCCATAAGTATAACACTCAGGGTGGGAAAAATTTGAAAATAAAAATGCTTTTCAGACTTTTGAAGGAATAAGGTAACAAGTTTATGCGATTTGTGTAAATAGTTCATATTCTCTGAAGAAATCTAGTTTTTTTTTTTTCTTTTTTTTCTTGTAGGCAATGAGCCTTAGAGAAAGTAGTAAAAAAGAATGAGGAATGAGTAGGGAACAATCTCCATGTTACAAAGTATAGGATTAACAGTCACTAAATGTCTGATAATGAAACCTCAAAAACAAAGATGGAACAGTAGTTGTTAGGGAAAATCCTTCAGTGAGAAAGAACATCCAAATGTCTGCCTGCATGTATCGGTACTCTTATAAACCTAATTTCAGAAAGTGTGCCGAGAGGAGATTTTTATGTAAATAACTATGACAATTCAAAAATGGTATGTTATGGGAAAAGGGGGATTTCTGTGTTGCTATGCTATGTGTCTTATAGGAAACAAGGGGATTGTGGTCAGGCCACTGTATTTCCCGGAGGTGTCATTCACATTGTGGTCTCTGTGAATGGTGTTCACTGGAGTTGCACAATGCACAACCAATGCAGTCGATCTAGTTAAAAATTTTCCTCTAAAAATCTGTACAATTTTTAGAGGAATGTTAGTGAACAGTGTATATAACCATCTATAAGTGGGATTACCCACAGAGTGTGCATCTTTCTATAAGACTATTAAGTGAGGCAGAAGTCACTTGTTCTAAATTTTATTTACATTTGTATAATGTTAATATTGAGCACAAGTTTTCCTCTTCATAATTTCTCCCAATTATTACTTCAAGGAATCATAAGCTGGAGGAATACTTCCCTGTGAGAAGAATTTTAGAGAGTCTTTAAATACTGTTGAAGAGAGTTGGAGACATTTGAGCACGTTCTAGGATTATTATAGGGATATTTCTTTCATGCCCTTTGTGTCTTTATTCAAGTCTCTTTGCAAAGCACATTCTCTATTAATCAAGTTATTGGGTCTTCTGATGCCTTTAAGTAGAAGATCCATGGTGGCAGCTTATCTCGTGCTTAATGGCATTGGGCTGCTTGGCTATAGCCAACCTGGATGAACCTGTAAAAACCGCCCAGATATCTCTCTTCCTTTGGTTCTTCATCACTGTTGGCTTTTCCAGATCACAATATCTCAAGTTCTTTGGACTAAGCTGACGTCAGTCTTATACACAAACTATGTTACGTTTGAGTTTCAACTCACAAAATTAGGTTTTTCCATCCTAGACACTTGCCAAATAGATTTTGGCAGGACCTTGCCATTTTTACTTAACACTGTGTGTTCCATTTTAAAGGGTATTCAAAGGTGGACTACGTTTTTTGTAAGAAACAACTTATTTTTAGCAAATTTCAACTAAATCAATGTCATGTTTAGGTTGGGTCTTTTTGGTAGCTATAGGCTTAAAGTATTTTAGAAATCTACCTCTTTTACAAAATGCCTGCATAGATACTTTTTCAAAGTATCTCACTATTTTGGTGTGACACTTGTAAACTGTATGGTCTTGGAAGGGTAGTTCAACTCCTTAACATCAGTGTAATTACCTATAAGGTTAGTAATTTCTCCAGACCTTCCTTGTTTATAGTGACTATGGAATAATTTAACTCAACAAATACTAATACAGCACTATTGATAATCATTGTGAAATACGTTTGCGACGATTATTTTGCTTTGCCTGGCTCCATAATTACTTCCTCCTTCTCCATTTATGCCAGGAGACCAACAACTCTTCCCCCAATTCCCTTGCTTTGGAGACAGACTGATAAGCCATGGGAAAAGGCCTTAGATACAAAAGGAACTGTGGAAACAGATTGAAGCTGAGCGTTTGAGCACATGTGGCCGTCGACTAACAGATAGAGCGTTAATCGTGTGTTGCCTCCCTGCTGTAAATACTCTAAGTTGATAAGAGAGGTTTAATTGGCTGAACACTGTGAGTGGAAGTTGCCAAAGTTGAATTGCAGCAAAGTGGGAACTGCGTGTAAACACAATATGCTTTTCAGCCTTTATCATTCAGCCTGTCACTAAGTGGAAAATATAATATTAAGTTTCCAGTTCAGTGGCTTTGAAGTTATTTTCTTTCCAACAATATGGAAATTCCATTGGCTGAAGTCTTTATGAAGACAAAGTGTGCAGTGATGGGCCTGAAACTCACATAATTCATTTTTGAATTTTCTTTTGCCAGTTTTGTTTCCAAATATAATTTATCACTCTTTTTTCTAGGCTATCCAGTCATCTATAGTAGGTTGAATGGTGATCCCCAAAAAGACACGTCTACATCCTGATCCCTGGAACCTGCAGATGTGATCTAATTTAGAGAAAGCATCTTTGCAGATGTAATTAAGTTAAAGAACAGGAGAGGTGATCATCCTGGGGAAGAGGAAAAGGCATGTAAAGATGGAGACAGACTAGAATTGTGCAGCTGCAAGCCAAGGAACCGCTGCAGCCAACAGAAGCTGGAAGAGGCAAAGAAAGATTCTTCCCTAGAGCCTTCAGAGGGAGTGTGGCCCTGCTGGCACCTTGATTTTGGAATTCTGGTTCTGCAATTGTAAGAATAAATTTCTGTTGTTTTAAACCACGACAACTGCAGTAATTTGTTACGGCAACCACAGGAACTAACACAGTCACCCAAACCCAATAGCAGCCTATGTTTTGTTGGCTGTGTTTGAAGCATACAGGTCTTGGAAAGCAAAGCACAAGCATATACATCGTATTAGTTGGCTTGGGCTGCCATAACAAAACACCACAGAGTGGTGGTTTAAACAGTAGAAATGTATTAAGTTGAATAAACACCCAATCGTTAGATTCACCAGGGTTAAAACAAAGGAGAAAATACTAAGGGCAGCCAGAGAGAAAGGTCAGGTTACCCACAAAGGGAAGCCTATTAGACTTACAGCAGATCTCTCAGCAGAAACCCTACAATCCAGAAGAGAGTGGGGGCCAATATTCAACATCCTTAAAGAAAAGAACTTTCAGCCCAGAATTTCATATCCTGCCAAACTAAGCTTTACAATTAAAGGAAAAATAAAATCTTTTATGAACAAGCAAGTACTCAGAGATTTTATTACCACCAGGCCGGCTTTACAAGAACTTCTGAAAGAAGCATTATACATAGAAAGGAACAACCAGTATTAGCCTTTCTAAAACTATACCAAAAAGTAAAGAGCATCAACATAAAGAATTTACATCAACGAATGGATAAAATAGCCAGTTAACATCAAATAGCAGTAACCCTAAATTTAAGTCGGCTAAATCCCCCAATCAAAAGATACAACCAAAACCCAAGGGTATGCTACAACCAGACCCATTTCACATCCAAAGATACACAAAGACTTAAAACAAAGGGATGGAGAAAGATTCACCAACCAAATGGAGAGCAAAAATAAATAAGTAAAAAGCAGGAGTTGCAATTCTCGCATCTGATAAAATAGATTTCAAAGCAACAAAGATATAGTGGTAAAAGGATCAATGCAACAATAAGAGCTAACGATCCTAACACCCAGATACATAAGACTCATAAAGAGATTTAGACTCAACCAGACAGAAAATTAATAAGGATATCCAGGACTTGAACTCAGATCCAGAACAAGTAAACTCAATAAATATTTATAGAGCTCTCCACTTTAAATACACAAAATATAATTCTCCACCTTAAATACGCAAAATATTGATCGGCCATTATTAATACGCATTTTTAGAATAAAGTTACATTCCCGTTTTCTCTCCCTCTTTTTCTTCCTCTTTCTTCCTCTCCTTCACTCCTTTTCTTCTTTCTTTTAAAAAAAGAAAAAAAGAAAGAAATTGCTTGAGGAAATAAAGAGTAATGTTGAAGATAATTGCATGGGAACAACAAAAAAAAGTAAGACCTTAACTCCACAGTGGCTGACTCCTAGCCAGGCTTCTGCTAATTTGCCTTTTTCCAGGCAATAAAAAACAGAAAGTAGACTGGTGCTTGTGACCTTATGAATGCCATTAGTTTTGTTAAATTTGGATTCCTTTACAGGAAATGTTTAGTATGTGCGAGTATTGCATCATTTAAAGTAGCAGATTAGTAGGACAAATGTTGCAGATGTAACTTAGACTAGTTCTCTAAAATAAATCAGTATGTCACTCGATATGAATAAAATGTAAGCCCATGTTGCATATCAGATGACCCACTGTGTGAGCAGGCAAAAAAAAAAAAAAAAAAAAAAAAAGTAGAAATTTATGCCTCACAGTTCGGGAGGCTGGGAAGTCCAAGATCAAGATGCCAACAAAGTAGATTTCATTCTTAGGCAGCTCGTCTTGGCTAATCCTGAGACAGTCAGGTGGGAGGGGGTCCTTGGAGAAACCCCAACTAGCCTGAGCCCTGAGGTGGAGCCTCGGGAATTTCACCACGTTTGCAGCAGGGAGGAGCCTGGCCCTCCGCTTCCTGGGATGAACCCGAGAGTCAGGCTGCCGCAGAAAGTGCTCTAGCAGGGAATCCAGCCTGGTGAGAGTCCTTCCCCCCCTTTTTCTTCCTGTTCACCTAAAAAAACCCTGTTTTACTCTCCCTTCAAACTGCCTGCAAAGCTTTATTTTCATGGCCGTGGGACGGACAAGGACCTCATCTTTAGCTGAACTGAGGAAAAGTCCTGTGATGATCCCACCATGAAGTCCCCACCCACATGAGCTCATCTAATCCTAATTACTTAGCAAATACCATCGCGTTGGGGGTTAGGGATTTAATGTAGGATTTTTGGGGGACCACAGATATTCAGCCCATAACCTGCAACATCATCTTCTGAGGAGAGCACAAGCTGTATTCTGGTCGTAGGGTTTGTAACAATGTCAGCAGGTGACCGTTTGCTTGGTGTTTGCTTTGGGATAGACTGGACATTACAGTCAGATGAACTAGATCACTGGATTACTTGTCTGTAGGGTTGGAAAAGGTGAGGAAAAACAATGTACCAGTGGTGTTGACAGAGGGGTTCCGTCGATAGCAATTAAAAGCTACTACCATAAATCAAAGGTCACCTCTTGTGAATTGCATGGCTAGTTTCGCAGTCTTGTTTTGATCTTTGCAGCCACATTTCTGAACAGAGATGGTGAGGACCTTTATGAGTACCCTGAGCCAACACCAAGCACAGAAATTCATAACAGAATGAGGAATATGTGAAATGTCTTCTAGGCTCTCACATTTCAGCTATAAAGTCTGGTTCTTCAAAATATTTCCAACGTGAAATGTTACAAATGAGGAACCGGTTTTAATCCCTGGGTCCCAAGCCTTTTGAAGGAAAGGTGTATATTTTCATCAGCAGGATAATCAAGGATAATCAACCTTTCTAGTAGATATGAAACTAAATTCAGAGTAAAAAAGAAATTAATTCAGTAAACACAAATTAGTGACTCATATAGCTCTGTGTATGACGTACAGCTGTATTGGTAATATATGTAAATCCAGACATTAATTTCAATTTGGATGATGCTTATAAATGATGGAATTTCTCCATGTGAATGTAATGTTTCAATGTCAGCATCAAGTACTAGGCATTAACATAAACAGAACAAGTAAAAGCTCAGTTGCTGGAATTATTTAGACCAAGGTGATTCAGCCATCTCATACCCTCTTGGATTCCCATTAGAGATAGGAAAAATGTTTTCATTAAGTCTCAATTAGCTATCCATATATTTCAAGAAAATTTGAGGGCTGCCATGGGAAAGGTCCAACACACACCCTGAAATCAGGCATGGGAGCACAACGCTTCTATGAAAATCAATGAGGAGACCCTGACACTGACCCTGAGGATGTAGGGGGCAGGATGGGACCGAGGACTGGTAATACCTGAAGGCTGTCAAATGTTGAAGGCAGTGAGTTGTCCCAGTGGGCCATGGCTTGAGAAATGCTAGTCCAAAACACATTCTAAGCCTGTGACTTAAAACAGAGCTCTAGAGAGGAAGTTGTGTTTTCCAGCCAGAACATGTGTACAATGTCAGGACTTAACACCCAGTTAATTACATACATGACCAGTAATGTTCAAAGAATAGAAATACATGAGGAGAGCATCATCATAAGGAACAATATGAAATACCTTCACATCATGGTGTAATGGTTAATTTGATATGTTCACTTGGCCAGGCGATAGGGTCCAGTTGCCTGATTAAACACCAGCCTGCTGCTGTGAAGGTACTTTTCTCATATGTGATTAACATGTAAGTAAGTAGCATTTGAGGAAAGTTGATTATGCTACACAATGTGGGTGGGCCTCATCCAGTCAGTTGAAGGCCTGAAGAGAAGAGACAGGTCCCACAAGGAGGGAGGAATTCTGCCTCCCTACGGCCTTCAGACTCAGAGCTGCAACCTCGGCTTCTTCTTTGGTCTCCAGCCTCCAACCTGCCCTTCAGGTCTCAGACTTGCCACTCTCCATTACCTCAGAAGCCAACACCTTAAAATAGATCTCTCTATGTACATCCTACTTGTTCTAGATAAACATCCCATGGTTTCTTTCAAAAACGCTCACTGATCCAATATCAAGCTCGCTTGTAGCCTCATCCCATATTTAATCCATATTTCTCAATCAAACACTTTTGGCCTGGGACATTTCTCCATTGTGTGGGACCGTCCCACTCACTGGAGAACACTTAACAGTCCTGTCCCTCTTGCATAAAATACTGTTAGTCCCCTCCTCCTAATCTATCATAACAACCGAAAACACTCCCACACATTTTCAGGTTTCCTCTGGGGACTGACTGGTATTTGTCCAGTTGAGAACTATTGATCTACTTCGACTTCTCATTTCATACATAAAGAAACTAAGGTGATGGAAAATGTACTTTTAAAGAAAGCAGAACATGATTATTTTTCAATTCACAACTTCTGTACAAATCCAAAATAAAATGCCAGTTTAAAATAAATGGGGAAAAAATAGTATTTCATTTCTAGTGCTTGACAAATGCTAACCTCATTCATCATAAATCAGCTCCTAGAAATCAGTAACAAAATGAAGATTATAAGGTACATGAAAATAAAAGAAAGAGAGGAAAATAAAATAACACAACTAATAGTGCTGTATGAAGATGATGTAGCTTAACATTAGCAGATGAGAGAGCAATTTCTTTGTAATATTACATTACCAATGATTACCAATGTTGATACCCACTGTGTAGTTTTAGGAAGTGGGGAACATTCAAACACTGGGAAAACATACTCCACTTGTGGGAAATTTACTCAATATGTAGATTTTGCATATACTTTGTCCTGGCAGTTTCAATCCAAAGGAATTATTCCAACAAAGTAGTTGGATAAATTTAAATTTATATATAAGCATGTTCACTACATAAAAGATCTGTAGCTAATACATCACCCCGCACCCCAAACTTGTTATGTATCAATTGGTTAAGGGAACAAAATACATGTTTTTAAAAATGTTAGTAGCAAAACCGTAGCGAGAATTCAGGTTTTAGATTTCTAGTTTAGGGTACATTCCTAACTCCCTTACAAATCCTGTTGAGAGGCTATGTTAACTTTTCTTCCCGGGTCCACAAGGGGTGTGGTTTCAAAGGCAAGAACTTCCCAGGACCATGCCTCCATTCACCTCCCCATCCGGGAGCCTAGAGATCTTTAACTTTCCTGTGGGCGGGGCTAGGTAGACAGCCCAGGTGAGCTTCCTCTGTTTAGAAAGCCTGCCAAAAGCTCCGAGGGAGGAGGCTTTGGTTGTGGGCCAGGTAACCACGACAGCATGGGAGCTCGCTTTCTCTCTCTCTCTCTCTCTCTCTCTCTCTCTCTCTCTCTCTCTCTCTCTCTCTCTCTCTCTCCTCTCTCTCTCTCTCTCTCTTTTCTCCCTCTCTCTGCCTAATAAATCTCTTCCTGCAAAACTCTCGGGGTTCGATACTTACTTGAAGGCACTCGCCACCAGGGCCGTTTACCCATTCTTGGATGCGTGAAAACACATCTGATCCGGGAAGAGAGAGCGTCTTTGGGACACCCCTGCAGCCCTGTTCCTGTCACTTGGTTACACTATGAAATCACGCTAAATGTATTCATTTATCCATTGAATGTATAAAAGCTCTCGGCATATTATAAATTGAACATTTAGCACATAAAGTTTATAATTTTGCTTTTCATGTTTTTGTAATATCTAGAGAGAGCATGCTAATCACCACTGTTTGGTTCTCCCAATACTCTCTTTTTACGGGAGATAATGCCTTTCTTAGGTTTTGCTAACTGAGCCACATGGTTCCAGTTAGAGGTTATGTGCTTCTGCCTTTCTGGCTGCAGTGGGTTTGAATGGGCACCGTGACACAGGCTTGTCTGTCAAAATCCTCCCCTGTTCATTTAACTACAAACAAGGAAGAGAGACGATCGTTCCCTTTGGAAACCATGGAAACGAAAGGATGTGGTGCTCGAGGGTTGCTGTTGGCTGCTCTTCACTATGAAAAAAGAGGTTGATGTTCAGTGAAACACAGTGAAGCCAAGACAGAGAGAAGCGGAAATGGGAACCGGGTGGGGTGGGGGGGATCCTGCAGGGCTCGAATCCCTGGCACCAGTCATTCCTCAAACTGTGCTGCTTCCCCGCTCTCCTCCTGTCTAGCTACTCAACGCTTTCTTTGATTGTATGACATTCCTTAGCGTCCTTTAAACCCTCCTTCCTTTAGTCTAAACTAGTTTGAGCCATGTTTTTGTTATTCACAATTAAAATAATATGTTTATTAGAAAATGACTTCTTGAGTTTTTTATAATCAAGCAATTCAGAAACAGCAACAGTTACACTTGGGTTTCAAGACATAAACAGTGAGTTGCCAGCAGAGGTAATGATCCTAGCTGTGCCTCCAAGGGCATGTCATCTTGAAGGAATTAAGAAAATGTGGCTTTAGGCACGGGGCGGTGGCTCACACCTGTAATCCCAGCACTTTGGGAGTCTGAGGCAGGCAGATCACCTGAGGTCAGGTGTTCAAGACCAGCTTGGCCAACATGGTGAAACCCTGTCTCTACTAAAAATACAAAAAAAAAATTAGCCAGGCATGGTGGCAGTTACCTGTAATCCCAGCTACTTGGGAGGCTGAGGCAAGAGAATTGCTTGAATCTGGGAGTCAGAGGTTGCAGTGAGCTGAGATTGTGCCACTGCACTCCAGCCTCATCAACAGAGTGGGACTCTGTCTCAGAAGAAGAAAAAAGCAAATGAAAATGTGGCTTTAATAAGGTTAAAAATGTAGCTGCACCATAATTTCTATCACCATTGTCAGAATCATCTAGCTATTTATTTTTTCAGTTTTGTCTCATGTTTGCTTAGAAAAAATTCCTCCTTTTCTTGATATACTTTCTGAAATGCCATCCTCATCATTCATTTCCAATTCAAATTGAATTTCTTTGAGATATAGCATTTGGTGTAGCATCTCTAATTTCCTATGCACCTGCATGCAACGGCTAACTGGGCAGGCTCTGCGTGGAATTTTTCAGGGCATAGGTGGTAGTTAGGGGGTCTTTGTATTTGGTAATGTATGAGATTCTTCCCATCCTCAAATTCCCCATTAGTCTGTCCATATCAGGACCACTGATGCTTTTTGCAGACTAAAGCTGTCCTTGGCTGATAAGTGGAAAGAAGAAATGATTTTAAAAAAATGAAGAACAAGCAGCTACCTTAATAGAAAAGAGCACTTAAAAGGCTTTTTAAAAAAAAAACACAGAATTTAGAAAAATTACTTTATCTTTCCCTTTTCTCTGAATCGCTGACCACTCAAGGCATGCTATAGAAACCTGAGGGATGAGAGGCCCTTTAGACTGTTGTGAGCTATACAATATGTGGGAAGAAAAAGTGAGGACTAATGATCTTCCCCACACTGCTGAGATATTAGACTCACTCACTTCCATCTCTTCTGACACATGGTTTTAGGCCCAAAGAAATACGTGTCCTTCAGAAAAAAAGAGAGGTTGGCAATTTTTTTCTTAACACAAACCATGTGTAAATTTATTTCCCCAATTTGTGCAAGGAAAGAAAATAAAATAGCACAAAACTTACTAAGTAGAACGCCAGGAGCCCTACAGTCTGGAAAGCCCTGCTCCAGGATGTCATGTGCCCAGGACACAAAGGGGGTCACTTTCATTCACTATCCACCTCTATCTACTGTGGCCTAAGAAGCAGGAGAAACACACTACACACCCCCTGAAAGGGAAATTCTGTCTCAGGCTTCATGACTCAGCTTGCATTTTTCTTCTTATACTCTCGAGTCCCCTGGTTGTCAGTGATGGCTTCTACTCTACCTATGTGTGCTCACCTCAGGACCTGCACCTATTCTCTGCTTCCCCTCATTTGTGCCATCTGTGGTCTTGCCTATTACAAGGGTTGACAATCCTTGCTCTGAACCAGCAGATCAGCACCCCCAGGCCAATGCTTTTCTTGTTATGCAAACACATCACAAGCACTGCCAGTGAGCAGAACGTGACACAACCCACACAACCCACACAACCCAACACAACCCACACAACCCACACAACCCAACATAAACCCCACAATTCCCAGGCCCTTTCATTGCAGAAGGTAGAAAAGACTTTACCCAACTCACCTCAAACTGAAGGGAAAATTTATAGTCAGAGTCTTTGGCCATATCCTTAATGTAGGCATCAAAGTCATCCAGTTGAACCGGGCTTTGTCAAACACAAAGGAATGTATACACCTTAAAATTCTTGTTGATAATATTACATATTGTTCAATATCATACTTCTTAGTTTTCTTGGAGAAAATAGAAGTTTTACTTCACTAAGGTTAGCACTTACCTTTTTCGTTTGTTTGTTTTTCGTTCAAGTTTCCAATGCTTAATATATTGCAATTGAAAAGAAGGGCATCTATATCCAAGTTCTTTGAGAGGAGAAATCTCTAGATTTTCACTTGGCTTTTACTCTGGAAGTATAGTACTATATACATGCATACTCACATACACACACATATATGTTGCTTCTAGAAAGCTCTGGCATATGGAAAGTAACAAAGGCATCGATTCCAAAGACCTGTTTGAGGTATGGGTTTGCTTTACAGACTGTTATCCTGGAGAATCACCTAACTCTTCAGAGTCACTGTTCTCATCTATAAAATACTATAGTTATACCTACAAGGTTGACATATAGTATATAAAGAACTTCGTAATTTTCAGCAGGTTTACAAGTATAAGGAATTGTGCGGCTAGCTACAGCCTACTCAAAGCATAGGCAGGATCAGTGGGATGAAACATTTGTCCAGAAAGCTCCCAGGGTCTCTCTCACTGGAGTGAGTCATCTTTAGAGGTTTGCATATCTGTAAATGTATGGAAAATGGCTCAGAGGTGCAATCAAGTAACACATCTGAGCTTATGTTTCTGCATCTGAAGCAGAAGTTTGTATCTTTTTTTTTCTTTTTTTTTTGAGAATAGAAATGAAGTTTAATTTCCTGTAGATTCCTGTAGCTGCTTATCCCCTCTGGATAAGCAATGCTTACCTAAACCAAAGTGCTCTCTAAAGTAGCTCTCTGCTTCAGCAGAATGCCGCATTCTGTCCTCTAACTCAAGCCTTTCCACTTTGGCAGTGTCCTTACAGCTGGCCCTTCCCTTGGTCTTGTGGCATGTTACTCAGCTTACATCATCTAACTGTGGTATTTTTTTCTGTTTTGTTTTGTTTTGAGATAGTCTCTTTCTGTCACCCAGGCTGGAGTGTAGCGGCATTATCTCTGCTCACTGCAACTTTCCCCTCCTAGGTTCAAGTGATTCTCCTGCCTCAGCCTCCCAAGTGGCTGGGACTACAGGCAAGTGTCACCACACCTGGCTAATTTTTGTATTTTTTAGAAGAGATTGGGTTTCATCGTGTTGGCCAGGATGGTCTTGAACTCCTGACCTCAAGTGATCCACCTGCCTCAGCCTCCGAAAGTGCTAGGATTACAGGCATGAGCCACTGCACCTGGCCTAACTGTGGTCTTATGTCCAATTAGCAAATCCATAGTATTTAATAGTGCTCGTTTAAAGTTGTTGATTAGCTAACCTGATGGATTCATTTATGTTGAGACTTTAGTAAATTGTAGAGGACATTATATCTTCCAGAGAATACTTTTCAACTTAAATGTTTTTACTGAGTAACAATAATTCATTTATAAAACACATTACTCTTCATAAGTACTCACATGTGTTTTCTTGCTTAATCGATTCCTGAGGTAAGGACAGACAACATTAGCTCCATGCTCCAGCTGAGGGAGCCCAAGGCTAAGAGAGTTAAAAGAGTAGCCCAACATCACATGTCTCCTAAGCAGGAGAATTCTCAATGGAATCCAGGGAGAGTAAGTCCTAGCTCAAAGCTTTTCCCACTTCAAACTTGTTATCCTTCCAAAAGAATGGCTAAAGTTGGGGCTCCTCTCCCGGAATGAACCCCGTAGAACTGCAATCTCTGGCTGCTGTCTCTGGGGAGTACGTCGACCTTAAAGTTGGATTTAACAACTCTGGCTTTCATCTTGTTACTAGGAAAATGGGCACATGTATACTGAAGGCCAACCAAAAAAGGATTTATGGGTCAAAAGAAGTAAAAGCAAGAAGCTCAGAGAAAAGAGAGACAGAGGAAGGAAGAGCAAACAGAAGAATGGACATGAGGGAGAAGAAGGAGAATGACAAGGAGAAGAAAAAGAAAGCTAGAAGGGAGCAGAGACCAAAAGGACAAATATTTACAGGGAAAGGGGTAAAGAGGAGGTGAAGGAAAGGAATGATGGAACGAAGACAAGTGGAGACAGAAAACGGAAACCAGGGGGACATGGTAGTGGTGGGGCGCCTGGAGTGAAAGAGAAATGGTAGAGAAGGCAAATAAAAAGGTGAGGGAAAGCCTGCCAAGAAATGTCTTCTAGAGCAGAGAGGACTCAAAGGAAAATGAGACAGGGAAGGCAGAAACTGAATTAATGTGTGTGTTATTTTTGCTTGTGGGTATGTTCTGCCATTCTTAATCTCTACCATATCTTTTTCTGGGTCTTCCTTCTCCTTCTTTTCTTTGCCTGGGTCATGGGAGGAGCAAGCCTTGGTAGCCTCTCCTTTTTTGTCCCAGAACACTGTCTTCTAAATGCTCTAGTCTATGCCTCTCTAGCTCACCTGCCAACACAACCAATAGGTTTTGGTAACAAAGTCTTTCTGTTGCTGTGAAATCATCCCTCCCAGTCAACTTTTCTCTCCTACATCTATTCCCTCTGGTCTTACCTCTCCTCCATCAGTTGGTATGAGCCAGTGGAATGTACACTGGTTTGAAATTGACTTAGAAACTGGGCACAGTGGCTCACGCCTGTAATCCCAGCACTCTGGGAGACTGAGGCAGATGGATCATAAGGTCAGGAATTTGAGAACAGCCTGACCTTTCAATATGGTGAAACCCCGTCTCTACTAAAAATACAAAAATTAGCCAAGCATGGTTGTGTGTGCCTGTAGTACCAGCTACTTGGGAGACTGAGGCAGGAGGATTGCTTGAAACAGGGAAATGGAGTGAGACTTCATCTAAATAAATAAATAAATAAACAAATGAAATTGATTTAGAAAACATTATTCTATTTCCATATATGCCATAAAACTATATGCCACTCAAGACTAACTAGAAACACTTTTCCATCAACTTTTCTTTTGGATTATATCATGGATTATTCATGATTTATTTCCATAAGCATAGATGCCACAGACCTGGCTGAACCCCCAACTGCCTTCTTGTACTAATTCACCAATGTTATAATCGGCAGGTGTCAGGAACAAATTATATTTGAAGGAAAGTTCTGTTTCTCATATGTAGAATTATAGCTAAGAAAAGGCGTGGAGGTGTAATCTAATAGGCTTTTGAAATCAACTGAGGGTTAATTTTCACTCAACAAAATCATAATTCTTCTGACTTAATGGTTCAATAGATAAGGAAAACCACAGGCTACAGTAATTATCTTTTCTACTTATTATACAGGTTTTTTGAGACAGCATTATCAAAGTATTTATTATAACATCAAATAGCGTATAAGCCTTTTCCTGAAATAAACACAGCATTTCAAAATACTAAAAGGATTTCTGAAACGCTTTCATGTGCTAAATATTAGATTTTCAGATACTGTATTTAGAATACCACACTTCCTCCTCCAAGACTTTAAAAGTTACCAAGAATCCATTCTCTCAGATTTGATATGATAAACATTGTCCTTATTCCTGATGTGATTTCTGTGATGCACTTTTCCAGCGGTCATTGCCACTGAGGCAGAAATGATCAATACATTATTGTGCTTAGCTAGTGCAACATGCATTTGCCTCTTTCTGAAGCATCCCTTCTATTTGAAGACAAGCAATCTTTAACTGGAATGTTAAGATAATTATAACAAACATCCTTTTAAATGACATAGTAAGAAAAACTTACTTTGTCAGTTTCCTCTTCTTTAAGCCATTTTTACTCCTGATAATTAAAAAAGAAAAGACAAATTTATCTGGGCAAAAGAATTGATTAACATAATAATTAAATTGAAGAGCTTTAAATAATTACATCAGGTACCTCAATTTTATTTAATTCTCATTAAACACATGTCGGGTTTGTTTAATTCCTTTTCCTTCAATGGGAAGATAATAATAATTTTAGATTCAGGTTTTAAAACTCTACTAGGTCACGTGAACATATTTGCATGTTGTATTTCCTATTTGCCAAAAACTGAGTCTAGAGATGAAATTTCTCACTGCTGTCAATTCGGTTGCTAAAGTAATTTGTGAATACACAGGAATATCTATCTACCACCTGAATACTCCACTTTCTACAGGCAGGAAGGGAGGACTGGAGAATCAAATGGCGAACTAATAAAGAGAGGGTGGAATTTTTTTTTTAAAGACTAAAATAACATTTTCTAACATTTTTCTTTGGGGATATGAATGTGCGCTGTCTGTGTGGATGTGGATATTATATAATTCTACTATGGTGTTGTTTTTATTCCATCTTGATCTAATTTTTAAGCTATCTGAAGAACTGGACCTATTACCTGCTTGCCTTTCATCATTACTGGTCTGTAAGCTCAAACACAGGCAATGCTAATGCATGCTTTAGTTAGTCACATTTGTTTAGGGGATAACTAGGGCAATAGTTTTCACCCAACCAAGTAAGATAACTCACCTAAGTTAGCGAAGGCTAACAGTATCTACTGAAGCACTTTGTGGTTGTATTCTTATTGTCTTCTATAAATAATAAATATTAAAATGTGATTGTATGAGTGACATTACAGCAAATTTTTTTCTAACTAATTTTCAGATGTTTTTACATAATTTTGATGGAAGCATCCAAGTTTTCAGAAATAAATAGTCTGTGGTAAATAATCAGTTGTGATCTTAGTACTTTAATGTGTCCAGATATTTATTTATATTTAGAATGAGGGGTATTTGGATATCTCCACTCCCTGAAAGCTTTTAGCAGGATGAAGCACTACTGTGTCTGTGCCTTCACAGCACTTTGCAGTGGAGAGTTTCTCACACTGTGTGACTGTTAGTTGCTGATACACACCTTGCTACACTATAGCTTCTCCCCAGGGCTGAACACAGTGAATGAAACACATAGTGAGTGGTCAATAAATGCCTATTCAATTGAACTGAAATAAAATATCTCTTCCATGTTACCCTCAGAATTTCACTGAATGATTCCTTAAAGAATGGGATACTAGACTTGGGCTTGTGATGTTCTGATTGAAATAATGGGACTTGTGGACGGAGAGAGAGTAACGCGGGTCAGGAAGTATAGAAACACATCCACGAAGGCAAGCGGTGTTTTTGGTTTCAGGTAGTTTTAATTTCCTCCCACTTCGAAGTAAAAGCAATCCATTCAATGGTTTCTGTTCTATTTTTTCTCCCTCATCCTCTTTGTCCTCCATACTGGAGATTTGAGAGAAAAAACAGCTCCGTCCTTATCCTCTCTCTCCCTGATCCCCTCACAAAACACTGTCATGTCGGACGTAGCTGTATCATTCAGGCATTTGGAAACCTAAAGGAATATTTATTAATCCTGTTTTTTATTCAGCCCCTGTGATGGGAATTTAGTTAGCTTTAGGAATTCCACATTTACTTCTTGCTGTGAGAGCCAATTACTTCAGTGCTTTTGGAAAGCAGAATGTCAGGGGAGGTGACTAGCAGCTCTGCAGTCAGGAGGCTGCCAACATATTTTGTGATTGGAGTGAACAAAAAAATACTTTCCTATCCAAACAGACTTTAAAGGAAACTAAGAAGTAACAAATACGTGTGAGAGGGTAACACTGAATAAATTCAGTGCTGAAATATTAAGCTGCTACAACTCAGCAGCTGTGCAGAAACCTGATTCAGGGAGGAGAGACACGTTTTTTTTCTTTCACTCTCATTCATTATTGAATGAACTTTCAATATAACGTATAATTGTGCTACATGTTTTGTGTGACAAGTATCATATACTTGTTGGCATAAGTAATGATGACTTGTACACAGTTTTCCTTGTTTTATTTAGATCTTGCTGATTCCAAAGAGTTTCTGTATCCTAAGGCTGTGGAACATGACAGGATTGAATTCTGAAACTTCACAGCAACACTGATAAAATGTTCCTACATTTTCAACTGCTGTGTTAATTCCAAGACTAAAACCAGGGGAAATTTTATGCAGATGAAGGCTTTGCTAGCAATTTTAACTTAAGCACATTCTGGAAAGAGCCAATGTGTGCCCGTGTTACAGCGACGATTTTGTGTGACATGTAGGGTATCACCTTTTCATTGCAGAAGATTTTCCAAATCAATAAAGAACCCCCATCAGACATACGTATAGCATCCATGCATAGAGGATTTTGCACTTTTAATTTTGTTATCTTTCACTTATATTAGGTAAGGTTCAAAATCCTAATGACTTCGAAAAGTTAAGCTACATTCTGCATGAGTTCACCATGGTTATGACAGTCTCGGAAAGCCATCCCAAGGACATGGGATTTATAATGGTTAAAACAAAACAAAAGAAAACTCTAAAAGTCTCCAATTTTGTCGTGCTGCTTACTCTTTGATGAGCTAAGCAGAAACCATTCCCAAATCTTAAAAAGGACTTTAGGATTATATCATTCTTCAAATAGAACATGCAATCATCACGAGTAAAGCTGAGCATCTTCAACTAAACGTCACTTCCTGTTCAAATTGCCATCTGCTTAGGGTTGAGAACAAGTAGATGAATACCTGAGTACAGCAGGAGGGTCATTATGGCAGTTAAAAAAAAAGTAGTAACACTGAATCTAAATGATTTCTTTCAATAGGAAATATACTCTAAGTTATGAAAGTCAGAAATTCTTGCAGAGCATGGTCCTGAGACTAACCTAACTGGGCACTGGTCCTCCACACTGATTCTGCTACCAACCCGGGAAAAAATTCGAGCAACACTATGAGAGAGAGGAAGAGTTTTTTGATTTTTGCACAAACCACTAGTGTCATCGGATGGGTTTCAGAAAATCAACAGGAACATGTATTTCCAAGAAATTGACAGTTGAGAAAGGAAGCTGAACAGTGTGTTAGGCTGTATGCATCGGGGGAGATGGCTCTGTTATTTGCAGCTGTTGTTAACCGGGTAAGTGAAAAATGAGGACAAACACATCATTAGGAGGATTAAAAATGACTCCTTAGCCAATGAAAGCAGAGGAAGATAACCACGTGATTAGATGAAGCAAACAGGGAATTTGAGTGGCTGTGTGAGTAGAAACTGTGCTTCAATGAGTGGGAACCATGAATTTCACCTGTTTTGTATCTGCCAGTACACTAGCCTGGGGCTGAGAACACAGTTTATATCTAGCACGTTTTCACTAGTTGTTATGTGTGAAATTTACTGGAAGTGGCAGAAAGCATGGAGCTCTATCCTTCACCTTCTCTTCTCACCTGGAAGTGGCAGAAAGCATGGAGCTCTATCCTTCGCCTTCTCTTCTCACCCGGAGATAACCATTTACAGTTTCAAGGTGATTCTTCTAAAAACGGCTGAAGGGTATTTTTCCCCACAAGTTGGGTCTCATGCTATTTGATTGGTACTATAAATAGCAGACCTTGTGAGGGCTGCTGAAATTTGAAGGTAGGTTCATCAGTGAGGCCTATTAAGGAAGATGTGCTTATTTGCACAAGCCTGCCTTACACAAGCTTGAAAAAGAGCTGTGGAAAATGAGAAAGTCTCAGAGAATTAAGCAGGGAAATGATAGATGTATCTTTCTTTCATTTTAATTGCAATCTGGGATACTTTATGGGTATTTGCTATCAGTATTTCATTGATAGACTATTTGAGGATGATTAGATGTTCAGTTAAAAGTAAATATATATTTTGAAGGTAAAAATGGAATAATGTGTGCTACTCGTACCTGAAAACTATTTGATGTCAAATACTGAAAATATGGAGTTGACTGTGCTGAAGCTCTATACTAAAAACTGTAACAACAAACTTAGAATAACAGCGAATGGGTCCTCAGCATCTAGCACAGCCTTCTGACTGTGATTACACATCACGTCTACTTTGTTTTAAAAGCTTTTCTCCAGTCTGTCTCTTTTTTAAAGGAAGATATGAATTCTGGAATTAACAATCTCTATTTCGAGGAAATCCTTTTTAATGTTTCTTCCACTGCAACTTGAAATCCTAAATTCTGCCAGCTGTATTTATTCTGTCCTTAGAGAAGCTGAAGAACATTTGTTCAACTGTCTTTTTGAATAAATAAACTCTCCAGATTGCTTTTTACACCCACACCCCCACCCTATAAGCTATTTTTTCCAGTCTGTATTTTTATTGTTTTCTTCTGAGACCTTTTCAAGTTGTCCACATTTATGGTTCTGTCTGTACATAATTTAGAACCTAAACACTAGGTATTAATATTTAAGGACAATGACTTTTTTGTCAGTTCCATGGGAAAGTGCTGCCTTTTATCTTACAGCACAGGAAAAGGAATAGTTCTTGATTCTTTAGTCTCATAATTCAAGGTTACTATTATTATTGCATATTAAAAAGTCAAAAGGAACACTTCAAGATTTGATCATTAAAATCATCTATAAGTCAAGAAAACAGAATTAAAGAAGACTGCTCTTTACAGAGGAAGAATAGATTTCAGAGAAACCTGAGTTTGGAACCTGGATTTTCTATATAGTGGAATGTGCTATTAAGACAGTTAATCTCCTCAAGCCTCCATATCTCTAAAATGGGACTAATAATACTCTGAAGTATTGTGGGGGGAGAATTAAATAAGATAATTATACAAAGAGGCTTGCACATAGTCAGCTCTTTAATAGTCACTGAGTTAGCATTATTATAAAAACAAGGAGCCCTCAGATACAGAGGATTAATACACTCTGATTACTCCATCTTAATGTATTTCTTCCCTGGAAATTTGGAGCTTTCTAATAGATGAAGACAATAACGGAAAATGGAGAGCATTATTTATAAAGATGAAAGCCAATGGATTGACTCAATAAAGAAACAAATAACTAGTTCTAAACGGGGGGAAAAAAGCTTGCCAAGGACATCATGAGAAGTAAATTTAACTGAGAAAACATTATAGTTAACATCTTTATACCATTAATTGCTTTAATCCACTTCAATACATGAGTAATAACTTTAGGTGTTACTGAACATATAAAATAGTCAAAAAGAAACTTTCCTTTTTGTTAACTTCTTGAAAGCTAACTTTTCAAGAGTCTGTGTTAAACAGTAAAAAAAAAAATCACTTACCAAGGATTAATATAAAATGCCAAAAGATAATCAGTCCAAAGACATGAAGGTAGCAGGGTTAAGAAAGCAAATATACTCCTACGCCTGTGTGCATTAATAGGTAACAGATGGAAAGACGAAAAAGTTGCAAGAGTTAGTAACATAAACTGTGAATAGATACCAGTTAATTACCTATGGGGATCAATTAATATGACAAGCACCTTAATTACAACTAAATATTAACCCATTCTGTGAAATATAAATGTGAGGGCTTAAATGCTGCAATATTGATAAAATCAGTTCTTATTCACACGTGACCTTATTGTAATCAGATATATTTCTTTCTGCTTATTTTGTGTCAATTAGACTGCTACTAGATGATTACATTTCGTATTCCTTCAAATGAAGCACTTAAGTGCCTCATTACTTATCTTGAGTCTTATTCTTGGGTATTATTCTTCCAATGGTTAAGCTTATTTTCAGAAACCTCTGTGACATTATGTGACAGCTAAACAGCAGCTTGTGTGAGAAAATAAAAATGGTCAGTTTACATGTACTGATTCCGGTGAAGATTAAGCTTTTAAGAGACATTCTTATAAAGCTGCACTACTAAGTGTGACTTTCTGTATTTTTAAATTACCATAAAATTTATAAATATAGCCCTTGAAACAGAGGTATGGATGATACTCAGATATCATTCATTCAAGAAAAATAGCTCATTAACTACTTAGCCTGTGACCTCACTGATATTCATCTAAGTAGGAGCAAAATAGTCCAGTTTCACCTAAATTCTAAGTCAGACTTGATTTAAAATGCCTGGTTTCAGATATTCACACTACTTGTCAAACAGAATACCCATTAATATAGATTTTAAAATATGCTATTACTATATCTGTAGTTATTCTGGGAATTAGGGGAAAAAATACTGTCACCTTGTCACTTCAGTTATTACAAATCATCACTGAGATATCTATTCTCAGTCAGCTAGAAAATGCTAGGGTCTGCAAAACCGTCTTTGTGAAGAGCTGCAGGAAGATGTGCTTGATTTTATAGGAAGATCCTGAAGTGAATTCTCTTTGCCTCAGTTTTCCCATTACTGGTCTTTCATAAATTCTATGAATTGTGACTGGCTGTGAAGTTAGTTAATACATAACTCTCATGAGTCGCAAATATTAAATACATATAATCGGATTGGTCCCTAGATGGGCCACTCAACACTCCTCTCCCACTGGGCCTTTAAAAAGGGTGAACCAGGCAAGAAACAAGTACCAGTGAGTCAATTTCTTAATTTTGGAAAGAGTGCTAATATACCCGAACAAACTTCGTAATGTTTCCTAACTTTACACCACCAAGGGTTGATGGATTTCTTTTTCTTCACAATTGGGTTAATTGTATTTTAATAGTAAAATTCTATTCATGTTACAATTTTTAAATGGCACAACATGTTGTATTTTTAAAAAGAATCTGGTTTCAACTAGATTTTCAACTAGAGTGAGTATCAGCTACACTGAGGGAAGTAAAATTTATATCCTAAATAAAGTTCTCCCTCCCTCCCTCATTGATTCTGTAAAATTTCCAGTCTCCCATATATATTTCTTTAAGATTATCCATTTTAGGAGTTAGAAAACGGAAAGAAATAACTTAACAATGATCAATATGACATCTATTCATTTACGTCTACTTTGCATTGTTGATTGCAAAAGAAACAAACTAGACCATGTAAGTAGTACTAGCTTCATGTTAAATATTTACTTAATTAGTACTTTTGTTGGGCAGTAATTGAACTGAATGGGATTATTAATTTTCATCTATCAATGTGAGGTATAGTGTCAATTTAATCTCTTGACAATGTTCTTTAAAATTCGAACACTTCCTCCCTCCAAGTCCTTAATACTCAAGCATAAGGAAAAAAATGAAGCCACGTTTTCTTATGAAATTTCCTTGGCTTTGATATTTATTTATCTGTAAGGATGAGAACTGAATACTGGGCTGTATAATTTTTTTTTTTTTTTTTTTTTTGAGACCGAGTTTTGCCCTGTCACCCAGGCTGGAGTGCAGTGGTGCAATCTTGGTTCACTGCAACCTCCACCTCTCCAGCCAAGCAATTCTCCCGCCCCAGCCTCTGGAGTAGCTAGGATTACAGGTGTTCACCACCCTGCCCAGCTAAGTTTTTGTATCTTTAGTAGAGATGGGGTTTCAGCGTGTTGGCCAGGCTGGTCTTGAACTCCTGACCTCGTGATCTGCCTGCCTTGGCCTCCCAAAGTGCTGAGATTACAGGCGTGAGCCACCATACCTGGGCTGGGCTGTATAATTTTTTAAAAGAAGTCATGGCTCTTATCTCCTCAGGCACTGAAACGTGAGTTTAAAATAGAGATGCTGGGTGGGCATGGTGGCTCATGCCTGTAATCCCAGCAATTTGGGAGGCCTAAGTGAGAGGATCACTTTGGCCTAGGAGTTCGAGACCAGCCTGGGCAATATAGTGAGAACTCATTTCTACAAATATTAAAAATTAGCCAGATGTGGTGGTGCATGCATGTAGGCCCAGTTACTCGGGAGGCTGAGGTGGGAAGAATGCTTGAGCCTAGGAGGCAGAAATTGCAGTGAGTTGAGATTGTCCTGCACTCCAGCCTGGGTGACCAAAGAGGAAGATTCTGTCTTCCCCCAATATACAGAACAAAAAACAAAAAAATAAAATAAAATGGAGGTGCTGCTGTGTCTCATGCTGCTTCATTGGAATCTCTTCTCATGCCTTTATCCACCACTTGTTCAGTGTGGCCCCTGCAGTTAAGCCCTTCAGCACAGTTACAGGCTCCTGTGCACAACTGTTTCAGTCCTTTGTTTAATACTGTGAATACAGAGCAGACCACGACGTTTTCCCCACTTCAGAACTGCACTGAGCTTACATAAGCGGTTGTACTCTGTGAAGATCTAGCTACTGAAAGTCTACCATCTCTGAAATTACAAAAGGAGAATCGGGCAAAACTATCCCCAAGACAGTGAAACCAACTTTGGAGCACACACAGCATAGTTAAACCATGTAGAAGCTTGTTCCAAAACAATACTCACCAGTTGTATGGAAGTTTTCCATCCCTCTCTAAAGATGCAAAATTGACAAATGTACCTGCTCCACACTCCCTGTTTGAAAGGAACGGCAAAATCAAGGTTACTGCAAGACAAAGCATTCTTACCTTGACATACAAGTAAAGAGAGACTTTACTAGCTTATCATCACAGCATTAAATGAAGAAAATAGCAAATACAAGTTCCATATGCTCCTTTTTGGCATGCAATGCAAACCAGAAAGATAAAACAAAATGAAATGATCTTTCGCAAGTTTGCAAATCAAAACATTTGAGGCCAAAAGAATTCACTTCACCATCCTTTCCAAAGGGTATTCATAATTCTAAAATAAATATCTTAACTATTTGGGGTATAATATTTATTGATTTACAAATCAATACTCATTTACAAAATGAGTACCAGAAACTCTCATATATGAACTGAGGATTTTTCATCTTTAGCAAAAATTCTTCTCAGGGTTTTGTTTTATGGCATTTTGATTTCCTCTCTGCAAAGATAGTGGATCAAGTGGATTGTTTACTTCCTCCAAAGTCTTTCTCTTATATTGTCATGCCCACATTATTAATCACTTGAGATTAGAATAAACGAGCGGTATGAATTGAAATAGGCAAGCTTCTGGCATGCCTGTTATCTGGAATGTGGCCTATTAATCTGCTGGTAAAAACACGATTGAAGCTTTTTTTCCCAGAAGTAGAGCAAAAGTAAACATATTCTCATGCCTTCTCTACCTTTTGGCTAATTTCATGCATGAATAACATAGTTCATTGGGGCTCATGTATCTCATCTTTTCTTTATATGGAAATAATGGGTTTAATATTCCAACTGAAACAGACATTTTGACATTCCTGGCACAATGTGCTAATTATTTGAATTATCTACCTGTTCTTATTAGGGTGTTCCAAGAACAATTTTCTTTTCTTGAAAAAAATACACTAATATAATAATATCATGGTGTATTATAAATTACACATCATTAATGAATTTTCCTATGTCGATTTCCTATATATGGGATTTATTTTATCTCCAATTCAAGGGTTCTAATGTGGGGTTCCAAGGGTAGAATTTAGGACTCTGGGAACATATGTGGGAAAAAGTTACATATTTATTTTCACAACCTGTGACTAACCTTAGCAGTCCCTTCTATCATTAAAGTGGGTACTAAACTATCAGAATATCCACATGTGTGATTAGCTGACAATAGAAATTACATATTTTTAATAATAGACTTGGTGCAGATATCTTGAAATATTGGTTATATTCATCACCACGATGAAATTGTTAGACTATTACATATCAACAGTTAATGTATTAATTAAAAAGCATACAACAGATGTTTTTAAAAATATGATTATATTTCAATATAGTCATATAATTCTATGTATGTATGTATGTATGTATGTATGTATGTATTTATTTATTTATTTTTTGAGATGGAGTTTCACTCTTGTTACCCAGGCTGCAGTGCAATGGCATGATCTCAGCTCACTGCAACCTCTGCCTCCTGGGTTCAAGCGCTTCTCCTGCCTCAACCTCTGGAGTAGCTGGGATTACAGGCATTCGCCACCGCACCTGGCCAATTTTTTACATTTTTGGTAGAGATTGGGTTTCTCCATGTTGGTCAGGCTGGTCTCAAACTCCCAACCTCAGGTGATCTACCCGCCTCGGCCTCCCAAAGTGATTACAGGCATGTGCCACCGAGCACAGCCTCCTGTGAATTTCACTTTAGGCTCAGGAGATGGAAGCATTCTTCTTAGAAGGGTTCACCAGGCTGCCAAAAATGATCATGGCACGAAAAATGATGGGAATCTCTGTTGTAAAAACTAGCTGAAAGAATCAGAACCACCCCCTCCTGAATATCTGTGGTATGTACCACAAAAAATGCTCAGAAATACTGCTACTTGCATTACTCTGTCTATGACCACTTCCTCCACCATTACTACTGTGAGCTAATATTTACTGCACACTTCCTATACGTTGAGGATTATGCTATGTTATTACTGCATTAATGCTAAGTATCTACTCGATTATCGTCTCTTCTGCATACACATTCTTCCCCTGGCTTCCAGGCCACCACGCTCCCTTAGTTGTCCTTATAGTCCACTGGCTGCCTCTCGTCAGTCTCTTACTGTTATCTTCTTTTCTCCCTGAAAACCTTAACATTGATTGTTCCGGTGATTAATCGGGGGACTTCCTCTTTTACTTTTACTTCCTGAGTTTCATCCAGTCTAAAGCTCTAGGGCAATTTACATACTAACAACTCTCTCTCTCTCTTTTTTTTTTTTTCTGAGACAGAGTGTCACTCAGTCACCCAGGTTGGAGTGCACTGGCATGATCTCGGCTCACTGCAACTTCTGCCTCCTGGGTTCAAGTGATTCTGCTGCCTCAGCCTCCCAAGTAGCTGGGATTACAGACGCTTGCCACCACACCCAGCTAATATTTTGTATTTTTAGTAGAGGTGGGTTTCACCATGTTGGCCAGGCTGGTCTCGAACTCCTGGCCTCCCAAAATGCTGGGATTATAGGCATAAGTCACCATGGTTGGCCAAAAACTCTCAACTTTATATCTTCAATCAAGAATTCTCTCTCGAACATTAGACGTTTATGCTCAGCTGGCTACTCTGCACCTGCCCTTGCAAGTTATCTCGAACTTCACATTTCTGGGATGGTTAATACTGTGTCAAATTGATTGGATTGAAGGATACAAAGTATTGATCCTGGGTGTGTCTGTAGGAGTGTTGCCAAGGGAGATTAACATTTCAGTCAGTGGGCTGGGAGAGGCAGACCCACTCTTAATTGGGTGGGCACCGTGTAACCAGCTGCCAGCGACTATAAAGCAGGCAGAAAAACATGAAAAGGAGAGACAGGCCTCGCCTCTCAGCCTTCAACTTTCTCCTGTGCTGGACGCTTCCTGCCCTTGCACATTGGATTCCAAGTTCCTCAGTTTTGAGATTCAGACTGGCTCTCCTTGCTTCTCAGCTGCTCTTCAGCCTATCGTAGAACCTTGTGATTGTGTAAGGTAATATTTAATAAACTCCCATATATATTATAATAATACTTAATAAACTCCCATATACATGCACATATATATGTGTATATATGCATATGTGCATATATATGGGAGTTTATTAAGTATTATTATAATATATATGGGAACTATAGCTATATCTATCTATGTATCTTTCCTTTTAGTTTTGTCCCTCTAGAGAACCTTGACTAACACAATTTCCAAAACTGAAGTCTCGATGTTCCCCCAGCTCTGACCTGGAATCCTCTCAGTTGATGGCAACTCCATTCTTTCAAGTGCTAGGGCCAAAACTTGGAGTTATCTTTAACTCCTTTTTTTGATTTCCATTCCACATCAACTTATTAGCAAATCCTGTTGCTCCTATTTTCAAAATACGTTCAGAATCTGATGGCTTCTCTCTGCCTTCAGTATTGCTACTCTGGGCTGAGCTATTCCCATCTCTTGCCTGGATTCCTGGCTACCACCATTGATATGTCTGCCTCTCTCCTGGCCCCAATACAGCCTGTTTTCTACATAAAAGTCAAAACAAGGCCGGGCATGGTGGCTCACGCCTGTAATCCCAGCACTTTGGGAGGCCAAGGCGGGTGGATCATGAGGTCAAGAGATCGAGACCATGGTGAAACCCTGTCTCTACTAAAAAAAGCCAAAAATTAGCTGGGCGTGGTGGCACACACCTGTGGTCCCAGCTACTTGGGAAGCTGGGGCAGGAGAATTGCTTGAAACTGGGAGACGGAGGTTGCAGTGAGCCGAGATCACACCACTGCACTCCAGCCTGGTGCCTGGCAACAGAGCAAGACCGTCTTAAAAAAAAAATAAATAAATAAGTCAAAACGAAAGTGTTAAATCTAAGTCAGATGCTGTTAATCTTCCTCAGCTGCAATGCCTGCCCATTTTACTGAGTAAAAGCCAAAGTCCTTCCAATGGCTTATGCAGCCCCGTGTGACCTGGCATCGCCGTCTACCCTTGTCTTCCTCCACTTTAGTCACTCGGCTACACTCTGAACATCCCAGTCCTCCTCCTACCCCTGGGCCTTTACACCAGCTGTTCTTGCTACCGGGCACACTCTTCCCACAGACAGCACAGGCTACCTCCTACCCGGGCTGCAAGTCTTTGCTCCAATGCCACTATTTCAGTGAAGCCTACCCACCTCCCAGGGCCCCTCTTCCCACACTGGTACTGCTTATTTCCCTTACTTGGCTTTGCTTCTTTTTCTTATCACCTGCAAACATACGGTGCAATGTTTTTACTTATATCGTTATTGTTTTTTGTCACCTATTTTTGTATGTTTCATATACTGTCTTATATGTATCAATTTTGTAATATGAATGCATGAAGATTCAGTGACCTACACAAATTAACCAAGTTGAAAGTCAAGATTTGACCTCAAGGAGGCCGACTATGGTGACTCATGCCTGTAATCCCAGCACTTTGCTAGGCGTAGTGGTGCGTGCCTGTAATCCCAGCCCCTGGGGAGGCTGAGGCAGGAGAATCACTTGAACCTGAGAGGCAGAGGTTGCAGCGAGCAGAGATGGTGCCATTGCACTCCAGCCTGGGTGACAGAGTAAGACTCTGTCTAAAAAATAAATAAATAAATAAAAAATAAAGGAAAAAGAAAAAAAGATCTGACTTTAGGCAGTGAGTCTAATTTCAGAGCTCTCCACTGAAGTCACAGTGCAATCCCATCTCTTCTTATCCTTTCAAGATTTATTCAAATGCCAACCGTCAAGAAGCTAATTTCACCTTCTGAATTAGTCTTTATTCTCTACTTTTGTGGGATCTTGTTTTTAATATTCTTACCCTACGTGTTAGCTTCTGCCTTTAAATATATCTATTCGTCTATCCAGGTAGGTGGGTAAGTTCCTAGTGGACAGTTCTGATGTCTGATTTTTCTTTGGATGTGCCATGTCAGGCACTGATTACATCACTTTTGGATGGATGAATTTATTTATGAATGTGTGAGTGATAGAATTCTGAGACAGAAGAAACATGCTAACTTATAATCCATCAGGTTAATATTAGGCAAATATAAATTTTAACCAAGTTTCCAAAACCAAGTAGTATTCAAATAAGCAACAGTTTTTAAGGGAATTGATAGATTGTTCTGATAATAGAGGGGGCCACAGAAAGCGCTTGAGAATGTGCTCTGATGGTCATTGAGCAGTGCCTTGGTGGTCAAAGGAACAGAGAAGAACTGACATCATAAATCAAAGGCTTTTCTAACTGCAAGAAAAATTAAGCTGGCTGCAACTCTGAGTAATAAGAATAAAATTAATAGAGACTACTAATGGACCCAATCATAAACTGTACAAATATTTTCCAATAAAACAGCTTAAATTTATGGAGAGGATTCCCTCCCATTCTTCCTGGTCACCTTTATTTTTATTAACTTTTTTCATTAATTATACTGAACAGGCATAGATATTTCTTTTACTCCAAACATGTTTGAAAGTACCCAAATGTAATAGATCGCCATATATGGGCTACTTCAAATGCCACGATTTGATAGCAGGTCTGACTTTGTGTAAACAAGAAATGCTTTGCTTTCTCATGTCAATGGTAATATTTTCCAACATGATGTTTAAAAGTCGACTTAGAAAACACACAAAATAGAAACAGACCCTGAAAACTAAAATCAAATTTACAGCTATACAACTTATACGGCAGATAAGGATATTTTAAACATTGTGGATAAAATATTAATAAAACTTACCTAGCCATCTGCAGATGCTTTTTCCTAAGAATAATGAGGGTAACAAGCAACAGTCCAATTAAAAGTGTGCTAAGGATGGCCAGCACGGAGATCACTACCACATTGGGGTTCATCTCTGTAACTGAAGAGATAAGTCGTGCATTTTCATCACAGGTTCTGTTACAGGGAACCAACCAGAACCATTGTTTCTCATCTAGTCTTAAGAGCTGTGAACTTATGATGACACCGATAATAACAACAATCCTGTTCCCCAGGCCAACAATGACCTCTTCCTGGTTAACTGCAACTTTGCAAACTAGACTGATAAATGGCATTCATGATAAATGATACCAATGATAAATGGAAGAATTGAGTCCATTTCAAAAGCCTACAACATTCAGGATATTCTTATAAAGGGAAACTGAAGAATGAAGAATGCCTGCGCCACAGTTTAAAATCATTCGAAAGCTAAAAATACAGAAGTAATTATCACGCATTATCGCTCTTTAACATTTTCACAAGCTGAGAGGGTGGCAACTTATTTTATGCCCATGACTTTGAAGTCAGAAAGCACAATTGTATCCTTTGCTTACAACTAATAATGTATATGAAAAAGGCATTAGCAAACTACCATCTGCTGAAGCACTTAACACATTACTCGAAGCAGGCATTCTGATGACTTGTGGCCATATGTTTAGAGGTTTTCCATCTGCACAACTGGAGATTAAACCTATTAATCGGCCCTGAAGAACAGGGGCCGCATCCTTTCTACGTACTGTTTATAAAGTCTTGTCTCCTATGACACTTACACATTGTCTACTCCTTCAAACTATGCGGAAGAACAGGATATCAAAGGCAGGAACGTAGGTTAAATGTTTGCATACAACTCTTTAAAATGGGCCTGAGGACTCATATCACCTTTTGCATTGATCATAAAATCGCAGAATGAGCGAGCGCATCTGATCTCTAAGGCTTTTGGTATTTATCATTTCCCATGTGGGCCAGCTTGGGTCCAGTTTATGGGTACAGGGCTTAAACAGGAAAAACAATAGACTCATGGTCAGAAGAGTCATTCACTTGAGTATTAACCGCTATTTGGAGAAGTCATTTCATCTGTCCTACGGGCCTCATTTTCCTCATTTGTAAATAATTTTAATAATGCTGTACTGTGTTGTCACGGAGCTGACAAGGAATGATGGACATTAAGGTACAGTTGACCCTTGAACAAAATAAGTTTTAACTGTGCAGGTTCACATATATGCGGATTATCTTCCCCCTCTGCCACCCTTGAGACAGCAAGACCAAACCCTCTTCTTCCTCAGTTGACTCGTTGTGAAGACCACGAGGGAGATCTTTTTGAAGATCTACTCCCACTTAATGAATAGGAAATATATTTTTTCTTCCTTATGATTTGCTTAATGATATTTTAAGTTCTGTAGCTTACTTTATTGTAAGAATACAATACATAATACGTGTAACATACAAAAATGTGCTAATCAACCGTCTACATTATTGGAAAGACTTCTGCTCAACAGTAGTCTCTGAGTAGTTAAGTTCTGGAGGAGTCAAAAATTATATTTGGATTTTGAACTGTGTAGGAGACAGCACTTCTAACCCTCTCGTTATTCATGGTCAACTCTATACTTTAAAAAGTGTACAAGGATGTAGGAATGAGAGACAATTAAAATATTTAGCAGGTATATTTTTTGTCCTCCGTTCTGAAAAAACAAAAATTAAAAACAGAAAACCAAAAAGAAAAAGAAAAAAGAAAACAGTCCAGTCCAGTCATCCCTGAATATAGCAGCTACATATATGACTAATATTACAGAAATGAAACTAAACCAGTAAAGGAATGATGACATATGAGTGGCTTAATTACAGGAAGCTTCTTAGAGGGTCTCAGGTTGCAGAATCAGACTCTAATAAACCGGGAGCAACACACGTAATACAACTCAGAGAAAGAATAAAGAAATAAACAGCATCATTCCAGGGCTTTCATTAATCTCTAATTTTCCAACTTATACTTTTGGCTGGATTGGAAACTTTCTTGCTTTGACCCAGTAATCAATTATGTCATTCTCTGATCGGTGACAGATGAAGGCTAAGGCTAAATAGATGAAATTGGATTGATGAGGGTACTGTGCCTATTCCCGAGAAAGATGAGATAAATTCCCAACTAGCCCTTAGAGAGTATATACTAAGGCTTTAAGTATTTTACTTCTCAGCTTCAAAACAACTATGGAAGTCACACATTATTATTATTCCAATTTTACAGATGAAAGAAAAGCTCAGAGACACCCAATGTCTTTCTCTAACTCCATAGCTAGTAAGTGCACTTTGGGATTGAAATTAAGGACTCTTTGGCCCTGGAGCTTGAGATTTCTTGGTGGAATATTGGTACCATTAAAAAATACATATGCATATATATATATATGGCTTTTTTTCCAAAAGAAAAAGTGAGAAAATTATGGAAAAATATGGGAAGAACTTCCAAAGACCAGATTCCACTAGTGTGTATAATTACCCATTGTTGAGACGGCTATGAACGTAGGGACACTGGGGCTGTCGTGACTAAAGCTGGTGACACTGCAATTGTAGGCAGTGGCAGGAAGAAGGCTGGAGATTGTCACAACATGAGAAGAAACAGCAACTGGTTCCTGGGATTTGAGAAAATAAGATACATTTAGGTTATCTTCATCTATCTTTTTAAAACATATTTTTCATCGTTGAGTTGGTAAAGATTGACAGAGTAAAAATGTACAAGATGACAAAGGATAGCATTGAAAAATGTTTCCTTCTTTCCCCATTCCCCATCTGACCAATTCCCTTCCATGGAAGGAGCCATTGTTGCCAGGCATTGTTTTTCTTCCCATATGCATTTTATGGATGTATAAACATATATGACATAGTTAAAAAACAGAAGTGATGGCTCAGCTTACACACTGTTCTACTTATTTTTTACCTTAGTTATCAATGTATTTTGGTGCCTTTTCCATATCGGTACAGATTAAGCTATTTTATTCTTTTTAAGGGCTGATAGAAATCCATTGAAAGGACATACAGTACTTTGTTTAGTGAGCCTCCACTGATGAATGTGTAAATGATCTCTGATTTTTTGCTATTGCAAATAATGCTACAATGAACATCAATTCACAAATTTGGGAAGACACACACACACACACACACAATGTATGCATGTAATATGTATGTGTGAACATACACACATAGGCATATATTCATATGTTCTTTGCTAGTGTTACATTCTTTGAAATGCCGAGTCAAAAAAGTGCACATTTAAAATTTTGAAAGCTATTGAAAAATAGTTCTCTACAGACATTTTTCAAGTTCCTCACCTATGGCATTAATCCACGACAGTCCCTGCTTCCCTTCCTTCTTTCCAACACCATACATTCTCAAACTGAGCTTTTCCAATATTATTAGAGAAAATTGCATATTGTGGTTTTATTTTGCATTTTTAAATCATAAGTGAGGTTGCTCAATTTTTCATCTGTTAAGAGACTTCTGTATTTATTTTTCTATGAAACATTTGTTTTGGGTTGTTTGTCTTTACCTTTTTTGACTTGAAGCAATTCTTTATATATTAAGGATACTACCCCTTTGACTACATTCTCAGCTTTTAGATAGGATCCACTAAAGACATGGCAACTTTCTGCCCTCAGAATCATTTAGTATTGACCTATTCGTGAGTCAAAAACGTTGCTAACTTGGTGAACCCACGGCCAGACTAGTGACAAGTACTACTGTACAGTATCAAAAGATGAGCCAGTATCTTTTCAAAACAAGATTTTGAAACAGCCTTGCGTAAAGAGACGAGAGCCGTCAGCATTTTCTTCCACTTCCATCTCTGTCACTGTTCTGTAGAATTATTCTAAGGAAAGCCTTTTGCCGATAGGACTCAGTTGTAAGTAGCTAACTAACCATTGTTTTTTAAAGGAAGGCATCACTGTAGCTATAGAGAAGAAAATCCATTATCGGCAGAGCAGTTATTCTCCAAATGGGTTCTTAGAATAGAGAAGATTCAG
Source organism: Callithrix jacchus (assembly GCF_049354715.1). Taxonomy (NCBI): domain Eukaryota; kingdom Metazoa; phylum Chordata; class Mammalia; order Primates; family Cebidae; genus Callithrix; species Callithrix jacchus. The sequence continues at coordinate 7,769,085 of NC_133510.1, forward strand.
CTGCTCAGCACAAACCCACAAGAGATACATTTGTAGAGGGAATTATCAAAAGGAGAGAGGAATCAAAGCAAATTATCTTAGTATTCAGTATGAGAAGATTTGCACTCCCAGCAATCCTTTTTTCTTCTTGATCTCATGAACTTCATTATTTTAAAAAATCAGTTACTTATGTTCACATATTAGTCTACACACTGTATTATGTGAAGTCCCTAACAAATCTGTCCTTTTCCTTCCCCCTCTGGCTGTGAAATATTCTTCCCTTGTGGTGTTGCCACTCCTAGAACTGCAGGTTTATCTCTTTCCTGCCATTCATTCTGACTTGGTGAACAGCTCTTTCTATCAGATCTGACATCTGTAATTCTAGAGCTGTAGCAGCAGCCTTCTCTCAGCCTTCATTTTGCAACAAAACGGTTCCCCTTACAAACTAGATATGCACGTTTCTGTCAAATTCTCTTGATAGTATGGACCTCTCTTGTGGTACTTACATTTTACTTTACTTTTTTCTATACATATGCAATGTCCATACCATATAAAAATATTTTGAAGGCGAATACTGATTCTATTATATGTGTACTGTACAGTGCCTTTTATATAATTGGCAGTTGGTTCATGTTTGTTAAATTATATTTTATACGATAGAGTCTTCATTCCCTTCATCAATTCAATGGGCTACTACTTTTATTCCTTTGTCTGACCTGGAGTGGCAATGAATTAGGGACAAACGATACAGACAAAGAGAAAAGTTCTCATAATATCTTTTTGGCTTGGTCTAAGCATCCTGTTAATTGCTATCACTGAAACACAAAAGAGCAAATAAACAGTTTTCATTGTATATAGTTCAAAGGAATAGAAGATTCTTTTTTTTTGCCCAGATAATTAGCCTTAATTAAAATTATCGTAGAAAAGGTAAATCGAAAGGTACAGTACCTGAAGTTTGGTTTTCTGACTGGAGCCAACTTGTTGACAGAAAACTTCAAAGAAATCAGCTACTCCCTCTTCCACCCACAGCAAAGTCACCGAAGTCTGGGTTTTGTTCACTGCGAAGAGTGATTTGGGTGGAGCTGGTTCTGAGCAAAAAAAATACTTAATTTACTAAGTGTATTCTTTTTTCTTTCACTAATAAGCAGGTGAAACATCCCCCAAATTCAAATATAGAGAGGTAAGAGCCACAAAAAGTTTACATTGCTCTTGAAATACGTGCTTTCATGCAAACAGCTGTCTAACTTGGAAGGCAGAATATTTTGCCTTTTCCCTTTTCCAAGTTTTTACTTCTCTTTTTGAAACGCTTTTGTTTTCGACTTCAGTTTCATCATAGACATAATATACTAACAGTTTCTGTATAATTTATGCTGGAGTTACCATTGCCCTGATAATACAGAACTTTCTGGATGAGAAACAAAACATCTGTACTTAATAAAGGTGGAGAAAAATGAAAATTGGTGTGCTTCTTTCTAATGATGAGGTGCAGCTTGGTATTTAGCCAACAACCTGTTTTCCTTTCTCTGGAAACTATCTGAAAAAATTCAGACAGAGAAATGGCTGCTTGAAAATTTAGTCAAAATTTAAAAAGACAAAGCTAAACAGATTATATATATATATATAAATATATATATATATTTTTTTTTTTGAGGCTGGATCTCATTCTGTCACCCAGGCTATAGTAGTGACAAGTGCAGTAGTGGAAACACAGCTCATTGGAACCTCATTTCCCTGGCTCAACTGATCCTCCTGCCTCAGCTTCCCAAGTAACTGGGACTGCCTGGCTTATTTTTGTATTTTTTGTAGAGATAGAGTTTTGCCATGTTGCTCAGGGTGGTCTCACACTCCTGGGCTCCAGCAATCAGCCTGCTCTGGCCTCTCAAAGTGCTGGGATTACAGGTGTGAGTCACTGTGCCTAGCTGATAATGTAATTTTTTAAGAAAAGCATTGATAGAAAAGGATTGGATGATTAATAAAATGTTAGAGACAAACTTTTTATCTTAGACCTCTTATCTAATGTCTAATTATTAAAGATAAGTACACAATATTTATAACTAAATAAATAAATCCATTCATTAAGGAAGCTTCGCTGTCTGTCCTCTTCATACTTATTTCTAGTAATTGAGTCACTGGCATTGTTCTCTTGAGACCAAAAACCCTGCCTTTTTCTCAGTTCTAATAGTCATCCACTGTCTCATTCTCCGTTCCTGAATGTCTCCTGGTCTTCTGCTGTGACCCTGTCTTTTGGATGTTGTCTTTCCCTCTATGCTGACTGCTATGCCTGAACTCAAGGTCTTAAGCTGGGGTCCCTGTTACCTGCTCTCAGATCCCCTGACATTGCTTGTTTGTCCATATTGTATCATGCTACTAGGTTCACATAACAGCATCCTTCACCCAGCAGTACGTGCCTGTCAGACAACTACCCACAGTGGTAGATTTCTTCCTGCTTGTTACTCGGCTTTTTCATTTTCTGCCCCACTCTGCTGAGTCTGTTCTTTAGCTCCCGTCCTTTAGCAGTGCTTGAAAAAGCCCGTCAGCCATTTCACTGCTTTGACGGGTACAGATCTTTGTGTGGGAAGATTTGGACCTTGTTTCTAGAATATCATCATTACGGTCCTATCCGGAACCAAGAAGTAGGTCAGAATCATGCTTGACATGATTTACCACCGATAGCCTAAACTTATGTCCAACTAAAAAGAAGCCTCTTTCTTTCCTGCAGCAACTTGACAAGGTCAGGCAGAAGAGCTAAAGGAGGAACAAGATGACTTTGTCCCAGGCACGCAAAATTCACAATGGATGTCAGAACCCCTTTTTCACTTGTAATGAATTGTCCAGTCCTCCAGACATTGTATTGTCCTGTTTCTACTCTGATGAGGACAGCTAATGAAATACGGAGGTCAATTTCCACTTCTCACATCCTTCATAACTGCCATTGCTAATAGGGTTATGTCCTCTAGGGATTCTGACTCATGTGGAACTTGAATCTGTGGAACCAAGTGTGAAGTTGTTTGGGGCATAGATGAACGATTTGTTAGGCTAAGCCTGGGCTTTTCTTTTTTAAAAATACACACTACAGAATTGTTCTTTAGATACAATTCTGAGGCTCTTTTATTTCTCAGTCTCAGAGAGCAATCTTTTAAAAACTCTTGTTACCTTTTCCTTTAATCTATTTTTTTTTTTTTTTGAGACCGAGTCTCACTCTGTTGCCAGGCTGGAATGCAGTGTCCAGATCTCAGCTCACTGCAACCTCCACCTCCCAGATTCCAGCAATTCGCCTGCCTCAGCCTCCCGAGTAGCCGTGACTACAGGTGTGCACCACCATGCCCAGCTGATTCTTTTGTATTTTTAGTAGAGATGGGATTTCACCACATTGGCCAGGATGGTCTCCATCTCCTGACCTCATGATCCGCCTGCCTCAGCCTCCTAAAGTGTTGAGATTACAGGCGGGAGCCGCCGCGCCAGCCTCCTTGAATCTGGTTTTAAAGTATATTGCATGTCCAGAGTCTTGTCATCACACTCACTGATAGTCAAGAAACTTCTGAACCTCCTTTTCCCTGGCTCTAGTCAGTTCTTCATTTTGTCAATGATGGTTTAAAATCATTTAAAATAAAATGCTGCTTTGCTCATATTAAATCCTATCTATGCATTGTCTGTGGTATCACATCCAAACATGCCATGTCTTTGAGATCTGGTTTAGGCTGCTCGTGGGGGCTCATGCCTGTAATCTCAGCACTTTGGGAGGTCAAGACAGGTGGATCACAAGGTCAGGAGCTTAAGACCAGCCTGGCCAATATGGTGAAACTCCGTCTCTCCTAAAAATGCAAAAATTAGCTGGGCATGGTGGCAGGTGCCGATAGTCCCAGCTACTTGGGAGGCTGAGGCAGGAGACTTGCTTGAACCCCAGAGGCGGAGGCTGCAGTGAACGGAGATCGCTCCACTGTACTCTGGCCTGGGGGACAGAGTGAGATTCTGTCTCAAAAATAGAAATTCCTGTTTAAATTGGCTGCACGCTATCCATCCAGCTTTACCACAATTCGTAACATATAGATGTGCTTCCTCCTGGGAAAGCCAGTCTTCCCACTGACCTTCAGCGTGGCAGCGGGCAGTGCTATATTTCAGCCCAAGTTTACCTTCAATCAGTATACTTTTTATTCTACTCATTTCAAGGTCAAGAAAAAGTCTTATCTCCTCCATGAAGTCTCATTTGACCACTCTTTCTCTTGATGATTTATCCCTTCTCTGACATTCTACTGCCTTCAATTATTTCCTACATAATCTATAAGTGAAGGCCTGATTCTAGTTGATCCTATTAGATTCTTTAAGAATAAGGGCCATGTGTTATAAATGACTTTGTCTTCAATTTTAAGTAGCCACCTGTAGGTACTCAATACATCGTATTTATTGGCTGATTTAAAACATGAGTCAAGATTGATCAACCAAAGGAGGAGGATTCAAGCACCAGGCAAGACCAGACATGCTGGGGTTGTATCAAATTTCCGGGGAAGCATAATGAACTATCATGAATTATTGCAAGAGCTCCCAGTGGTCCAAGGAATATGACATGGATACTACAGAAAGGGTTTCCTTTGTTCTGGCTGAGAATGTGGCTGTAGGTGATAAGATCCTCAGGAAAATCTCCTAAAGGTCTGGGACACCTAACAGCCACATAAATTTTTTGTAGGGTGGAATATGAAGGCAATAGATTGTTTCAAGGTCCCTGCATCTATCATTGCTCTTCTCTTTTCTGAAAGATGTTTGCATATCAGCTCTGTAGGTCAATGAATAACATACATGAATCACCTGCCTGAGGACTGTTCGGGATCTTTGTGACAGGTGTGCTTCCCTAAATTAATCAGGCAGAAATTTAACCTGGTATCCCAAAAGAAACAAAGTATTACCATTTGCTGTTATTATCATTATGAACTTATTACCATTACAAGATTTCACAAGTGAAGGTATCATTGAATTGGGAGTGCTTATAATTAGATTTTCCTATTCAAGACAGCAGCTGTCCCAGGAAATGTTTTAAAATTAAGAATCGGATTGTGAATTGTCCAACGCAGCCACTAACCACATGTAGCTGTTGTGTATTTGAAATGTGGCTAGTCCAAATTGGGAGGTGCTGCAAACATAAAATACAGACAGAATTTCAAAAACCTAGTATGAGAAAAGAATAAAACACACCATTAATAATTCTTTATATTGATTATGTTTTGGAATAATATGACCTTGGATATATTTGGTTACATAAAGTATGTTGAATTTAACTTCACCTGTTTCTTTTTACTAATTTTTATGTGGCTGCTAGACAATTGAAAATTATACATGTGGCTCTTATTATGTTTGTAATGAATAAGTTAGAGCATTTGCTCTTATTGCCTGGAGTAGAAGCCGGAAATTCTTGGCAAAAACTGGCTGGAGGGGTCCCACATCTCATGAGAAGTCAAGGTCAGCTCATTGCCACAGCCTAGGATGGTTTAGATCAAGCTCGTCCAACCCGTGGCCGGTAGGCTGCATGCCGCCCAGAATGGCTTTGAGTAGAGCCCAATGCAAATGCATAAACTTTCTCAAAACACTGTAAGTTTTTTTGGGATTTAAAAAAATCAGTGTTAGTATATTTTATGTGTGGCCTAAGACAATTCTTCCAGTGTGTCACACGGAAGCCAAAAGCCAAAAGGTTGGACACCCTTGGTTTACGTGACTCATGTTCGCCATCCTCAGAGGCACAAGATTAAAATGGATAGTGACTAAATATTATTTAAGCAATCGCATATGATAGGGAATACAATGACATCAAAAATATTTTGATAGCTTTCTATCTTTGTTATGGGATGAATTATATCCCATCCACCCCAAATTCATATGCTGAAGCCCTAACCTTTAGTACCTTAGGATGTGACTGTATCTTTTTTTTTTTCTGTGATGGAGTCATGCTCTGTCACCCAGGCTGGAGTGCAGTGGCATGATCCTGGCTCACTGCAACCTCCACCTCCCTGGTTCAAGTGATCCTCCCACCTCAGCCTCCTGAGCAGCTGGGACTACATGTGCCTGCTGCCATGCCTGGTTAATTTTTGTATTTTTAGTAGAGACAGGGTTTCACCATGTTGGCCAGGCTGGTCTCGAACTCTTGACCTCAAGTGATCCACCCACCTCTGCCTCCCAAAGTGCTGGGATTATAGGCATGAGCCACCACACCTGTCCTGATTAGGCTTTTGAAGAGGTGATTAATTTAAATGAAGCTGTTAGCATGCACCCTAATTTAATCAGACTGGTGTCCTTATAAGAAGAGGACATATAGACAGTAAAGAGATGGATGTGCACAGAGAAAAGACCAAGTGAGGACGTAGTTACAAAGCGGTCATCTGCAAGCCACAGGAGAAACCTGCTCTGTTCACACCTGGACCTGGAACTTCCAGTCTCCATAACTGTGAGAAAACAAATCTCTGTTGTGTGAGCCACCCCGTCTGTGGCATTTTACTATGACAGTCCTAGCAAACGAATCCAGTCTCCCTCTATGCAAAATGCCTCATATGTCCTTTTCTGCAGATGAGGGATGAGAAAAAACCCTATAAAATATCAAATACAGTCTATCTCCTAAAGCAGAAGGATAGGAAAAATCCAATAATGTAAATAGAGTAAATGAAGTTTAGGACAACGTACACCTTAACGTTTTCAATATTCTCATGCCCCAAAATGTCAAATTTCCTTTTGTTTAAAATAATTTCACAGTCCATGACATTTGGTGTGAGTACCTACGTATATGGGTAAAGGGGATAGACATACTATTTTCAGAAGACAAAGCTTAGATACAGTGTTGTTTGCTTTTAAATACCCTCTAAAAGCTTTCTAACATTGCTGGTGTTCCACTTACTAGCTGGCCCTCCCTATTTTCTTTTCTTCTCTCTCATATAATGCCTCTCCAGGTTTGGGCTGGGAATCCAATCTAATTTTATAAGAAAATCAAGTACAATGCATAGAATATGGGCAGACTGGAAGGCTGCAAGGCCATCGCTACCATTTAATTTAGGTTGGATTATGAGAGGCTCAGGCTGTTGCCTAGGATCTCCGGGGAGCGAAAGTGACCTTCCTGAAGTAGGAGCTGGTGTCTGATTCTTATTCTATGCTGTGGCAGCAAATCTCTCCCTTTTCTTGGGAATTCCAAAGGGAATAGTCTGATGTAATTTTTACCCCAGGAACAGAATGTAATGTGTGTATTGTCTAAAACCCATCTTTCACTGACAGCGATTACATTATTTCTTCTTATAATGTGACTAATTAATTTGTTGCCTAGAGAATGATGTTTATGAGGCCAAGATTATATCCACAAGGACCAACTTGGCGAGTCATATAACAAATGTGCAACATTGGTAATGAGGAATCTTAAGTAGAAAAGCATTGTTAAAATGATCTTCATCCATGATCCACATCACAAAATTTATTTTCAATCTATAGCCTCACTGATAGCAATTCTTCTAGAACGCTCTTCATATGCAAAGCACAATCGTTAACATCTATATTGTAATAAGTCTCTTAAATTCATTTTTATTTTCCTCAACTCAAGCAACTCTGTATAAGTGTAAGTCATATAGCACGTTCGACTTGGCCAAAGGAAGCATCTGCGATGTAAATAGCGTAGGCTGCAGAAATTATGCTCAAGTTGGTGAAATAACATCTGCAAAACAAAGCGCTATGTGAAAGGAAAACAAGAGGTAGAGAAATTCTTCAGGGCGAGTTAAGATTGATGTCAATGAAATTAAGGAGAGGAATATTTATATTAAACAGCAGAAGCCTCTGTTAGACCTGAAGTTTATCAGACCTTTTCTTGTTGATTTAGGGAAATTCTCTTCCTAGATACATTTAACAAGTAATTTGAACATTTTGAAACAATACCAGGAAATTAAAAAAAATTCAGGCAAATATTTAGTACCTGAGAACACATAAAATTATGTGTTTCATAATTTTCATATATATAAAAATAAAATTTTCTCAAGAGTTAGAAATGTCTGTCATTTTCATTATTTTTTAACTACTTTTTTTTTTTTTTGAGAAGGAGTCTTGCTCTGTCACCCAGACTGGAGTGCAGTGGCACAGTCTCAGCTCACTGCAACCACTGCCTCCTGGGTGCAAAAACTTCTCCTACCTCAGCCTCCTGAGTCACTGAGATTACAGTTTCCCGTCACCACGCCCAGATAATGTTTGTAGTTTTAGTAGACACAGGGTTTCACCATGTTGGCCAGGCTGGTCTGGAACTCCTGACCTCAAGTGATCTGCCCTCCTCAGCCTCCCAAAGTGCCGGGATTACAGGCAGTGAGCCACGGCATTAACTCTATTCTTTATGGCGTAGAGATAGCAAGTATAATATCCTCTTCTGGGAATCACTCGGTGGGTTGATAGTTTTAGTACCTTAAGTAACTTCTAAATATCAATAGCGTTTTTCAGAGAAAGTTCCCTCTGCCTTTCCAGTTGCTCAGGCCTCCAATCCTGTACGTCTCCAGGCTTCTTTCACTCATTCATAGACAACATCTAAGCCTATCAGCAGATTCCCTCAGCAACACCTTCAAAATAAATTTTGAATCTGACCACTTTTCATGGCCTCTGTGGCTCCCAATCTGACCTAAACAAGTGTTAATTTCTTATCTGGACAGACTCGGTGTTCTCTAAAGTTTAAGGCGACAACTTTTATCAAAAGTGTCCAGGCGGTGTCCAGTGACTCACGCCTCTAATCCCAGCACTTTGGAAGGCCAAGGTGGGAGGATCACGAGGTCAAGAGATCGAGACCATCCAGGCCAACATGGTGAAAACCCGTCTCTACTAAAAATACAAAAAATAGCTGGGTGTGGTGGTGTGTGCCTGTAATCCCAGCTACTTGGGAGGCTGAGGCAGGAGAATCGCTTGAACCTGCAAAGTGGAAGTTACAATAAGCCAAGTTCGTGCCACTGCACTCCAGCCAGGAGACAGAGAGAGATTCCATCTCAGAAAAAAAAAGTGTCTACTTGGGAACACTTTTGCATGAGAAAATGCTTGCCCCAAATCCTATAGAGGATTACCGCCTCTTTGGTTCAGGCAATTCTCCTGCTTCAGCCTCCTGAGTAGCTGGGATTACAGGCACGCGCCACCATGCCCAGCTAATTCTTTGTATCTTTAGTAGAAATGGGGTTTCACCATGTTGACCAGGATGGTCTCGATCTCTTGACCTCGTGATCCCCCTGCCTTGACCTCCCAAGGTGCTGGGATTACAGGTGTGAGCCACCTCCAGGATTACTGCCTTTTAACTGATCCGTAAGAGGTGTAAAGTGGTGTTGTCTAAGGCAACAGGGATGTATGGTCATGTTACCTAATTTATTCCCTCCTGCCTTAGCCTTGCCCTGAGCAGTCTATTATCACCAGACTGACCAGTGAAACCTGTTAGGTTACGCGATGCCCCTGCTTAAAGCATGCAATGGAGAATCATGTCACCCAGAGGAAAGTGTCTTTTCAACGACCCTACGCAGTCTGTTCCCTTGCTCCCTCTCTGCCCGGTGTCTGTGATTCTCCGCCTTGTTTGTTCCACTCCAGCCACACTGCCTGCCTGGCTTTTCTTTGAACTTGCCAGGAACACTGCTGCTTCCAGAGCTGTGCACCTGTGACTGCCTCTGCCTACAGAATCCCATCACAGTTAGCTCTTTGGCTTACTCCCTTGTCTCCTTCAGGCTCCAACTGAAACATCACCTTCACAGAGACACTTATCCTACTCCCCACAAATATTGCACCCATCCCCACAACACTTCGTATCCTCTTGAATACCCCACGACACTTTTCACCATTTAACGTTCTTCTATTTATCATCTCCTTTTCTCCATTAGAATGAGGGTTGACGTTTTTGTCAGTTTTGTTCATTTCTGTATCTTCAGAACCAAGAATCGTGTGTGGCATATAGTAAATGCTAAATATCTGTTGATTAACAGGATGAATAATTAAAAAAAAACGTATAAGACCTTAAGTATTTTATTAGTTCCTTTCTAGCTGACCAGCAGCCTATGGATTTTTTTTTTTTTTTTTTAGATGGAGTTTCATTTTTTGTTGCCCAGGTTGGAGTGCAGTGGCATGATCTTGGCTCACTGCAATTCCCGCCTCCCGGGTTCAAGCAATTCTCCTGTGTCAGCCTCCTGAGTAGCTGGGATTATAGGTGCCTGCCACCATACCCAGCTGATTTTTGTATTTTAAGTAGAGATGGAGTTTCTTCATGTTGGCCAGGCTAGTCTTGAATTCCTGACCTCAGGCAATCCACCCGCCTCGGCCTCCCAAAGTGCTGGGATTACACGGGTGAGCCACCGTGCCTGGTCAGCCTACAGATTTCTATATATCTATATTTATACCCATATTTCAGAGAGATAGAAAACGCATACTATCCCTCAAATCCTTAACATTTCAAAGTATTTTGATTTTTTCTCGTCTATAGCCAAGTTATGTTTTAAAGATTTCTAATCTCTACAAAAGCTTCTATGACTGAGGTTAAGAAAATCAAGCCAATGTCCCTAAGACCAAATTCCAAAAGAGGAACAGAAAGTCACAAAAGTGGATATAAGGCTCCTCCCTGTTCTGTTAAATTTTTTAATAGAAAAATGAAGTTTGTAAGAAAAAAGCCACACCCCAGTCCAGGAAAATAGAAGCAGCAGATGGATAAAAAGTATGAGATGACTGTTTCTGGACCGAGACTGAACAATGTATACGGCGTGTCACAATTCTCTAGGGTCCAGCTTGTTCAAATGGACATAGCACTGAATTACCCCCAAAGGCTCTCCTACCACTAAAGTTGCATGATTCCTTATCTTGAACGTGCCCAAACATGTCTGTGGTTGGGGTAAGGCAGACGTTTGACGGTGGTGTGCGATTCTGTTCTGTTTGTTTCCTCTGACCTCCTTAGCCGTTCCTTTCTGCTCTGTTTTTCTGATTCTTCCTGCTAAGCTGAATTTCCAAACGCTGGCGTGGTTCTTCTAGACTCGATCCAGGCCTTCTCTTTTCTTCTCTATCTTTACTTACTACTTGGTAATCTCATCCAGACACCTCCAAATTTGCATTTCCAGCCCAGAATTCTCCCCTGGTCTTCAGACGTATGTATTGATGATCTCTTTGCTTCACATCTGCACCGGGATATCCAACAGTCGTCTTAATTTTTTTTACATCCAAAGAAGAATCCTTGATTCTTACCTTACCCTAAATAGACCCCTCCTGTATTTTTACTGGTCATTTCCACCTCAGTGAATTGCGCCACCGTTCGCCCTAGTTGCTCAAGAGTGAAGCCTGGGAGTCATTAATTTCCCTTTCCCTCACTTCCTGTTTCTGCCCTATCAGAAAGTTCTGTGGACACAACCTCCAAAAAGAGCTCTTGAATTCTGTCCACCTCTCTTCATCTCCGTTATAACCACTGTAGTCAAAGTTACCATCACTCTCTTGCCACTTCTTTGAAGTACGATATTATTATTATTATTATTATTATTATTATTATTTTGAGACGGAGTCTCTCTCTGTTGCCCAGGCTGGAGTGCAGTGGTGCGATCTGGGCTCACTGCAACCTCTGCCTCCCAGGTTCAAGAGATTCTCCTGCGTCAGTCTCCAGAGTAGCTGGGATTACAGGCACCCACCACCATGCCCAGCTAATTTTTGCATTTTTAGTAGAGACGGGGTTTCACCATGTTGGTCAGGATGGTCTCAATCTCTTGACCTCGTGATCCACCTGCCTCGGCCTCCCAAAGTGCTGGGATTACAGGTGTGAACCACTGCGCATGGCCACAATATTATTTTTATTTTATTTTATTTTTTTGATACAGAGTCTTGCTCTGTCACCCAGACTGGAGTGCAGTGGCATGATCTTGGCTCACTGTGACCTCCGCCTCCCAGGTTCAAGTGATTCTCCTGCCTTGGCCTCCTGAGTAGCTGGGATTACAGGTGCACGCCACCACACCCAGCTAATTTTTGTATTTTTAGTAGACATGGGGTTTCAGGCCTGTCTCAACTCCTGACCTCGTGATCTGCCCACCTCAGCCTCCCGAAGTGCTAGGATTACATGTGTGAGCCACTGTGCCCGGCCAGAATATTATTTTCAAAGCTGGCACAAATAGCCCTCTAATGAGTTCCCCTACTTTCATCATTGATACAGTCATCTCTTTCTCCTTAAGCAACCAGAGGGATAGGTTTAAATGTAAATCAGATTGTTTATTTTAAGTTTCCTAAATGGCTTTTCATTACTCTGAAAACAATATTCAAACTGCATGCCTTAAAAGACCTATAATTGGGCCTGCCTGTGCCCTCTGCCTGACTCCCTCCTTCTTAGCCTTGTCATAGCTGGTCCTTCTTGTTATTTAGACCTTAGTCCCCGTGGCCTCCTCAAAGAAAGATTTAACCACATAGTCATCCTGCACCACATTTCCTTGTTGTAAAGCACTATACAGCACTTACTGCCATCTTCCCCTTCACTAGATCATAAGCTCCTTGGGAACAGAAAGTGAAAGTAGCCCTCCGGCTTCATGAGCGTCACTACCACAAGCAGTCTGTCTGGCATCTGAGCACTACTTGAAGGCTCTCAATATATATTAGTTAAATGGATTGACGAATGAATATTCTATTTCCAGAGAGCTATTTGTGATCTGTCCAACACATCTCATTCCTGTTTTTTTTTTCCTTTCTTTTTTTTTTTTTTTAAAGTTGGGAAACTGATTCTTTTATGTAGACTTAGCAAGTCCTCTCAAAGTTGGCCCAGGGATCCACGTTGATTCACCGAGAGTGGAAGATACTATTGGTTAACGGTTGAAAACACAGTCATATGCAGACCAATGAGTTCTTGCAAAATGACAAATCTTAGGGGCAGATTTGATTGATATTTGTAATGACTGGCTGTCAAAGCGGTCTGTCATACCACCACAGCACCGTGAGACTGGTGGCAACCTAAAATTCCTAATGGCATGGTTGGTTCAACATCCTGGGAAAAGCACCATATTGGGGCATGTCTTTTTGTGGACGTTTACTGATGATACAATATTGAGACTTATTGGCAACTGTTTTTAGGGCTCTCTATCCTCGCACATGACATCTTGCATTAACTTACATTATACTGAGCTAATTGGTAGTTTGGTTTCTTACCATAGAGGGAGAACCTACCCTCTACAACACAGGAGTCAGACAGAGCCATTCTAAAGAGGGCTTTGTCACAGATACATTGAACTGCAGGTTAGCCCAACCAGTTTTGGTCCTAGCTCTAACAATGGCATTCTGATTCAAATAAGCTTGAAAAATCTATGTGCCAAAGTTGTATTTTTCTGTAAAAGAGAATGAACATGACTTCTATATGTGTCAAAATGAATGCCGTGAAGAAACATAAAACTAGAATAAAAGTTTTGTAAAAAAAACCCCTCTGCCATTCAGGTACTACTAAAGCAAGGTATTATTTCACTTCTCTGAAAGGTGGAACTTGTTTTGATTAAATATTAACTGGAATACAGTGTTCAACTTTGAGGTCCTCAATTTCAATTCATTCTGCAGTATCTGTTGAGCAGTTAAAGGTGTTCAGGCATTGTGTTGTATAAAATGGAAAGGACTTATAGACAATAACATGATTAGTAGAATGGATCTTTTGACCAAAGGATAAAAACCAACATTATTTGTTTTTAAGAAAATAAGACAGGCATGTCATATACAGATTTTCTTACTTTCAGAGAGGAACGCGATAGAAACAATATTCCATTTGATATTAAGATACCAAGAAGAAGAAGCTTATCGATCCTGAGGGTTATATTCACTAGAAATAATTTCTATGGAAATTCACCTTTCCTTGAAAAGTTTCAGGAAATTTTCCAAGTTGGTTTACATAGTCCATTCTGTTATCAGGGAGACATGGAGGCTCCAAACACTTTGATAAGGTTGGGAAACTGTCATGGTTTTAACACATAGTCCTATGTAGACACAGTTGTACCAGTTCATGACTTTGGCTCATATTCCTGAGGCTCCTTAGACCAACTGTCACATAGAAATGTCAGTAAAGTGTCCACTAGTCCCACTAAATACTACTTTGATAAGACCACCTCTGAACTTAAATTTTAAGGGAGAAAACTGCTAGGACGTGAGAAACACTTAACAGCTTCAAGTAAAGCTTGGAAAAAGGAAGACGTTGGGCACATGAGCACAATCTTCAAGTAACTACGGTTACCTAGAAATGAGTTTTTAAACTGTTCTTTACACCCACAGAGGACACAGTCAGAGATAATGGTTGGAATTGGTAGAAAGGCAGTTTTTTTTTTTTTTGCTTAATAGAAAGATTATGCAAAGTTGTAAGTTGGTGCCCTTCACATTGTTAGAATTTAAGTATAGACCACAAGGGAGGAACAGCAGATAGTGCAGAAAAGAGTCAGAAGCTACCCTAGAGCCTCAATTGGAGCACTAGCGCCCCCTTCGGGATATTTGGAAGTTTGAAGGAATGTTTTTTATTAGTCATTACGGAATTAGCTGTTCCTCTGTGGTCAGGACTTAGAAATGCTAGCTGCCCTAAAATTATTAAGAGCACACCAAATGAGAAACTGTCCTATGTCCCACATCCCACATGACTTTCAAGTGTCATGACAGAGTAGATTCTTCATAAGTGTAAATTGCAAGTACTTTACTACCTAATAATTTTGAACAATTTTAAAAGGAAATTAAGTAAAATAATTTAGAAGAAAGTTGTCATGAGAAGGCACATTTAAATCAAATTAAGATAGTATTTAAGATTATTCTATAATATAATTTTTACTTCCATAGTGTCTAATCAATACATCACATATTTCCAAAGTACCTATACAATTTTAAAGCATTTCAGCATAAAAAGTTTTTGTCATGGCAAATATGAGAAAAAGGAATTTATGACTCAGTGACCTATGCATTGAGACCTGGAGAAATGCAATTCCTGGGTAAACTGAGGAAAGATTTTTTTTTTTAGATTTTCTAAAAGTTTTCTAAAAGTACATCACTGTCAACAATGCTACTCATGGTATTTAAGTTACTAAGAAAATACCCATGAATTAGTCTTTACTCACAGCTGCAAATATAAACACATGTAATGACAGAGATGATTTGAGACTCTTATGAACAGATTCAGACACATAAACTAGCAGACACCTTAAAAAATGATGTCACAAAATTGCATTAACTACTTGGAAAACATTACTATTTGATAGACAATTTTTAAACTATGAAAATTATAAAAATCTCTGCTGTGGAAATTACATATCGATATGCATTTATTTTTAGGTTACCACTCTTTCATACTGCCTTTAGAGTCTACCACACAACTCTGTGTTAATCCATCCTCCCTTGTCCGTGGTAGATTTTAGGAGACTGTCTCCGAGTTTCCCTGTATCAGAAATTAAATGTATACCTCAATAAAGGGTCAATTTTTGAATGTAGAAGATGTGTTTTGCGTTACACAGTCACTTTCCAGTTGTATGTCATAATATAAATAATTATTTTGACATTATGCTACAGAAAAATATCCAGTTCATTTGCAAGAACGTTATAGTATCTGTTTTTCCTCATCCACAGCCTATTGTTTTTCTTGGCATACGATCTTACAGAATGAGTTGGGAAGTATTCCCTCCTATTCAACTTTTTTGAAGAGTTTGAGCAGGGTTGGTATTAGTTCTTCAAATATCTGGTGAAATTCAGGGGTCAAGCCTTCAAGACCGGAGTTTTCTTGATAGGAGATTTTATTATGACTTTGATCCCATTGCTCATTACTGGTTCGTTTTTCTTAATGGTTCAGTCTTGTTAGATTCTGTTCAGGAATTTATCCAATTCTTCTAGCTTTCCAATTTGTTGGTGTATAGTTAGTTGTTCATAATAGTTTCTAATGATTCTTTGTATTTCTTAGGTCTCTTGTTATATCTACTTTTTTGTTTCTTATTTTATTTCTTCAGATCTTCTCTCTTTTTTTCTTACTCTAGCTAAAGCTTTGTTGATTGTATCTTTTCAAATGACCAACTTTTTGTTGTGTTGATCTTCTGTATTTATTTTAGCCTCTGATTCATTTATTTCTGCTCTGACCTTTATATTTCTTTCCTTCTACTAATTCATGTTTGATTTGGTTTTGCTTTTCTAGTTCCTTGAGGTACATCATTAGGTTGTTTATTTTAACTTTCTACTTTTTTATATTAAGGGCATTGATTGCTATAAACTTCCCTCATGCTATGGCTTTTGTTATATCCCACAGATTTTGCTATGTTGTATTTTCATTTTCATTTGTCTCGATAATTTAAAAAATTTCTTTTCTTTCTTTCTTTCTTTCTTTTTTTTTTTTTTGAGACAGAGTCTTGTTCTGCCGCCAGGTTGGAGTGCAGTGGTGCGATCTCGGCTCCCTGCAACCTCTGCTTCCTGGTTTCAAGAGATTCTTCCGCCTCAGCTTCCTGAGTAGCTGGGACCACAGGAACACACCACCATGCCCAGCTAATTTTTGTATTTTTAGTAGAGACGGGGTTTCACCATGTTGGCCAGGATGGTCTTGACCTCTTGAGCTCGTGATCTGTCCGCCTTGGACTCCCAAAGTGCCAGGATTACAGGCGTGAGCCACCGCGCCCGCCACCAAATTTCTTTCTTAATTTCTTCTTTGACTCATTGGTTGTTCAGGATCACATTGTTCAATTTCCACGTGTTTGTGTATTTTTTGAGGTTTCTCTTGTTACCACTTTCTAGTCTTATTCCACTGTGGTCAGAAAAGATACTTGATGCAGTTTCTACTTTTTGAATTTGTTGAGACTTGTGTTGTGCCCTATGATATGATCTGTTCTGGAGAACGTTCCATGTTCAGTGAAAAAAATGTGTGTTCTGTGGCAGTTGGGTGAGATGTTCTTTAAACATCAATTAGGCCTATCGGGTCTCATGCATAGTTTAACTCTGTTGTTTCTTTGTTGCTATTCTGTTGGATGATCTGTATGTTACTGAGAGTGGGGTGTTGAAGTCCCCTACTCTCACTGTAATTAAGTCTGTCTGTTCCTTTAGATCTATTAATGTTTATTTTATATACTTGGGAGCTCCGGTGTTGGGTGCGTAGATATTGATAATTGTTACACCCTCTTGCTAAACTGATCCCTTTATCATTACAGAGCGACCCTCTTTGTCTCTTTTTACAATTATAAATTTGTGGCTTATTTTATTGAATACAAGCATAACGACATCTGCTTTTTTGCCTGTTTGTTTTCCAGTTGCATGGAGTGTCTTTTTCCATCCGTTTATTTTCAGTCCATGTGTGTCTTTATAGGTGAGGTGGATTTCTTAAAGGCAGCATATGGTTGAATCTTATTTCTTTATCCAGTCAGCCACACTATGACTTTTAATTGAGAACTGAGACCATTTACATCTAGTGTTATTATTGCTAAGTACGGATTTACTGCTTCTGTTGCCTATTTTCAGGTTGTTTTGAGAATCCTCTCTTCATTTAATACCCTGTGGTTAAATGATTAAGTATTATGTATTAATTTTTAATGAACTGATTATATGATTTTGTGCTGTGGTTATAAGGATTATAAAAAAACTTATAGATATAACAAGTTTATTTATTTGCTTATTTTTGAGATGTGGTCTTGCTCTGTCATGCAGGCTGGAGTGCAGTGTTACAGTCACAGCTCACTGCAGCCTCAACTTCCTGGGCTCAAGTGATCCTCTTGCCTCAGCCTCCCAAGTAGCTGGGACCACAGGCATATGTCGCCATATCCAGCTTTTTTTATTTTTTAAGTAGAGATGGTGTCTAGAATTCCTGGGCTTAAGTGATTCACCAACCTTGGCCCCCCAAAGTACTGGATTACAGGCATGAACCACCATGTCTGGCCATAACAAGTTACTTTAAAGAGATGACAACTTATTTTAGATAATGAGTAAAAAAATAGAAACAAAAGCAAAACCACCACACTCAAAAATTTACCTTTTAACTTCATCTCTCTCCATCCCCTGTTTGACTTCATTGCCTCCATTTCCATGCTTTACATTACCCATCTCTTAACAGGTTGCTGTAGTTATTATTGTTTTTAAAAGGTTTTTTTTTTTTTTTTTTTTTTTTTTGCTGGGCATGGTGGCTCATGCCTGTAATCCTAGCACTTTGGGAGACTGAGGTGAGCAGCTCATGAGGTCAAGAGATCAAGACCATCCTGGCCAACATGGTGAAATCCTGTCTCTACTAAAAATACAAAAACTAGCTGGGTGAGGTGGTGTGCACCTGTAATCCCAGCTACTTGGGAGGCTGAGGGGGGAGAATCACTTGAACCTGGGAGTCAGAAGTTATAGTAAGCCAAGGTCACACCACTGCACTCCAGCCTGATGACAGAGCGAGACTCCATCTCAAAAAAAAAAAAAAAAAGATTTGTCTTTTGGGCTTTACATCAGCGTTATAGAAGGATTGCATACCACAATTACAGTAATAGAACATCCGAGGTTGGCTCATGTACTTCATTTTCCCCAAGTCTAATACCTTGAAAACTTTTCTTTTTGCATGTGTCTTTTCTCTCAGATTGAAGAAATCTCTTGTATTTCTTGTACAACCTGTCTGATAGTGGTACATTTTTTCATCTTTTGTTTTTATCTTTCCTTCATATTTGAAGGACAGTTTTGCTGAATATATTATTCTCGAACGGCAGTTTTTTCTTTGAGCACTGTGCAGATGTTTCACTTCCTCATGGCCCGTACAGTTTGTTGCCAGGAGAATTGCGGCTCGTTTCCCTGTTATTTGCTGCTTGTCTCTTGTTGCTTTCAGGATCTTCTCTTTATTCTTGACTTTTGAGAGTTTGGCTATTACATGCTTTGGGGTGATCTCATTTGGGTGGTTTCTGTTTGGTACTCTCAGACACTCCTGAACCTGGCGATTTATATCTTTCCCAAGTTTTGGAATGTTTTCTTTTTTTTTGAGACGGAGTTTCGCTCTTGTTACCCAGGCTGGAGTGCAATGGCTCGATCTCGGCTCATCACAACCTCCGCCTCCTGGGTTCAGGCAATTCTCCTGCCTCAGCCTCCCGAGTAGCTGGGATTACAGGCACGCACCACCATGCCCAGCTAATTTTTGTATTTTTATTAGAGACGGGGTTTCACCATGTTGACCACGATGGTCTCGATCTCTTGACCTCGTGATCCACCTGCCTC
Source organism: Callithrix jacchus (assembly GCF_049354715.1). Lineage (NCBI taxonomy): Eukaryota > Metazoa > Chordata > Mammalia > Primates > Cebidae > Callithrix > Callithrix jacchus. The sequence goes on from NC_133510.1 coordinate 7,788,189, forward strand.
GGCCTCCCAAAGTGCTGGGATTACAGGCGTGAGCCACCGCGCCCGTCCTGGAATGTTTTCTATTATTAATTATTTGAATAAACTTTCTTGCTCAGCTCCCTCTTGAATACTAATAATTCTTACATTTGATCTTTTAAGGTAATTTTTTTTTATATCTTATGGGCAGAAGTCACCTATTTTCCATCTTATTTTTCTTTTTCCTCCTCTGATAGTTTATTTGCAATCAGCCTTTGAGCTCCCTGAATGACTCCTCTCCTTTGCCCATTCCACTGTGATGAGTTTTTCAGTTTAGCAAATGTATTTTCTAGTACCAAGATTTTTGTTTGGCTTTAAATTTTCTTTGTTAAGTTTCTCTGATAAGTTTCTGAATTTCTTTTCTCTCTTTCCTTGGTCATCACTGATCTTCCTTAAACTGTATTTTGAATTCTTGTTCAGACAGCTCACAAATCACCGTCTTGCTAGGGTCAGTCATTGGATTTTTGCTTTGTCCTTTTGTGTATGTGGGGGTCGCGGTTCCCTGTTTAATGTTGATGTTGTTTCTTTCTTTCTTTCTTTCTTTCTTTCTTTCTTTCTTTCTTTCTTTCTTTCTTTCTTTCTTTCTTTCTTCTTTCTTTCACACGGACTCTTGCTCTGTCACCAAGCTGGAGCACAGTGACACAGTCTCAGTTCACTGCAACCTCCGCCTCCCAGGTTCAAGCAATTCTTCTGCCTCAGCCTCCCGAGTAGCTGGGACTAGAGGCGGGTGCCAAATGCCCAGCTAGTTTTTGCATTTTTAGGAGAGACGGGGGTTTCACCATGTTGGCCAGGATGGTCTCGATCTCTTGACCTCGTGATCCACCCACTTAGGCCTCCCAAAGTGCTGGGATTACAGGCGCGAGCCACTGCGCCCGGCTGATGTTGTTTCTTATAGGTATATATCTATGCCTTTGCATTAAAGCACCACCTAGTTAGTCCACTTTCCTTTGTCTGCCCTGCCTTGTTTTGTTTTATATTGGCTACGTTTGCTTAGCAAATCTTTCCCACTAGGTCACTGCATACATTTCAGCTCTAGGTGGCACATAAAGTCCAGATTTGCCTTGGTTTGGCCTATCCTGAAAAGGAGACGTCCCAAGGGAACTATCCTGGCAGTGTGTCAAAGTTGGCTTGGGGGCTCATGCCCAAGGGACCTGTGGAATGTACCTCCTACAGTATGGTGCTGCTGAAGAGCCACTCTGATTGGGTGTCTCCTTTGGCCGAGTTACAGAGCAGAGTTGCTGGGACTGGGAATGGCGGTTTCACCTCCGCTCTTTTTCTCTGCCTATCCTCAAGCTATTTCCCCTTCAGGCAGTCACCATGGTTCCTGTGGGTTAAGGCAAGGACAGATTTCCTGCCAGGGAACCCAAGATAGCGGGAAAACTAATCGACCACCTCAACCTCACTTTTTCCAGTGTAGAAACATGAGTCAGCAGAAGATTTTCTGCCCACTTGTTACCAGGCAGAACTGGGGGGAAAGGCGTTGTGAATGTGGAAGCCTGACTCTCCTATCATCTGCCCGGAGTTTTTTCGCTTCTCTGTGGTTCTGGAATCTGTCTCATCCTCGCATTTGAGTTCTGGGTTGTTGCTGGTGAAAATCTCAGAGCTTTATATTAAGTTTTGGTTTTCTGTTGGGTAGAGGGGAGTGAAGCCAGATTGCTTCCATGCTGCCATTTATAAACATTTGGGGTATTGCCCCTATTTTAATTAAAGTTATTCCATCTTTCTCTCATTATCTGAAAATATATCTCATCTTTTAGTACTTATTTTGACTCTAGTTTGTATTCTAAGGTTCTACCTGTATCTATGCTTGTTCAGTTATTTGTTATTAACTAATTTATATTAACTTGTTCATTTCTTCACTTATTTTTATACATCTTATATGAAGAACTAATGATCTTTTTATTTCTTATGGACCTTAACTTGTTCATTTTAATTCTATCCAGGCATCAGGTGATTTCATTATGTCTTTTAGACTGGTTGTGTCTGAACGTATACATAGGGAATCCATATTATTTTATCATAAGTTAGTTTCATTTTATCTTGATTTCATACTAGAGTTAGAAAAAGATATAAAATTAAAAAAATCAGTATGTAGATTTCCAAATCTGTGAAGTACTATTTAAAATATTAAAGAGGGCATTACATAATATTAACATGAAAATGGAATGCTGTCTTACAGGGTTGCGAACACTGCCTTAGATAATCTCTAACGTTCTCTCATCTCCAAAATCCTGTGACTACCTGGTTTCTTAAACCTTATCAAGAACAGTGAACACCTCTGTTTCCCAGAACAGGATCTATTCCACTCACAGAAACTCGTGCTAAGTTGACCATACTCTTTTGCTAGTACCAATGTTTATTTTCTACTCATAAAAGATCAGCCATTTTTGTCATTGATTTCATTGAATTGAAGAGCTCTTGCTGAATCAAGTGACGCAAACATTAGTCGTCCCGACATGATTATTTCACACCCATCTCTGTGTACTCTTCTTACCTAGCTTGACCAGGTGGAGCATGGAGGTATTACTTCCTCTTTCAGTACAAGCAGTGACTGAGAGGTTGTAGATGTCTCCTGGAGGTAAGCTGAGAATTGCAGTCATGACATTGCGTGTGACCTGCAAGATCATCAAAATCAAGGGTTTAAACTTTTAGTGAATAAGCCAGTGGACCACCCCAAACAACCTAAGGAGTGTAGCAGACACATTCCCTCTCTGTTTGATGCTGCCATCTGCAATTTATTATATTATAGGTAAATTAAATCTTCTGAAAATTTTATAAATTCATCAGCTGGGGCCAGTGCAAGGTAGCTTTAACAATGCATTATGTACATCAGAACAAGTTTGCAATTAATTGCCTAATTTGGAATGGGTCTTATACTGACATTTTCTCACATATTTATAACAGGTTTAAAAAAAGACAGTTACTGAGTTGCTACTGATATGTACATTCTAAGAAGTTCAAAAGAAACTTAGCTGGGCATGGTGGTGGGTGCCTGTAGCTCCATCTACTTGGGAGGCTGAGGCAGGGGAATCACTTGAACCTGGGAGCAGAGGTTGCAGTGAGGCAAGATCTCACCACTGCACTCTAGCCTGGTGACAGAGCTAGACTCTGTCTCAAAAAAAAAAAAAAAAAGAAAAAAGAAACCTACCCATATCTACAGACATGTGGCTTCCTACCTACTGGCCTTTATTATTTCCCATCCTCTCCTACAGCTAGAGGGGACGATGTGACCCAGCCATGACCAGTGGATTGTAAGTACAAGTCACATGGACAACTTATAGTTCAGTTCACACCCTGTACGTGCTGGGCTTCCACATCCTCCCTTTTCTTTCCCCCTTCCTGCAGGTTGGAACGTGGATGTAATGGTGATAAAGGTTCCTCTCTCCTCTCTACACACAGGAACTACACATACTGGCAGATGGAACAACAAAACAGGATGACCCTTTAGAGCAGAAGGGCCCGGTTAGTCCTGTGCTCTCATGGGAGAGGCAGAAACTTCTATTTTGTTTGAGCCACTCTCCTTTTGTTTGTTTCTTGATTACAGTAGTTTAGTCTGTATCTTAATCAATAAACATCAAAAAGTGTATTTTGGAGAAAAGAAATCAGTAGTCTCAAAGTCCCCAAATCTTTAGGTGTTGGTGATATATGGGGAAAATTTGGAAATATATTAATTGTAGTTTTCTTGAAAATGTTTGGCATCCCGAAGAAAAAGCTCAAACCATAATTATAAATATAAGTCAAATCAATAGTTGCAATGACTACAGTTCACTGTTGAAGATTAAACGGTAAGCTCTATGAAAGGAAGAATTTAACGTTTGTTCACTGTCTTATCTCTACGGCCTAAATCAGACTACGGGTATGCAAGCATTCGGCGCCCCAATAAATGATTGCTTAGTGGTTTTCAGTAGTTCATAAAACTAAATGTACAGACACACAATACTGGCATTCAAAGAAACATACACTCTTTTTAATTTTCTTTTTTCCTTCTGCAACAACCATCCAGTGGAGCATTCTAGAATGGGACAGGTCTGTTGTGTCATCCCCATATGTCCAACTGATATATAACAGACTGTTGAAATATTCCACAGAAGTGATTTCTGGAGCCACTGGGGCTACAAGGGAGAAAAGAGGCACAATTTAGTGTGATAGACTCATAAATACAGTGTTTAGCAGTAGAGCATGAAATCCCATTTGGATTCAACTTAGCAAATTAGAATTCAAAGCACGTGATAGTCCTGGTAACTACTGGACCTCTCAGCAGCAGTGAAGGATGGTGACACACAGTGGGCGCTTGTTATGTGGGATCCCACACCTTGTATCGCTAAGATACAACACACCCAGACCCATCCGTACCTGAGGAAATCAGTCTTTTATATAAATTTCACCAATACAAGAGTCCTAAAAGGGTCACTCGTTTGGATATATTTGTTACATCAGCCGACGAATATTAACGGGTATCAGTAGAGTTATAATCTAAGAAGGATTAAAAAAAACCTAGAGTCCTGTAAAGGTCAGTCTCTTTTATTTACTTGCAGCAAAGAGGTTTATAGAATGAAGAACAGTAGGATGCAAGGGTAGAAAGATTATAGAAGACAAATGTTATTTTCATAAAATAACAAGACATTATTATTGACAATGTCTAGCCCAGTGCTTTGCAGAAACAGGCTCTTAATAAATGTTGCTGAAGCAACTAGTAAGAGAGAGAAAGAAAGGAAGAATAAGCTTTTTTTAAAAAATCATGCCCAAAGCTAAATTCTAACACTGAGTTTCCTACTTTATCATCTTACACATTTAAATTTTTAAAAATTTAGGCAGGGAATGCCTGTAATCCCCGCATTTTGAGAAGCCATGGTGGGTGGATCTCTTGAGTCCAGGAGTTCGAGACCAGCCTGGGCAACAGAGTGAAACCTCATCTCTACAAAAATATTAAAAAATTTAGCTGGGCATGGTGGCATACCCTGTAGTCCCAGCTACTAGGGAGGCTGAGGTGGAAGGGCTGTTTGAACCCAGGAGATTCAGGCTGCAGTGAGCCGTGAGCCTGTCACTGCATTCCAGCCTGGGTGACAGAGTGAAACGTTGGCTTAAAAAAATATTTACTTCTATTTACTTATTTATTTTTGGCAGCATCTCACTTTGTCACCCAAGCTGGAGTGCAGTGGTGCAATCTCGGCTCATTACAGCCTCGACTTCCCAGACTCAAGCATCCCTCCTGCCTCAGCCTACCAAGTAGCTAGGACCACAGGTGCAGGCCACCATACTCGGCTAATTTTTGCATTTTTTGTAGACACAGCGTCTTTTCATGTTGCGCAGGCTGGTCTTGAACTCCTGGGCTCAAACAATCTGTCCACCTTGGCCTCCCGAAGTGCTGGGATTATAGGCATGAGCTTGCACACCCAGCTGAAGAAAAAAGAAAAAATTAAAAATGTGTTAACTAGGGAGGAGAATTCATCACAAACTTTAGATTATATAGGCTTTGGAAGCATATTTTAATTACCTTTTAAAGTAACTGCGAATTCTGATTATTTTAAAGAGCAAACACCCAGTTGAATTTAAATTCCACGTACATGTTGGTTTGAAGACAGTAGGTATTCTATTCTGAGATAGAGGACAACGTCAACTTCAATCTTTAGACAATTTCTATAAAGTATAGAGAATTATTTCCCCAATATGATGCTAATACTTACAACAAACATGCATAACTAGCTATGCTTTCACAAATAATTTTTCACTGAAGAATTTGTAATATATAAAGTAAAAACACATTTCTGTTTTGTGTGAAATAGGAACAGCATTTATATAGTATGTTTAGCAATAAAACCTTGAAATATCAGCAATGCATCTAACAAGTAACACAAATCTACATCATATTTCAGAATATTCTACTAAAGGAAAACAACCTTGGCTTCCAGGTTAGTCCAACAGATTTATTTCATCAGATATAAGAATCTACGCATATATTTCTTCAAAGGATATTTTCTCATGTCCTAATTTTCATAATGAAAAGAAACATCTTTAAAATTGCAAATCCAGAAGTACATATCTTTCCTCTCACATGTCAGATTTTAATTTCCGTGTTGTTGCTTTAAAACCTAGCATCTTGATAGAAGGCCACAAGATGTCACTATTTGTTTATTAATAATTTGGCCCCTCAGAATAATTACCGTGATTGAGGCTAGCCAACTGACTTGCCTAATGCAGATGGCAGACTTGAGTTCCCAATAAATCACATCTAATTCAACTATTTTCTTCCTATTTCCTTCAATACCACACAATTTGGAAAATTCAAAGCATAGAAGTTAGGCATGGGATTCTTATTTGCTTTAAATGAGAAGGTAAACAACATCACACACTCACGGGTTTTTATATATTACAAATTCTTCAGTGAATAATAGCTAGTCAAGAATGTTTGTTTTATGAGTATTAGAATCCACTTTGGGAGGCTGAAGCAGGTGGATCACCTGAGATCATGAGTTTGAGACCACCTGGGCCTACATGGTGAAACTCCTCTCTACTAAAAATACAAAATAAATTAGCTGGGTGTGGTGGTGCATGCTTGTAATCCCAGCTACTTGGGAGGATGAGGCAGGAGAATTGTTTGAACCTGGGAGGCGGATGTTGCAGTGAGCCGAGAGTGAGCCATTGCATGCTAGCCTGGGCAACAGAGTGAAACTGCGTCTCAGAAAAAAAAGTATTAGTATCATATTAGGCCTGTCAGGAGGTAGGGGGTCAGGGGAGGGAGAGCATTAGGACCAATACCTAATGCATGCGGGTCTTAAAAACTAGACTATGGGTTGATAGGTGCAGCAAACCACCATGGCACATGTATCCCAGAAGTTAAAGTGAAATTGAAAAAATACAAGAAAACCTACTGGAATTTTCAACTGGTTTTAAAAATAAGTATAATGATATTAATTATATTAAATGATATTAAAAAATGGTAATAATCTGTCATATATAACAGTGACTTACGTCACATGATTTAATTCTCACACATTCTGTGAGGTATTTATTATTCTTTATTGTTTATTTATCATAATTATACCCATTTTATAGATGTGAGAATTGAGACCATCTCTGTCAATATATTCGGACAATATCTATAGACGGCTGGTTCAGCATGACTTATTTATTTGACCCAGGAAAAGATAGGAAATGGTCGAAGATTTCATTGGAGACAATTTACCAGGTAAGTAGCTTGTATATTAACCATAGTCTATTGAGCCACGCTTGCTATGTCCATTTAAATTGTTATAAACTTGGCCCGATCCTAGTCAGTTTCCCATCTTGGAAGGCATACCTTAAACCACTTGAGCCAGAAAACCAAATCCTATTAATGTTTTGTTTCTTCTGTTTCCCGTTAAGAGACAGTGCAAAGACTGTCATGGTGGTGTTCGGTATATTAAGTTTTGCTCCCCTAACCAGTTGTCTCTAAGTAGGCTGTAGAGCCTATTTAGCTGACATTTTAGGGGGTTCTACCAGTGAAAAACAGAAGCCCAGAGTCACTGAGATAATTTGCTCACAGTTTGGCAGCTAGAAATGAACAGTCCCAGGTTCAGATATTACATCTGGAGTTTTTCCAGGCAACTGTCCTGCTGGGAAGGAAAGAGCATTCTCAGAAAGTTATTATCAATATAGTTAAATTAGAAGAATTATCGATGCAGTGAAGTTTAATGTAATTAAATATGTGATTATCATTCAATATAGGCAAAAGCCTAACACAGTGCTTGCCAAATAATTGATTTTTTTTTTCTCCTTTTTGGGTATTCTTTCACTTTTGTGCTCTAATATTACTATTAAAATTTGGAAGAAAAAGTGCTCTGGATATTGGCTAGTAAAGAAAAGAGACATGCTTATGTAAGGTCATTGTGTAAGAATTCACAGGTGATTGATTTCTTCCCACTTTTTTTTCATTGACAAATTTCAACAGAGTAAACTAGATGTGCAGTGAGGAAACCATTTGCCAGAATTATTCCCCTAAGCAGTATTTTTCTCCTCTGTTTCCTCAGGACGGCTCTAATGACAACCTTGTTTGATAAAAGGTTCTTGAAAAGTCTTAGTTCAAACAATGAGGGTTAGTGTTTCTTTGAGGAATTTCCCCTTTTCATTGCTATCTCTGACTACTGATGATACAACTGCATAATTTAAGGTTCCCAAAGATAAAAGACCAATCATTTTGTAAGTGCTTAAACTTTGTATCACGTATTCTGCAAAGCAGCTTATGTAATAGTGAAGTTGTAATAAATAATAACAGATAGCTGATACTATTATCATCCCATTCAAATACTTGAAAAAAATTAACAAGTATTTTCAACATGAAAAAAACTGAGGCTTAGTAAATTTAACATGCTCAAGGTTGAATTTCTGTGGTGTGCCGGAGGGTCTATTCAAATCCATATCTATCTGCCTCTTTTATTTCTACAATGGACCCTACTACAGTTAGACTATGACTTTAGAAATGGCTTAATTAATAAGGAAATGGAGGCACTCTAGCAAATATAATCATCATATGGGTAAAATCAATTGACCGTGCAGTGTAAAGCTGTTGGCTGTACCTGCCACATCTCCATTCTAATCAGTCCTAGCTGCGGACTATATAAATCAAGGTCAGTGCCTCAGAATAAAAATAAGTCAAGGGTGGTAACTCAGAATAAAAATGATATTTTACTTTTTAAAGATTATCAACTGGACAAAATAATGAATGATCAGAATCCATATTACCTCTCATGAAATTGATGTCCACCCAGTGCTGGGTGAATGGCACTTTCTAGTGCTTTGGAGCCTCGATAACTCCTCAGAATAATGCTCTCTCCTTATGGAACCATTCCCCACACGTGCCTCACCTGTTATGAAGCTGATGGTGGAGCTGTCACAGCAGCTCAATTCTGGATCTCCCCATGTCACCATGGTAACCCGGAAGTTGTAGTACCATGCTGGCAGCAGATTAGCTACTCTCTGAATGAGAAAAGCAAGCAAGGAGACAAAAGACTGAGGGTGAAGGCACTATTTTTGGAGTAGAGTTACTTTCATTAGGTCTTAAAAAAATTAACAGGTAATTTTAATTTTCCTTTTTAGTCTATTTCTTAAATTTATGATAATAAAATATTCTTTCTAGAATGAAATGAGACATCAATAAAATAAAATACAAAAATATAATTTTTAAAGGTGATTCAAAGATATAGAGCCAAAGATTTCCAATATTTGTTTCATTTTGCAATTTCCTAATATCACACCCATGAAATAGTGGTTATTTATAAGTGACTATACACACATATCTCCCTATTTCTAAGACAAATAACCTCTCACAACTCTGTGTTTTTTCAATGTAGACCATGAACAGGAGTCCTTCAGAATCTTCAACTGGGTAAAGAGCAATTGTGTACTTTGTGAACAGCCTGTGGGTAACTTACACTCTTCAAAATTATTGCCATTTCAGAAAGAGCAATTTTTACCTGTTTTCTTAAAAACCATCCTCTACAAGCCTGACATTAAAGGTATTTAATAGATTAGTAGTTGTCACAAAGAGTCATCATTAAAGTTAGGCAGTGTCAATTAACTACTGAATGCCAAAGGAAATCTCTCATGTGTCCTTCCCCAGGAGCCCCGGGGAAGCATTAAGCGCATGACTGCTTTATTCTGCTTTAAGCAAATATGTTAGGAAAAAATGTAAAAAATGTTGATTAACAAATACATTCAATTGGAGATGACAGTTAGCTTCATACAATTATCTCTTTCCCTCTCAAAACAAAAAAGAACCCCAAAACCTAAAAGCAAAACAAATAAAAAAACCTTGAAAATAGCCATACCTATCTGATATGGTTTGGCTGTGTCCCCACCCAAATCTCATCTTGAATTCTCATCCCCAAATCTCATCTTGAATTCCCACATATTGTTGGAGGGACCCTGTGGGAGGTAACTGAATCATGGGGGCAGGTCTTTCCTGTGCTGTTCTCATGATCGTGAGTAACTGTCATGAGATCTGATGGTTATTATAAGGGGGAGTTTTCCTGCGTAAAGTCTTTTTGCTTGCTGCCATCCATGTAAAACATGACTTGCTCCTCCTTGCCTTCCACTATGATTTTGGGCTTCCCCAGCTACGTGGAACAGTAAGCCTAATTAAATCTCTTTCTTTTGAAAATAGCTCAGTCTTGGGTATGTCTTTGTCAGCAGAGTGAAAACCAGCTAATACAGTGAATTGGTAGAGAGAGTGGAGTGCTACTGAGAAGATACCCAAAATTTGTAACTGGGTAACAGGCAGAGGTTGGAACAGTTTGGAGAGCTCAGAAAACAGTAAAATGTGGGAAATTTTGGAACTCCCTAGAGACTCATTGAATGGCTTTGACCAAAATGCTGATAATGATATTGACAATGAAATCCAGGCTGAGGTGGTCTCAGGTAGGGATGAAGCACGTGTTGGGAACTGGAGCAAAGGTGACTCTTGTTATGATTCAGTATAGAGACTGGCAGCATTTTGCCCTTGCCTGGAGATTTGTGGAACTTTGAACTTAAGAGAGATGATTTAGGGTATCTGTCAGAAGAAATAATTTCTAAGCAGCAAAACATTCAAGAGGTGAGTTGGGTGCTGTTAAAGGCATTCAATTTTAAAAGGGAAACAAAGCATAAAAGTTTGGAAAATTTGGAGCCTGACAATGTGATAGAAAAGAAAATTCCATTTTCTGAGGAGAAACTCAAGCTGGCTGCAGAAATTTGCATAAGCAAGGAGGAACTGAATGTTAATCCCCAAGACAAGGGAAAAATGTCTTCAAGGCATGACAGAGGTCTTCACAGCAGCCCCTCCCATCACAGGCCTGGAGGCCTAGGAGGAAAATGTGGTTTCACAGCCCAGGCCCAGGGTGCCTGTGATGTGTACAGCCTAGTAACTTGGTGCCCTGCATCCTAGCCACTCCAGCTGTGGGTGAAAGGGGCCAACACAGAGCTCAGGTGATGGCTTCAGAGGGTGTAAGCCCTAAGTCTTGGCAACTTCCACATGGTGTTGAGCCTGTGGGTGCACAGAAGTCAAGAATTGAGGTTTGGGAATGTCTGCCTAGATTTCAGAAGATATATGGGAACACCTGGATGCCCAGGCAAGATTTGCTTCAGGGGTGGGGCCCTCATGGAGAACCTCTGCTAGGGCAGTGCAGAAGAAAAATGTGGGGCTGGGGACCCCATACAGAGTCCCTGTTGGGGTATTGCCTAGTGGAGCTGTGAGAAGAGGGCCACCATCCCACCATCCTCCAGGCCCCAGAATGGTAAGTCCACCAACAGGTGCATGCACTGTGCACCTGGAAAAGCCACAGACACTCAATGCCAGCCTGTGAAGGCAGCCAGGAAAGGGGATATATTCTGCAAAGCCACAGGGGTGGAATTGCTGAAGACCATGGAAACTCACCTCTTGTCAGTGTGACCTGGATATGAGACATGGAGTCAAAGGAGATAATTTTGGAGCTTTAAGATCTGACTGCACCACTGGATTATGGACTTGCATGGGGGCCTGTAGCCTCTTTGTTTTGGCCAATGTTTCCCATTTGGAACAGTTGTATTTACCCAATGCCTGTACCCCCAGTGTATCTAGGAAGTAACTAACTTGCTTTTGAAGTTACAGACTCATAGGCAGAAGAGACTTGCTTTGTCTTGGATGAGACTTTTGACTGTGGACTTTCAAGTCAGTGCTGAAATTAGTTAAGACTTTGTGGGACTGTTGGAAGGCATGATAGGTTTTTGAAATGTGGGGATATGAGATTTGGGAGGGGCCCGGGGTGGAGTGATAGGATTTGGCTTGTTCCCACCCAGATCTCATCTTGAATTCCCACATGTTGTGAAAGGGACCTGGTGGGAGGTAACTGAATCATGGGGGCAGGTCTTTCCCATGCCATTCTTGTGATAGTAACTCTCATGAGATTTGATGATTATTATAAGGGGGAGCTTTCCTGCACAAGCTTTCTTTGCTTGCTGCCATCCATATAAAAATGTGACTTGCTCCTCCTTCCCTTCCATCATGATTGTGAGGCTTCCACAGCCACGTGGAACTGTAAGTCCATTTAAACCTTTCTTTTGTAAATTGCCCAGTCTTGCATATGTCTTTATCAGCAGTGTGAAGATGAACTAATACACCATGTGTATTTACTAAATTATCAGATTTATAGATAATTTTTTAAAGACACATTTGTTACATAAAATCATGCCTGTTCCCATAGGAAAGAGTGACAGTTGGTTAAGGGAAGGTTACCACGGATGCAGTTAAGGAGACAGTTGCTGCTATTTCATAGTAGGTTGTCCACTCTGATGTCATCGTAGCAGGGTTGAAATAAAACATTTCAACCACATATTTTCTGAACACGCCTAAATAAGGTCTGGTCCAGCTCAGAACCACTGCCGTAGGTCCCAAGGGATAGAGCATTAAATCCTTTATTCCAGTGGGAACTAATAAGAAAAGGGGAGGGGTTGGAAAAAGAAAGTTAAGAGGAATGTTTACTGTCTTAGCAACGGCCTCAAACTTCTACTTAATGACCAGAGTTTTCATTCTTCAGTTACAATCCCTTCACTCACTCCCTCCCTCCCTCCCTCCCTCCCTCCCTCAATATCTCCTTCCCTTCTTCCCTGAGTTGCTCCCTCCCTCCCTCCTTCCTTCCTTCCTCCGTCCCTCCCTCCCTCCCTCCCTCCCTCCCTCCCCTTCCTTCCTTCCTCCCTCCCCTTCCCTCCTCTCTCTCTCTTTTTCTTTCTTTCTTTCCCCTTTTTCTTGGTTCAGTGTGTTGCTATGTTACCAAGGCTGGATTAAAATTTCTGGGCTAAGCAGTACGCCCACCTCAGCCTCCCAAGTAGCTGGAACTTTAGGTGTCTACCTCATGGCACACAGCTTTCTTCTTGTTATATAATCATTGAAAACTAAAGTAAGTATGTTTGCCTCTGATTTTTCCCCCAAGTAATAAATATTGATACTGTCTTTCAAGTGTACAATTCTATATTTATTACTCTGAAGGTGGAGTATTAAATTAACAAATATAAGCCTTCCAAATACAATGATAGTGATTTGAGCTTGCACATTGCACCCCTCCAGTCAGTACCCTAATATATATGTCATTCTTCTTGTGGCTAGCAACTTACCAATAGCAAACGTCACAGGATCTGAAGGTGGTCCAACCAAAGGGCCTTTCCTTAGGTATATTACAACCTGGTATTGGGCACCAGGAACCAGATTTTCAATAATAGGTTTGCTTGAGTTCACCTTTAAACCAAACACCCAATAAGATTTACTTAGAGCTGGGCTATCAGAATGTGACACAGAGGCTGAAGTAATATTCAGGGACTCTTTTTGGAATCACAGATGACTTTGAAATCCAAAAGGCTTTCCTCAAGCTGGAAGATCAGATTCCAAAATTATCAAAAATTAGGATGGTTTATAGTTTATGTGAACACTGAAGGGAACCTAGGACATTCAAATTTTGTTTATTCTAAGCCATGGGAACTGCTTTATACCCATCAATGTCAATTGTAACTACGTACACTAGAGACGCATCAGCCTCTAACCGTAATCAAATCAGCAATACCATGAAGAGAGTTGACATCCTAAATTGTAGTGTCAGCTGATTACATGTAAAGATCAGTACAGAAATGCTTTAGTCTCTTGTCACTTAGAAGCATGTAATATGTAATTATGGAAATGGAAATAACCTCTGGGCACAGTGGGCTGTGCCTGTAATCCCAGCACTTCGGGAGGCCAAGGCAGGTGGATCATTTGAAATCAGGAGTTCAAGACCATCCTGAACTCCTAAAGATGAACAAGGTGAAACCCTGTCTCTACTAAAATACAAAGAAAATTAGCCAGGCATGTTGATGGCACCTGTAATCTCAGCTTCTCGGGAGGCTGAGGTAGGAGAATTGCTTGAACCCAAGAGGTGGAGGTTTCAGTGAGCCGAGATCGTGCGACTGCACTCCAGCCTGGGTGACAGAGCAAGACTAGCTCTCAAAAAAGAAAGAAAGAAAGAAATGGAAATGACCTCAGACACTACCTAGTTCAAAGTGCTCATTTAATAAAGTAAAGCCAGAGAATGGCCGAGGTCATATATTTAGATGCAGTGTTGGGACTGGAAGCCTCGTGTTGGGACCTCTGATCTACACTATGGGCAGGTCACTGGGCTAAGCATAGAGCTATCCTGGTAAGCACCATGCTAGGCTGTTGTAGCCCCTAAAATAATATTGTAGAGTACAGTTCTCATTTAGATGAGACCTTCTTTACTGTTCTTTTTTTTTGAGGTGGAGTCTTGCTCTGTTGCCCAGGGTGGAGTGAAGTGGCATGATCTTGGCTCACTGCAACCTCTGCCTCCCAGGTTCAAGTGATTCTCTTGCCTCAGCCTCCTGAGTAGCTGGGATTATGGTTGTGGACCACCATGACTGGCTAATTTTTGTATTTTTAGTAGAGATGTAGTTTTGCCATGTTGGTCAGTCTGGTCTCGAACTCCTGACCTCAGGTGATCCACCCACCATGGCCTCCCAAAGTGCTGAGATTACAGGCATGAGCAACCACTCCTGGTCCTGCTCTTAAAAAAATTTTGGATACATAACAAATACCATGTAGAGAAAAATACTGAGAACATAGAGATGAGTAAAATGCATTTTATTTTTGATTTTGTATTTTTTTGAGAAGGAGTCTCACTCAGTTGCTAGGCTGGAGTGCAGTGGCACCATCTTGGCTCACTGCAACCTCTGCCTCCCGAGTTCAAGCAATCCTCCTGCCTAAGCCTCCTGAGTAGCTGGGACTACAGGCATGCACCATCACGCCCAACTAATTGTTTTGTGCTTTTAGTAGAGACAGGTTTCACCATGTTGGCCAGGATGGTCTCAACCTCTTGACCTCATGATCTGCCCACTTCGGCCTCCCAAAGTGCTGGGATTACAGGTGTGAGCCACCATGCCCAGCATAAAATGCGTTTATTAAAATGGAGTGTTGGCACGCACAAGAATTGATGATTTGACTAAGAGATTAAAGTGCTGCTTTGACCTTTAGTGTCTCTGATATTTAAGACAGATTGCTTGGTGGAAAGAACACAGGTTCGTTTTTGAGACCACCTGGAATAAATCCTGACTCTACTCCTTATTATGGGGGTTTACTTATGCTTTATAATTTATTTAAAATTCTTACCTTGGTTTCTTCATTGCTAAAATACAGGTAATAAAATTATATACCTCATAGAGTTTTAGAATGCTTAAACCAGAGTTCTGTAAATATTAACCTTTACTGATCTAATCAACTGTTTTTGCCTCTAGGATACATAAAATTTTGGAATTCCTGCAGGAAGGAACATGAATCAGTGGAGAACAATATTGTTTACAGCTTATCTATGTTGTAAGGTGTTTTTTAGAGGCTCACTAAGATTTGAAGGATTAATATAGAACTGGTGATATGATAGGAACTTTAGAGCTTTCCACACCGGAAACTGATTATACACAGTAGAAACTGTCTGATTTGAATTGGTACCACTTGCTCTACATGTAAGCAAAAGGAGCCATATACCAAAATTTATTTTCCATTGGCTTAAACAAAATAAGATTACATTGAATTAATAAATTAGCATTTTTCATTCTTTCTTTCCTACTTATACTCTTTCATATCAGGGTTTCTTGCACAGTTTTAGATTTTTAATTCTGCTGGAAGACATATAGACAGATCTAGTCAACTAGATCTCATCTAATAGAGAATTTTCTTTCTTTTTTCTCTTTCTTTCCTTCCTTCTTTTTCTTTCTTTCTCTCTTTCTTCTTTCTTTCTTTCTCTCTTTCTTTTTTTCCCTCCCTCCCATCCTTCCTTTCATTTATTTCTTCTTCTTCTTTTTTTTTTCTTTGAGACAGATTCTCGCTCTGTTGCTCTGTTGCCCAGGCTGGAGTGCAGTGGGATAGTCTCCGCTCACTGCAATCTCTGCCTCCTGATTTCAAGCGATTCTTGTGCCTCAACTACCTAAGTAGTTGGGATTACAGATGTGTGCCATCATGCCCAATTTTTGTATTTTTAAAAGAGACAGGGTTTCATTGTGTTGGCCAGGTTGGTCTCAAACTCCTGGCCTCAAGTGACTCTCCTGTCTCAGCCTCCCAACTTGCTGGGATTATAGGCATGAATCACCGAGCCTGGCCTGATAGAGAATTTTCTGAAGAGACAAACTATGATAAGGAGATGCATATTATCTACAACTAAGCAGCATTATTTTGTTTGTTTAAAATACACTTTACATGATAAAACATGTATGCTCATTGTAAAAGTTGTTCACTCAATAAGAAAACAAATGAAGTAAATTGGACATCTTGTTTGTTCTCTTCCCACAAATCCTGACATTTTGATATGCATTCTTCTAGACCTTCTTATAACATATATACATAAACAAGATGCTATTGAACCTCATAATATATTATCAACATTGCTCCAGGCACAGTGGCTCACCCCTATAATCTCAGCACTTTGGGAGGCAGATCACTTGAGGTCGGGAGTTCGAGACCAGCCTGGCCAACATGGTGAAACCCTGTCTCTACTAAAAATACAAAAATTAGCTGGGTGTGATGGCTCACTTCTGTAGTCCCGGCTACTCGAGAGGCGGAGATGGGAGAATGGCTTGAACCTGGGAGGTGGAGGTTGCAATGAGCCAGGATCATGCCAGTGCACTCCAGCCTGGGTGACAGAGCAAGACTCCATCTCGAAACCACCACCCCCCTCAAAAATTGCTCCATTTAAACTTAACACATTGTAGACATCTGACCATAAATATAAGTGCTGACCTAGCTCATTAGTTACCTGTCTTGCTTATTTAGAATATTTAAAATAATAAAGGACATGAGGAATATGGATTGTTTCAGGGTGACATTAGGGTTCCTTTCTTTTGATAGTATTTTAGGTAATAGTTGATTCTAACTATTCAAATGACTACCTAAAATCATAGCTATTTAAATATGCCATTATAGCCGGGCACAGGGGCTCATGCCTGTAATCCCAGCACTTGGGAAGGCCAAGGCGGGCGGATCACGAGGTCAAGAGATGGAGACAATCTCGGCCAACATGGTGAAACCCCGTCTCTACTAAAATTACAAACATTAGCTAGGTGTGGTGGGACACCCCTGTAGTCCCAGCCTGAGGCAGGCAAATCATTTGAACCTGGGAGGCGGAGGTTGCAGTGAGCTGAGATTGTGCCACTGCACTCCAGCCTGGTGACAGAGCAAGACTCCGTCTCAAAAAATAAATCCATTATAATAAATTTATCCTATGGATATTATACTTTAACAAATAAGCAGCTATGGGCATAGCTATGAGCATATATATCATATTACTTAAGAAATGACAAGATGGTAATTTTATTACAGATGACCTGACTTGGTGATAAATTATAAATACTAATTCTCGTCTTCCTTAATTTCTGAATATTTACTGAGCTGCTAACCTATATTTACACTTCTGTGTTTCTCTCTGCCTTTTTATTTAGTCTGGACCTCCTTGGGTGTGTGTTAGAGGAAGAAAAGGGAAATGTCCCTGCATTCTGCATATTAAGTAATGTGTTTTATTTTTACAAAATAATTTCACACTCACTGCTCCTTAATTTCCACTCAGTTAGCATCCCAGTATTTTTCCTGACTGCCTTAATCTTCATTCCTGAGAATTTAGTTGAGTCCAATGTCTCTCCAACTGGATACCAGTTCTATTTCCCCTCAGCTAAAGGAATAAGGAGAAAAATGTAGTAGACATCATAGCTAGTCAAAGTAAGCATATGATAGACACTTTTTTTTTTTTTTTGTAGAGACAGGGTTTTGCTATGTTGCCCAGGCTGGTCTTGAACTTCTGAGCTCAAGTGATCAGCCTGGCTTAGCTTCCCAAAGTGCTGGGGTTATGGGCGTAAGCCACTGCACTTGCATATGATAGACTCTTAAATTACAGGATTGAACTAGATGATAACTTTGGTTCCTTTGAGTCTGAGATTATCTTATTTACATTCCATGTGATCTTCTTTCCATCGGTGCTTTTCTACACATTTATTGCAATTAGGCAGGTTATTTTATGGAGAATCTCTAGAATCTCTCCATCTCCCTCCCTTGATTCAAAAAGCACCCAGCTAGGTCTTTTAATAATAAAAGCTAACACTCTTCTTTCGCACAATTAATATTACTATGTTCCAGACACTGCATTAAGCATCAAGTCTTTTTAATCTTTATCACCCCATAAGGTAGGATATGCTTCTCCCTATGTTATAGATGAAGATACTAAAACTTACAGAGCTGAAGAAGATTGAGCAGGGTCTCATAGCCGGAAACTGTTGAAATCAGGTCTGAAACCCAAGTCTGTTTGACTCTGGAGTCTGTGCTCTGGACTCCCTCATGATACACAGTGAAGCTGACCCTCTCCTTAAATAGCACGTGCAATCCAATAGAGACAGTATTGGTTGGGAGGTCAGGTCATTTTCATCCTGGTCTCTGTTCTAACACTAACCAGTTGTGTGACTTTGGGGAAGTTCCTTTAATGTTTGGCCCCAATGTTACCATTTCCTCATTCGTGAACCTAAAAGGTTGATTTGTATTTCTGTTCAGTGTTATTATTTAGTTAGTATACATTTCTATAAGTTGACATAAAGCATTCATGGACAAAAGTAGATCACATATAAAAATAAATACACATATATATTATATGAGGCTTCCTGATTCTGAAATTTATGATTGTGTGTGAGCCTCCGAACAGACCACTGAGAGCCTATTTACTGTGCAAAATTATCTGAGTTCTTTATGTAACACAGATTGAGGAATGATTTTGTGTCCAACAAGTGTTTATTAATAGCACTACAATGATTGTTAGAAAGGATATATCACAAAACTACCCAGAGCATTTCCATACAAACTCATGCATGAAACAACCCAAAGATACACACACACACACACACACACACACACACATGCACATAATGAGGGCAAATTCAAATGAATGTGTACAATGTACCATATGGAAGGTACAAACTCTAAACTTCATAAAGTCAGGGTGCAAATCTAATTTACCCTTATCTCTAGCACCTCACACAGGGTCCATAGGATCCCCCTCGCACACAATCACACAGAAATCAGTGGAGTCATGGGACAGAGTAGCAGCACTAGCAGCGCATCTCACAGATCACCAAGGTAATATGTAAAACAGTGGTCCTGTGCTATAGTGCATCTCACAGATCACCAAGGTAATTGTAAAACAATGGTCCTGTGGTATAGTGCGTCTCACAGATCACCAAGGTAATTGTAAAACAATGGTCCTGTGGTATAGTGCGTCTCACAGATCACCAAGGTAATATGTAAAACAATGGTCCTGTGGTATAGTGCATCTCACAGATCACCAAGGTAATTGTAAAACAATGGTCCTGTGGTATAGTGCGTCTCACAGATCACCAAGGTAATTGTAAAACAATGGTCCTGTGGTATAGTGCGTCTCACAGATCACCAAGGTAATATGTAAAACAATGGTCCTGTGGTATAGTGCATCTCACAGATCACCAAGGTAATATGTAAAACAATGGTCCTGTGGTATAGTGCATCTCACAGATCACCAAGGTAATATGTAAAACAATGGTCCTGTGCTATAGTGCGTCTCACAGATCACCAAGGTAATTGTAAAACAATGGTCCTGTGGTATAGTGCGTCTCACAGATCACCAAGGTAATATGTAAAACAATGGTCCTGTGGTATAGTGCGTCTCACAGATCACCAAGGTAATATGTAAAACAATGGTCCTGTGGTATAGTGCGTCTCACAGATCACCAAGGTAATATGTAAAACAATGGTCCTGTGGTATAGTGCGTCTCACAGATCACCAAGGTAATATGTAAAACAATGGTCCTGTGGTATAGTGCGTCTCACAGATCACCAAGGTAATATGTAAAACAATGGTCCTGTGGTATAGTGCATCTCACAGATCACCAAGGTAATTGTAAAACAATGGTCCTGTGGTATAGTGCATCTCACAGATCACCAAGGTAATACGTAAAACAATGGTCCTGTGGTATAATGCATCTCACAGATCCCCAAAGTAATATGTAAAACAATGGTCCTGTGGTATAGTGCATCTCACAGATCACCAAAGTAATATGTAAAACAATGGTCCTGTGGTATAGTGCATCTCACAGATCACCAAGGTAATATGTAAAACAATGGTCCTATGGTATAGTTTGTGGTAGAGGCAAAGAAGAGAGAGTGAGATTATGAAATAGCAAAACTTTAGGATTAGTTATTAATAAGTGCTTGGCTTTAGAATGTTTATTTTAGAGTGACAAAAATTCTTTGCTTGGACAAATTTTAGTTAGGCTTCCGAAGTTTCTTCTAAGCCCATCTGTGCACTTCCTTGTAAAATCCAGTTTTAGCAAAGAACATTGCATTACTGCGGAGTCTGTTTAGCCAGAACTCCCATCCTTGATCTCTGATTATCCTCTATATCCCATCCGGTTCCTCATCCCCCATCATCTCCCAGGTGATGTCTGATCACCTTGGCCTGTCTTCAGCAAGAATCCTCTTAGGCAGATCTGGCTAGAACCCTCCTTACCTCTGCCGTTTCTTCTAAGTAGTTTTCCATCTGCTGATTCCCCTACACTGCTTCCTGGCTATAAATTGCTTCTTGCTCATGGCTGTATTTGGAGTTGAGCCCAATCTCTCACCAACACTGCAAGGCCCCATAGCAGTGGTCCCTATACCTGACACGATGGTCCTGAATAAGGTCTTCCTTACCATGCAGTAACAAGAACCATTAATTAGCTTTTTCTTTAACAGGAGCCACATTTTGAACTTTCTTTTTTTGAGACGGAGTTTCGCTCTTGTTGCCCAGGCTGGAGTGCAATGGAGCGATCTCGGCTCACCGCAACCTCCGCCTCCTGGGTTCAGGCAATTCTCCTGCCTCAGCCTCCTGAGTAGCTGGGATTACAGGCACGCGCCACCACGCCCAGCTAATTTTTTGTATTTTTAGTAGAGACGGGGTTTCACCAGGTTGACCAGGATGGTCTCGATCTCTTGACCTCGTGATCCACCCGCCTCGGCCTCCCAAAGTGCTGGGATTATAGGCTTGAGCCACTGCACCCGGCCCATTTTGAACTTTCTATTTCATGTAATCATGGTACCATTGAATATATGAATAGAACTTAAGAAATACTACATTGTGTTCCGTTTAATGGTTTCTTTAGGAAATAAGCCCAAAGCCCAAGTTAGATCCATCCTGTTGAGAACATCTGACAGATTTCTCTGATTAATGGCCACAATTCCACTCTGGTTCTTGAGACTTTTTGAACGTATACATCCTCATCTGAAAAGTGTGTGCATGTGTGTGTGTGGTGGGGCAATGGATATCTGTGTGTGTGTGTGTGTGGTGGGGCAATGGATATCTGTGTGTGTGTGTGTGTGTGTGCTGGGGCAATGGATATCTGTGTGTGTGTGTGTGTGTGTGTGTAGAGCGGCATAATGGACTATGATGGTATGATATTAGTACAAACCTCAGAAAGTTCTTGTGGTAACAGAGATGATACCTCATGGTGGTCTCATTCCTGCACTCCCTTTTACATATTAGTCTTCTTGCTTATAATCCTGAATAGTACAGTTCATGTTCTCTTTTCCTATTTGCATTTTGAGAAGATACTGCAAACGTACTTTTGGACTAGTGTTTTCTGGCTCATTGATAATTTGCAATATCTACCTCTACCTTTAGCCTTTGTCTCCTTATGTGAAAGATATGTAATATGCACATTAGGTAGGGAAAGGGGAGAAAGGTCCCTTGAAGCAGTTGAGTTCTAGGTCAAGGTCTGTAGGGGAAAACACGTTTTTCTGTCAGTGTAATGAGTCAGTCATCTTGGGAGTGCTCAGGAAAGGAAGCTAATAAGTTATACAATGAACTGTGATTCCTTAATCCATTTAGCATATTTATTCCTTCATTTAATTCAACTCTAGGGGCTCCTCATTCTCAAGTAAAGGCTTATCTCAGCATTCTATGGCTTTCTAGTGCTCCAAACAACCCGATTCCTAAGTTCATCGTATCAATTTGCAATTTCTCATTGTTTGAATTTCAATAAATGATTAATTTAATTCCTGGGAGGAATGGAAACATCCCAAATAGCTCTCATATAGCAGACATCTTTTCTGCTGTATTACATATCCAACGTACTCCACGTGAATTGATAATTAATTTTTGCCTTTAGGAAAGAAAACGCATTTGTAAGACACCAAGAACCACCAAATCTGACTCTTTTAAAAACAGAAGGCCAGATTTTTAGAAAAATAGGACTGGGCCCCAGGTTCTCAGGGCACCTGAAAGCAAGGTCCACTCTGGGCTCAAGTTGCACGGTGTCACTGGGGATTGATCTGGCGCGTGCATTCCTTCTGCTAGCCACTCACAGGACTACTGAGCTGCACGCTGCCTGCCTGTCCCTCAGTCTCCTCTGTGCACAGCTGACTCACGCATCCTTCAAAACTCTTCTCAGTTGTGACTTGTGGGGGGTAGTTTTTCACTTTATATTCTTTACATTTTTAAGTTTTTTATTTCAGCAAGAATGCGTTACTTTTACAGTCAAAATGAAAATTTAAAAAATGCATCAAAAGTAAAACAAACAAACAAACACAAAACCCTTCAACCCTCTGCTTGGTTGTTTCCTTCCATGGGATGTTTTTTTTTCCAACCAGTTTCCAAGTCCCCTTTCCCCTTCATCCATGTTACTCATGCTCAGCTCCTTCTTCCTGTGAACTCCTCTGGACTCTCACCATTCATTTTAAGCTGAGGCCTTATTCTATACAGTGTAGTCATTACATGTTCACTTATCTATTGTTCTCATTAGATTATCAGCTCTGCAAGAGCAGGATGTTTAAAATTTTCTAACATCTATCTTAGTACCTGGCACATCATAGGTGCTTAGCAAATTCCCTCAAATGAAGAATGAAAGAGAAAAGAACATGACCCTCCTATGAAGAGCAAGGGAGATTATAGTGCAATCGAAAAGTCATTCCCACTCACTTCTGTCCCCTCTGGCTGTTGGTAACACTCATACAACACACCTATCCCAGGAGAGGTCAGCCTGGCTTCCTGCAAGTGCCTCCTTGGCATTGCCCTGTAGGACTATTCTTAGGTGGGACTGGTGAGTCCGTCCTTGTTTCCTCTCCTTTACCTGAGTGCAGTACTGCTTTTCAAGCCTCTGGCTCTCCTTTTGCTTCTGGCAGGTCAGCGACACCACAGACACAATGGTGCTGTTGTAGTTTTCTTGGGAAGATGTCCAGGACATCAAGGCAGTGGTTGAGCTTAAAACGTGGACACTCACGTGCTGGGGCTTCTCAGTCAGTTCTTCGATCCACTCTCCTGAAGGACCTGCACATTTCAAATTGGAACACAGGGGAGGCTGCAGCACATTTCAAATTGGAACACAGGGGAGGCTGCACACTGCACTGATTGAGACAAGAGATCCTGGTTTAAAAAAATCATGTTGTTTACTTTTTACCCTTACAAAGAGATTCAGTGTAAGATTCTTGGGCAGACTGGCAACTCTTCAGGTCCTCTGCGCATCTGCAATCCTCTAAACAGCAGCCTCAGCAATAACAGCAGAAATGGAAGCGCCACTTCAATGTGAGAGTTTCCTGGTAAATTCTTCACCAGAGAAAATTTACTTCTTTTTAACAAAGAGTGATCACGGCGGTGTGGCATTTCATCAGGGTTTATAATTCCTTTGCTACTAGGATCTTTGGTCTCTAGAAATAATTACTTTAAGATTCAAATAAGCCTCGACTTACTATCCTGTGAAAACCTTTGAATTTGGCAACTGTGAGAACAAAAAGGCAGGCTGTGACTATATTAAAGACGTAACAGTCAACAGGCTGGCTCCATCAAAGAACCTGGCTAAAACTGGGTGATCATTTGAGGGACACAACAGGATCCTTACCATAAAATATCTCCAGAGAGATGCCCAGCCTTAGCTTTTTCTCTTATGTGCCTAAAGTGGTTCTTAACACAGTGCCGGACACCTAGTAAGGACTGAAGACATGTTAAGGTGATTATTATCTACAGATATTCCCTGCTGAAATACCAGTGTGAAACTTCCATTCATTCGCTACGATGCATTTCTCAGCTCCTTAATTAAATGCTGCATTCCTAGGCTGAAACCCGGGAGAGGAAAAGAAGCAAGTGGCTCTCCTGGGAAGGACAGACCAAGATTCCATACAAATGGTGCAGGGGAAATGATGACAAACAATGGCATTAATTATAGTAAAGAGATATGGAACTCATTGTGCATTTATATATTTGTTCCTGGCAGGTCAGTGACGCCGCAGACATGGGATGTTACTTTAGTTCTCTTGGGAAGATGTCCAGGGCATCACAGTAGTGGTTGAGCTTAAAATATGGGCGCTCACATGTAAATCCCTTCCAGCATGTAAACTGCTTTAGGTTTATATGTGTTACATATTTTATTCTTTTAATTAATTAATTAATTAATTAATTAATTTTGAGATGGAGCCTCACTCTCTTGCCCAGGCTGGAGTGCAGTGGAGCAATCTTGACTCACTGCAACCTCTGCCTCCTGAGTTCAAGTGATTCTCCTGCCTTAGCCTCCTGAGTAGCTGGGATTACAGGTGCCCAAAACCATGTTGGAGTCATATTTGTATTTTTAGTAGAGAGAGGGTTTCACCACATTGGTCAGACCAGTCTTGAACTTCTGACCTCAGGTGATCCACCCACCTCAGCCTCCCAAAGTGCTGGGGTTACAGATGTGAGCCACTGTGCCCAGCGCCTTTAACTTTTACAAGCCAATGATATAAGTACTGTTATTAAATCTCACTTTTCAGATGAGAAAGCTGAGGCCGAGATAGGGTAAGTAGAGCTAGGATTCACACACAGGAAGCCTGATTCCAAAATCCATGCTCTCAACCCTGCATGAGACTTCCTGAAGCACTATGAAATAGTGAAAATTTGGACATGGAATAATTGCACCAAAATTCAGTTTAGTCTTTATTAGTGATGCAACTTTGGACAAATGAATTAACTTCTCTGAATCTCAGTCATTGCATCTGTTAAATGGACAAACCATGGAATTTTAGTATTAACAGAACTTTAGAGACCCATTGCCTTATTTTGCTGATATGGTTTGGCTCTGTGTCCCCACCCAAATCTCGTCTCGAATTGTAATCCCCACTTGTGGAGGGAGAGACCTGATGAGAAGTAACTGGATCATGCAGGTGGTTTCCCCCATGCTGTTCTCGAGATAATGAGGGAGTTCTCATGAGATCTGATGGTTTAAAAGTGGCAGTTTCTCTTGCTCTCTCTCTCTCTGTCCTGCTACCCTGTGAAGAAGGTGCTTGCTTCCCCTTCGCCTTCAGCCATGTTTGTAAGTTTCCTGAGGCCTCCCTGGCCATGCAGAACTACAAGTCAATGAAACCTCTTTCCTTTATAAATTACTCAATCTCAAGTAGTTCTCTATAGCAGTGTGAAAATGGACTAATACATTTGCCGATGAGGAAACTGTCACATCACAGATATAAATGAGCTGCCTGAAGTCACAGAGCTAGTAAGTGCTTGTGACCCAACCCAGACCTCCTGTCTTCTGAGTCAGTGCTTTGTGACAATCTGATTATTTACTTCATAAGGTTGTTCTTGGGATCAAATGAGGTAATATGCATTAGAGAACTATACAAACGTGGAGTGTTACTACGGTTCTGAAGACTACTGGTGTGGTGGGGACACAGAAGGCGAAGATGGAGAAAGCAAGACAAATTCAACTATTTAATAGTTTTACCTTGTGACTGACCTGATAATCAACCCAAGGAAATGGGTCATTGAAGGCTACATGAAAATGGATTTTGTTATCAAATATTCCCGAGTTCTAATCTTAATTTTCATACTTGGGAAAGTCACTGAAATGTCTGCAATTCAGTTTTTTTTTAATGTGAAAAATGGGGATAATAAAAATGTTTCCTTTATAAGACTATTGGTCAGGAAAAATGGGCCGTAAATATACTTTAGCTGGTCTGTGACTGCATTATGATGAACCAAAGCAAGCCACCCTAATTCGTTGCTCACTTGCCCAGTTAGGTATAAGTATTTATATCTGCGCTATCCATTTTTTAAATCACAGAAGTATACACAGTACATCTGAATAGCTCATTACCACAGAACAGAATATCCTAAGCACTTAAAAAGTCATTCTTTTAGCAACAGAGAGAAAACACAACTTCTGGGAGCCTGTATTTTTCTAGATAAATATTAAGATGCATCTTTTTAAAGTAATCACAGTTTTGAGCAATTCCAACATATTCTCAATGGCACTAGTCACTTTGGATACTCTCAGAGCAGAGTGCATAAAAGATATGAGTGGTGCCATAAATATTTCTTGAATGTACAAAAGAATGAATAAATACTCAAACAGTGTAACTGCAGCCTAAGATTTTATAATTTGACATGAGAAGCAAGATGTACATAAAATAAATCTAGAAAAATACCACACACTAATAAGTGATGTGTTTTGTGCTGTGTACCATGAGACAGAACAGGAATTCAGAAAAGAGAAAAATTAGAAAGACCAGAATCGTTGCAGGAGTTTTCATGGAGGCTGTTCATACATGCAATGAATCTGTACTGGTGAACAAAGAGTCTGTTTAGTCCGTGAGGCATTTTTAATCTTATGGAAAGAACGAAATACTCAACTTTGTTCTGTTTCTTACGTAATCACATGTCCAAGATCTCTCACACTTGAAGGACACACAAGGCAACTGGAAATACCTTTTCTATGCATCTGATAAATCTTTAGGCCTTTCTTTTGCCAGAGGTGACATTTTTGTTTTTCTTTTAAGTAAAAATATTATATGGGACATTTTCAACATTTTTTTTTTTGAGACGGAGTTTCGCTCTTGTTACCCAGGCTGGAGTGCAATGGTGCGATCTCGGCTCACCGCAACCTCCGCCTCCTGGGTTCAGGCAATTCTCCTGCCTCAGCCTCCTGAGTAGTAGGGATTACAGGCACGTGCCACCGTGCCCAGCTAATTTTTGTATTTTTAGTAGAGACGGGGTTTCAGCATATTGACCAGGATGGTTTCGATCTCTCGACCTCGTGATCCACCCGCCTCGGCCTCCCAAAGTGCTGGGACTACAGGCTTGAGCCACCGCGCCCGGCCCAACATTTTTAAGCTGCTTCATAAACTGAGCTCCTCTTCTGCTCTCATCCACCTTCAATGAAAGGTGTTATTTTTCTTTTCCAGATGGCAGTAGGATATGTGGTGGTTATCCTTTTCTAAGGGTAATTTTTATTCTTTGCCTTCTGCTTTTTCTTTCTGCTGATCAGAGGCACATATAACTCCTGATAGGGTAGGTTACTGATTTTTGACCTCTATACTTCCAGTAAACGTAATCAGTTTAGCTAAATATATTATAGAGGCAGGCACTGTTGGTGTAGCCTTCAGAGCCTAGTTTTTGCTGTGCTGTTACCCTTATGGAATCAGTAAAGGCTACCCTAGGACTTGACACTGGGGCTTTTAGGATGCTCCAGCTATGACTTTTTCCACCAATTTTTTGGAGACTGTCTGGGTGTAGTCACACTTGAATCTTTGTCTTTCTTTTGAGCCCCACAGGCTCAATACTCTAATGGATTTCTCACAGTTTTATTTTATCATTTCATTATGGCCTCAAATAAATGTCACATTTTCCAAACTGTATGTCCACATCCTTGGAGAGTTTGTTATGGCTAATGTGGAAGGTCAATTTAATAAACGTTCAATTATCGCAATAGTAAAAAAATCCTCAAGTTAAACCTATGGATAGGATTGCTACTATTACACATGCATATATTACCTCTTCTATCCAAACCTTATGGATCTCAGCCTTTCCTGACCTTGAAGTCTTCTCAGCATCCCTAAGGTTTGTGATAATTGACATCTGTGCATCATTAATCTCACCAATTCCATTATTCTACCTCCCCAGTTAAGTGTCAAATGATCCCTTTGTTACTTACTGATATAAAAGCTGAGTGATTTTGCTGACTGACTTTTTCGAGTTTCACAAGATCCTGAGGAACTAAAGGTTGCCACAGATAACTTATATTTCCCAGGTTCCTTCAGTTCTGCAACAAATTCATGTGCTTCTTCATCCACTGTCAAATATTCAGTAAAGTTCTCTAAATCATATATAAAAAAGAGAAGATATATGAATTGACACCTGGAAAGGCCCTGGGTATAGACAAGTCAATTAATGTAAAAAATAGGTATTTTAGATGTTCCCTACTTTTGTCAAGTTCAATTACACCTCTAAACTAAAGGTACTATTAAAGCATAATGAATAAGAGTTCAAAATTTTACAATCCTCCACATAACAAAACTAAAATATGGTGTTTAACTTAATAAAACTAGGAATGGTTATACACAGTATATCTTTATGTACTCCTACCTAACAAAATTATATGTACAAAATAGAAGCAGATAGTCAGGAAAAGATAACAATTGTTGACTTTCTCATCATGATGTAAGGGCTAAAAAATAACCAGCATCAAATATCTTGTAAGTTCTTCGTGGCAGCATTAACAATCCAGAAATGCTTTAATACATATTTAAAATATATCTCAACCATTTTGTGCCTAACTTTTTAAGATATAGTTTCTGATGTATCACAGAACTTAAGGTAAAATAAGAAATAATGATAATAGTAATATTTTTCCTTCCTCGATTTGCTTTCAGAACTTCTTAAAGAAAGAAATATTTCACACTGTGTCACAGTTAACCCATCTTCTGCGGCTTATTACTTCATTTGAAGTCATTATCAGCATTGGTGACTACAACAGTCTTCAAAAGAAGACACTGTAGTCAGATAAAAACATAATAGAACTTTCATGAGAAGAGGCAGTTAAATATTTTTGTAATTACAGGATTCTATTTGCCATGGGAACACATTTAGGAACGGAAAAATAAAATATATTAGGGAAACTTAAAAAAATACAGGCAATTCCAGGAAAATGGCTTTTGACTCAAATAATTAGGAATTTTCATTTCATGTCATATTTGGGTGTGGTGGAATGCTTTATCATCCTTTGTAGAAGAATCCACAGATTTTGTATCTCATTTTATTAAGTAAAATAGGAGTACAGAGTGTGCCAGTATGAGACTACATGGGCCTGAAAGCCTTATTCTAAAAATAAGGCTATCATTGTAACTTTAAATTTTTATAAATTATAACCTCTGCAACCCAAACTACTAGATTGGAAAATGGAAAATGAAGTACATTGCTGTAAAAACTAAATAAATATCAAATAACCATAAAAATCTACCAAACAACTATTGAGATGGGAATCATGACCCAGACTTGTTGAAAGTCATGGCTCTATTTTCCTAAGTCACGGGGCTAAAATAAAAGGAGTGACTCTCAGACGCTATGGTAGCTATATGGAAATGGCAGTTGCTGGGTATTTTCCATTTTACTATCAGCTTCTCTTTGGTAAACTGCGGTTCTGGTTCCAGAGGGGCACACCCTAAAGGGAACAAGAGAGGCTGGTTAGCAGGACACAAGCCTCCTATTCTTGAGGAAGTAGTAATGTTTTCGTAAGTATTACTTTGATGCCATGTTTCAGAAATTTGCATATAAGAAAACAGAAAATTTCTCTAGGATATGCTGTAATTTTCTGGGATAGTCAGATCTTTAATTCCAAATATTTCCAGAGATGATATTTTCCTCGTTGTTCTGAGGCATGTGAAATGTTGAGCAGTAAAATGTATACAGTTGGCAGTACTTACAACTTATGAATCACTTAAACCTTCTGATTCTTATCCAGTCTATTCATTTGGGTTTTCTGCTCTCAGTCTGCATTGGATACCCAATTAAATTCTTCCCTTCCTTTACCATTATTCTTTGGATATTAACTGTCTATGATCAGTCTTTCTAAACTCATATTTTAAAACATTTCAATTTCCCTTCCTTTGCATCAGTTCTATTTCCTCTGATTTCCTACTGCTTTACCTTCTCGTTCAATATGGATATGGAACCCATCAAAAGCAGTGGGTGGTTTGGGTGGTAACCAGGTCAATATCATTTGCACAGGGAAAAAGGAGAAAGAGCCCGACGTTGACTTCTCTGTCTCACTGAGCGTACTGTTATTTTCGTATTCCATGGGAAGTACACTGACAAATTCATCTTCACTTTCAGGAGCTGCAGATGCACTGTCCCACCAATAGGGCTGGGATGTAGTTTCATAGTCACGGCTGTTAAAATCAGGCCAACCGGAAGAATTGTTGCCGGAGGGAATTTCAGGGGTTTCTTCTGTGAAATGGAAGAGTTTTTCTTTTTCTGTTGTGTCTTGCGATCTCATGAAGGATTCCTCTGGGAAATTCCCACTCTGTTCTTCCCAGCTGTTTTTGTTCAAGTTTACGATACGAACAGAAATATTTTGAGGTGGATAAGGGGCTGTAAGAGAGAGAATTTTCATTTTCAAGTAATTTTTAGTTCAATTATAGTGAATACTTAATCTCTTCATGAGTCAGGTACACAAGCAGATTTTTAAAAATGGAATTTAATTTTATTTCTAATACGTAGACAAATTTACATGAAGATAAAGTGTGTCTTTTTCCATATACATACTTCTAAAATTTTGTGGACGATGTGTACCTATTAATATATCACTTCAGATATATTAACTTGCAATATTATGCTTGTTGAAGTGGTAATTTAACCACTTCTAAAAGCAGAGTATGTAAATATTTTTCAGTTTATCATAATCTCAATTACAAAAAATGAATCTCTGTTTCTGGATTTTTGTTACAAAAAGAAAAAACAAGTATAGTGTATTTACAGCTATCAAGGTGAAAATACTTCATGTGACACAGTTGCACTTAGAATAGTTGCATACATGTGTTGCCCTTAGAGATGTTAACACTCATGTTAAAAATATGACCTCTCCAAAATGACACATATGAGCACAAAACGAATTTATAAATTATGGGAGCACACTTTACTTATGGAGAAAAATTATGAAGACACACTGCATAGTCTTTGCCTGTAACAATTTCTTTTTTTTTTTTTTTGGGATGGAGTTTCGCTCTTGTTACCCAGGCTGGAGGGCAATGGCGCCATCTCGGCTCACCGCAACCTCCGCCTCCTGGGTTCAGGCAATTCTCCTGCCTCAGCCTCCCGAGTAGCTGGGATTACAGGCACGCGCCACCATGCCCAGCTAATTTTTTGTATTTTTAGTAGAGACGGGGTTTCACCATGTTGACCAGGATGGTCTCGATCTCTTGACCTCGTGATCCACCTGCCTCGGTCTCCCAAAGTGCTGGGATTACAGGGCCTGTAACAATTTCTACTTGTCCTTCATTAGCAGTTCAATTATCACCTCTTTCACGAACTTCCTTTTGTTTTTTTTTTTGAGGTGAAGTTTTGCTCTTTTTGCCCAGGCTGGAGTGCAATGGCATGGTCTCGGCTGACTGCAACCTCTGCCTCCTGGGTTCAAGTGATTCTCCTGCCTCAGCCTCCCAAGTAGCTGAGATTATATACTCCTGCCAGCACACCCAGCCAATTTTTGTATTTTTAGTAGAGACAGGGTTTCACCATGTTGGTCAGGCTGGTCTCGAACTCCTGATCTTAGGTGATCCACCCACCTCGGCCTCCCAAAGTGCAGGGATTACAGGCATGAGCCACTGCGCCTGTCCACATGAGCTTCTAATAAAATTTATCTCTTTCCTGTGTATTGTTAAATCACTGTGTACCTCTTTTACAATATTTATCTCAGTCTGCCTTGTATGACAGCCATTTGTGTGGTACTTGTACCATTTTTTTAGGACAAAGACCCTATCTCATCAGTCTTATCTTCATCTCTCAATATTTAGAACAACTTCCAAGTAGAATGTATTCAATTAATGTTTTTACTTCTTACCTGGAATAATGAAAAACACAAATAGAATCTTAAATGTTGACATTAGGTGAATTCGTGATTTAGCTGAAACAGTTTCCTGGTCTTGGACTAATGAATAAGAATGATGACAGCTTAGAATTTCAAACTGCCAAGGCTTTAGAAGTAATCTATCATAATCCCTTCCTGAGACTCACAAGAATGGCCTCTCCAGCATTCCTATTGAGTACTCAGTCACATTAGGCACATACAGTGTTGCTTATTTTTGTGATGGGTACTTATTAATAATGCTTATTTTATCCATCCATTCTTCCATTCTTCCATCCATCCATCCATCCTACAATAGTGCTTCATATTAGTGATGCTACAAAAATTAAATACTGCAAGTTTTAGATACATTTGAATTTCAATATCTTCCTTTAATAATCTGATAATGTGTATGTCTTCTCTCTCTTTTTCTGCCATAGGGCCAATTGTCCGCAATAACTGATGTCTACCAGATCCAGGTGAGTTACTTAATTATAACCTTTGGTAATATCATGTAGCTTTTTATTCAAATATTACAAATCTATGATTGCATTGACATGTTTTAGATTTTTCTTATTGAATATTTTGGTCAGTTCTTTTTACACTGATAGAAAATTATTTTAGGTTATTAAACATATATATTTTCTTTCTTTGGTCTGGATCAGAATATTTGTTAGGATAAAAAATAAATATGCAGCAAAATATAATTGAATTAGCTTTTCACTGTATTTGATTCTTCAGGAGACTTACCAGTTCTGTGCTGTTTGGGTTCATGACTGACACCACTGTACTCAACAAGGGTACTTTTATTAAAAGTTGCTTCAGATACCAGCTGAAAGGTGATATTACTGTAACAGATTCCTGGCAGCCAGTGATTAAATACTGTTTTTCCCTTAAAGAAGTCTGTGAAGAGAAAGTCAACTACATAAAAAACATGGTCTTCTAAATGTCACACACTTCTGGAAAGTTTGAAACAATTATGGTTAAACATTCATAAAATTTCTTTCAACTCCTGGTATGGTCAGTAATAAAAAGTTAGTAGAAGGCTAGAGACGAAACTTCCAATGTTTAGACTCGCTACCGAAGGGCTTTTTCTGTTAGAATTCCTAAGGAGATCGGACACAGTTGGAATTAACTTTTTATGGTGGGAACTTTTCAGGTATGTATTAAGTGAAGGAGATAATAGAAAGAAATTGTAGAGATTAAGTTTATGCTGGCCATTTACTATTTTTTGCGGGGGATGGAGTTTTGATTTTGTTGCCCAGGCTGGAGTGCAATGGTGTGGTCTCAGCTCACTGCAACCTCCACCTCCCGGGTTCAAGCAATTCTCCTGCCTCAGCCTCCGGTGTAGCTGTGATTACAGGCATGCACTACCATGCCTGGCTAAATCTCATATTTTTAGTAAAGATGAGGTTTCTCCATGTTGGTCAGACTGATCTCAAACCCTGACTTCAGATGATTTACTCTCTAAGGCCTCCCAAAGTGTTGGGATTGCAGGAGTGAGCCACCGCGACTGGCCTACACTGGCCATTTACTTTAAGATAAAAATTCAAGGTATTTTGCCACCTTCTGGCCTAAAAAAAAAAAGCAATTTACAAGAAAAGTTTTCATTTAGAAAAACTAGCCTAATTTAAAACTGGTGTATTTGCCAGTTTGTAGGCAGAACCTGCCCAAAAAGAGAAAAAATAAAAATTTGGATTCCACTTAGAAACTTTTAAAGAGAATAACAATAAACTTAAAAAACTAGTCCAACTCAAAAGAAATGAGAGAAATAAAAAAGTAGCACTTACTGAATTGAAATCTAAAAATTGCTTGAAAATTAGTTGACTTAAGAATGAGGGTATATTAATTCTTTTTAAATTCATAGTAGTTAACAAAATTTCAGCAATTGCTTTTTAATCATTCATAAATGTATTTGCATATGATCTAATAAATAACATTCCATTTATTAATTCGCAGGTAATCTGTTTTCACTGTAAATAAAGAAGGTAATAATTTGTGGAATTTATGTTTATTTTTTCCAAAGTTAAAAAAACTAAATTCACTGCATATAATTAATTAATTCTGAGAGGGAGCCTGGCTCTGTCACCCAAGCTGGAGTGCAGTAGTGTGATCTTGGCTCACTGCACCCTCTGTCTTCTGGGTTTAAAGGATTCTCCTGCCTCAACCTCCTAGTAGCTGGGATTAAGGTGCCACAACGCCCAGCTAGTTTTTTTGGTATTTTTTAGTAGAGACAGTGTTTCATCATGTTGGCCAGGCTGGTCTTAAAACTCCTGAACTCAAGTGATCTGCCTGCCTCGGCCACCCAAAGTGCTGGGATTACAGGTGTGAGCCACCACTCCAGCCCCACTGCATATATTTCAAATAGGTTTCATAAAAAAAATAAATCCATGGAAGAAATGAGTGTGTAAAAGCAGCAAGTCAAAGTGACATTTTTCTGGATGTCATGCTCTATGTGCCCCAATACTCTTTCTCTTCCCACCAATACACGTTTGCAGTTACAGTCGGCCAATTCTGATACCGTTACCTGCCTCCCACCCCCGACTGATGTGTCCTGAGTGTATTCAAGTTCCTTCTCTGGGTTTCACTCCCAATGAAGCTGAATGCCCTTTCTTCCCTCTCGCTCTAGCCTCTTCTATCCAGAGAAGTTGATTTCGTTCCTTTGACTAATTTACAGTATTAGTTCTCCCGGCCTCTTTTCTCTCCCCTCCCCACAAGGTTCCCATCAAGCCAGTAAAACAGCAAAACTGATTTTTGTATATTAATGTATTCATTTACCTGGTCATACAGATAAATATATACACAGAAACTAAAAAGGATTGTCTTTTGCATTTGAGGATGTTGGATCATCTCCAAGTGAAACTTTGCGAAAAGCACCATTCCGGCTTCCCAGTCCCAGAAATGCCCATGTGTCATATCGAGAAGGGAATGGTTACTTGTGCTTCTAAACTTAAGCCTCAATTTACTTCCTGCACCAGGCATGCTGCCTTAGGGAATAGTAATATGTAAGCGATAATAATTTGAGTCTTTCTCATGCTGTGCACATGACACACGGCTCTTAAGTAATGAACCAGATGTTCTAGGCCTCCTCATAACACGATTTTCATAAATCAATAACTATTTTTAATGGTTCATTTATAGGTCAGATAGTGAATTATAAAACCTCTTTGGAGTAAGAGAGAACACCATTTGGGAAAAGCTTTGTAAAAAGTGGTAGTCGTCAGTGATTCAACCTTCCCTTTGCCGCTTACCTTTATACAGCATTGTCCGGAAGTCTTTACCTTCCCAGTAGCTAATGTTCACTCTTGTGAAAACATTATATTTTTCTGGGTAATGAATTTCAAATAGGACTCCTGTTTCAGGAGAAGGTTTATAGTCATATATTGAAACACTGGTTACAGGTAGAGGTTCTACAGAAGTGAAGTAAGTGGAGAAAGGGAAAAGAAAGAAGAGAAAGGCTGATATCAATACTTGCATGAACCAAGGATTACGCACACCAGAAATTCACCCATATTTTCACTCTCTGTGAGCGCTAAACGGTTTAGTACTCATGAATTGAATGTTCTTAGCAGCAATTAATAAAGTACATTTTATATGGTGCTTTCTGCTTTTTGAAGAACTTTCACATTATATTCCTTTTTCAACAATACTGAGGTCTAGGAAGAGCAAATATTAATATCTCCATCCCACAGACAAATGTAATGATAACTCACAGACTAAACGATTTGTCTGAGGCAATTCAACATGCACATGGCAGTCTGTATCTCCGGGTTCCTAGTTGATTTTTCTTTTTCTCATGAGAAGGAAATTTTACATTCGTAACCGACCAGAAACAGAAAATAAATTTTGGCTCAGACCAATGATAGTTATGATTATTTATTTCTTCGTGCGAACATAGCACTTATTTTTTCTATATTAAGTATAAAATTTCAAACTGTCCAATGTTGTAAAAAATATATTATGTGGTGTTTATCAAGCCACTCTTTCTATAAAAGTTTAAAGAAAACATTTCTATTTTGCTTGAGTAGTTCATTCGCTGGAAAACTTTAAAAATACTCATTGTTTAAAATCCAGGATCGATATGTATATCTCCTCCCCATCCCACCGTTTTGCAAAATTCTTGTTATTAAACAGATATTACTTGTGTTTTATTAATTTTATTAAGAATATATGTTAATTTGGTTTGGGGTCACCTGTAATCCCAGCACTTTGGGAGGCCAAGGTGGGTGGATAACCTGAGGTCAGGAGTTCAAGACCAGCCTGACCAACATGGTGAAACCCCGTTTCTACTAATAATACAGAATTAGCCAGGCATGGTTGTGCATGCCTGTCATCCCAGCTACTCCAGAGGTTGAGGCAGAAAAATCACTTTAACTCAGGAGGCAGAGGTTGAGGTGAGCCAAAATCCCACCATTGCATTCCAGCCTGGGCAACAAGAGCAAAACTCCATCTCAAACAAACAAACAAACAAACAAACAAACAACAACAACAAAAACCAAAAAGAAAAGAAATATGAAAACAAGTACAATTTAAAAGCCATTGAAACTCCAAAATCACTTTAAGCCTTGAGAAAGATGTGACTGTGATCAGAGTCACATATAGTCATAACTTCTGTTCTCAAATTACAGGTTAACTCACTTCATTTTTCTTGTTCTGTACAATGACTAGAGGGAATTAGATGATGTTAGGGACAAAAACCTCCTGGCTTCTTAATGAATGACCCTCGTTGTAGATTACCTTCCCACCTTCGCTGTTCTGCATTGCTTAGGTCGGATGACAGAAAGCCCAAAAATAACTATTAGACTCTGTGTAAAAAAATGTTAAATGTACCCTTCCCAAAAAAGAAACACTGCTTCTAACCAGTGAAATTTCTGTAACCATGCGTCAGCCTTGTATGAATGATTTTTTCTGTAATCCTGATAAAAACTTCCCTGTCTCTGCCTATGGAAATGAAATCCTAATTTCACTACTTCAGCGACTGACTGTATGCTTCTGAGTTGCTCTTTCCGTGTGGTCCAGCCTCACACTTTGTGCTTGAAAAAACTCTCGTTAAATGATATTCTGACCCTTTTGATGTTTTTAGGTTGACAGGAAAAAAAAATTTTTATTCAAAGTTTTAGAATTGATTGAGAGGATTCTTGGACATCATCTGTAGCCTAAAGAAATGTTCTTAGCTTAAACTTTACATTTAACAAATTTCAACTT
The DNA here is from genome assembly GCF_049354715.1 of Callithrix jacchus. Lineage (NCBI taxonomy): Eukaryota > Metazoa > Chordata > Mammalia > Primates > Cebidae > Callithrix > Callithrix jacchus. Next base: position 7,825,260 of record NC_133510.1, read on the forward strand.
TAATAACATGACAACTTCAAATTTGACTTAGTTCATTTAATAAATAACTATTGAATATCTAGTATATGCCTCAATCTGTAGCTGGATATATTTTATTTTGTTGTGCAGGGTCTTAATCTATCTTTGCTTTTGACTTTAAGAGACCCAGAAATAATTGAAGCTACATGTTAATGCTTTGATTTTTCCTAAGATTTTCTGGAAAACCAAGTCCACATCTACAAAAAATTAGGAAGGCCTTCAGATTCCAATATATTTTGTGATCATGTCACTGTAGACTATGTGCTATTGTCTCTGGTTAAAAAGTTTGAAGAATTTTCTCTTTGTTTCATCCCTAGTCTTCCTACATAAAGGTAACGTTTCAGAATGAACTCACTAACTCACTTATGTGCCATGTCAACCAACCAACCAACGAACCAACCAACCAACCAACCAACCAACCAACCAACCAACCAACCAACCAACCAACCAATCAACCAACCCTCGAAGACTCAGTTTTGAGTTCAAAACTCCCAAATAACTTTCAAACTCTTTCAAGTTCTTTCTTTCAACCTAGCCTAATTTACTAACCCATGGAGTCTACCAGATCCAGCTCTTGACTCTGGCCCTAAGAGAACTAAAATGAAAGGAAACAGAAAGCAGCCACGGAGCAGTAACTCCTCCACTGCTGCAGTCCTGTCTCATCCTCATCAGGGTTGAAAAGAGAAGTTAGAAGGGCACTCAATCTTTCACGCCCTGAGGCATGAAGTCTGTACATCAAAGCCACGATCAAACTTTGAAATTCAAGACATACTGGAGGATTAGAGGACAGATATCTTGTTTTCCGATTTTTTTTTCTTTTGGAACAAGTTACTTTTTAAGAGAATGTCTAAAATGCCTGCTTACGTGTTTGTTTTATATGTTTCTCTTAGCTTCAGTGTAAATGACCCAGGTCAGCTGCAAACCCTGTTGATGTCTAAGCGTGACCGCAGAGTATTCAATCCAAGAACTACTGTTTTTAGAAGAACAAAAAATGTATAGTCTAAAAATATTGTACTATCTCTCCAGTGACTTCCCTCATTATCTTTCTTTTTAGAAATTAAGTGCTGTGGTATAAACCAGAGCTATAGTTACTAACAGGCATTTCAGTGATGACAAGGTTAAATCCTAACCTAAGTCAATGGTCCTTGCCCTGTCAGTCACTCCATTGTACTTCCCTTTCTTGTCTTAGGACCAGCCTGGACTGGACATAGAAACGGAGTTGCTGGAAAAAAGTAAATCATTTAATATCTTTGTTCATCACTTTCTTGTCTACAGATGTTTTAATTTTTCAAATAAATAAAGTATTAGAAAATGTAGTTGAAATTCCCCCATATAACTTACCCAAACCCCATTCTTTTCCAACTATAACCAGAAGTAAATTATTACTTTGAATCTGGTATTTTTCTTCTCATGCATCTTTTTAACATTTATAATTGTCAGCATCCAACATTGTTTCATGTTTTAAAATATTATGTAAATTATAACTATCATAATTTACTGTTGGGCTTGCTTGTACTGCCCAACTGTTGGGCTTGCTTGTACTGCCCAACATTGTTTTAGATTTATCACTGTTGATACAAGGAAATCTGGAAACTTTATTTTAGTGTTCATTTTGCAAAGTAGATTGATTGCTTTTAATCATTCACTCTTACAAATAATGCTGCAATAAATGTTTGTGGCATGTCTCCTTTGGTTGCAAATCCTGGATAGTGGGGTCGATATGTCATGTGTATCAGATATTCTCAGAAAGTTTTCCAACTGGATTAGGGCAATTTACATATCTATTAGCAGTGTGTGATAGTTCCTCTTCCTCCATATTATTTTCCAACATTTGCTGACATCATCAGTCTTTTAAATTTTTGTCACTCTGAGGTGTGTGAAATTTTGTCTCTTTATTTTAATTTCCTGCTCATGAAGGAGATTATTTATTTTGTCTTTTTTTTTTTTTTTTTTTGGCCAATCGGGTTTCCTTTACTTAGAATTGTTAAATTCTTTCACATGTTTTGGGGTTCTTTTTCAGTCTTTTCCTGCTAATTTGTAACAATCTTTGTCATATACCATATTCCCATTGTCATTTTTTTTAACAATTGTGTCTTCAACTTTCCTTATGGATTTACTTTTTTTCTTGCTGAAATATATCTATCAACAGTTCTTTAACTTAGAGCTATGGATGTTAGGTTTCTAGGCTTTGCATATTATAAGTTTTCTTTATTTTGTCTTTCTTCTTAATGTGGTTTATTCTTGATGTATCTGGGTATAAAATTCTAGGTAGACAGGTATTTTCATTAGTACTTTGAAGATCTTTTTTTGTCTTCTTTCACCAGTTACTGCAGAAAGGAAGACTTCTGTCAGTAGAGTAGTCATTCCTTTGTAGATACTTTGTGTTTTTCCTCTTTTACCTTTTAAGCTTATTTATTTATTTTCATTAGCCATAATAATCTGATGATATATAATAATGATAATAATAATAATATACCATTATATATTTAGGCAGGGTTTTAGTTTTGAATTTCTCTATTAGGTGCTTAGTCGGAATGCTCTGTTGGTCTGTGAATTCATGTCATTTTTCAAGTCTTAGAAATTCTCTCCATTCTTTTTTTTTAACTCTTAAGCCTTCTTAGCTAGAGCCTCTCCCACTTCCATGCCTGTGAATTGCTGCACTTTGCTATATTATGGGGCAAATTGCACAGTATCGTCTTCTAATTTACTAGCTCTTTATAACTGTTATCATTAGAGAATTTGTCCCATCTACTGAAGCTTTTCAATTAGTAAACTTCAAATTTAATAAATCAAATTTATTTTACTTAGTTTGATGAATTAAATTTTAAATTAATTTAAATGATTATGTTTTCATTGATAAGAGCTTTAATTTATTCATGTTTATTCTATATGTTTTTATTTTAGTTCTGAAAAATTTTTTTGAAATAGGGTCTCATCACATTGTCCAGCCTCAATTCGAACTCCTGGAATCAAGGGATCTGCCTGCCTCAGCCTCCTGAGTAGATGGAACTGTAGGCACAGCACTGCATTGTTTCTACCAATTTTTTTTTCATTAATTCCCTGATTCAAAAAAATGGCAGTGGTTCTTACATTTATGTCCTTGACCATTAAAAATGTAATTACATTTTTGTTAAATTGCTATTTAAAATATAATCTTAACTGTTATAGTTGTTTTGATATCGATCCTTTTTAGCACAAGTTCTTCGTGTGTTTTGAGACACAGGCTCTGGGCTCATTTTATGCTTTTCCATTCCCCCATTTCTCTCTTATTATGCCTTACTTTTGAAAGAATTGAGCCATTGCATCCTCTCAGACTACCAAAGCACTCAGTCTATACAGAAAGGCGTATGATATTATTTTGGCAATCTTAATATTGTGGATGATACACTGGTTATCACAGATTCATTCACTGACTTAGAAAGTAACTAGACTCGAACCTTGGTAGGAAGATGAGTATGTGTCTCCTGCATCCTCAGGCCTTTATGTATGTATTTTTTTTCTCAAACAGGAAGAATGTTTGCCTTAAGCAGAGAGACTGGCTCTGTGCCTTGTCTAGAGTGGAGCATTTCAGTCCTTCCTACTATACTGTGGCCCAGACTCAGTAGTGTCTTTTCCAGACCCAGAGCACAGAGGGCGCATTACTTCAGCCCATTTCCCCACTTTGAGTTATCTTGTTTCTGGTTCTTAGAGAACTTTTGTGTTTTGGTGTCTGGCAACGTGCTTCTCGTTTTCTTTTTGCTTTGTGGTAGGAGCAAAAGTGAATGACAAGAAGAATGTACTGCATTGTCTTGACCAGAAATCCTAGCATAAGTTTTTTCTTTATTTAAAAAAATGACATTTAGTATGATTATTTTTTCCTTCATTAGGTGTCTCATATAATGAAAACTCATGTTCAAATTGAAGAATATTTTATGCCCTTTAATTGTCTTTGAATCATTCAAGACAGATCATGAATAGGAAAGTTTTGAAAGTTTCGGATATGCTTATCTCAGAGAAGAGATAGAGAAATAAAAGCAAATTTGGAGCACATACTGTTTAAAGAAAACAAGAGTAGCTCTGTATTAGTTATTACATGCTAACTGCTAAGAGTTGCTTCTTTATGAGATTGCTCTGTTTAGCTGGACTAAAAAGTAAAGAAGCAATTGTGTTCATGTTCATAACCTCTGTTGTGACCAACTGAAGAATGTGTCTCTTCTGGCATAGTTTTTTTGATGGAGAAGATCTGGGATTAGACCCTCACTTCTGATGGCATGCACAGGGAAAAAGGACCGGACTGAGGCCAGAGCTGCTGTTTGGTGTTTAGATTTGAGACCTGATCTGACACCTCAAATCAGGCCAGCGAGGTATGTCTGGCAGCAGCAGCTACCCATGTCCAGGTGAGGTGGTGATCATCACAGCCAGTACCTTAGTTCAAGTCCTCATCATTTCTTTCCTGGAGCATTTCAACAGCTTTCTAAATTATTCTCCCTGCCTCCATTCTCATCTTAATTTTTTTATTTGTTTCTGCTCAAAATTTCAATGTCTGTAAGCTATTTGATATTCTCACTTTAGTCAGAATCTCTGTCTTAAACCAGTCACCTCCATCTCACTGATCCTTCTCTGCTCAATCTGTTTCAATCTCCTTTGCTCCTGTCACCTTGAGTAACTTTCTACTTAATGCCATTGATACTTCTTACATTGATTGATCCTATACTGCATGCTACACACTTGGTTAAGTTCATGTTATTTTATAATGCCCGCCACCAAGTAGGTACCATAATTATCCAATATTACATATTATAATGAGACGACAGATCAAGTGAGCAAACTACAGTCCACAAAGCCAAGTCTGCCCTGACACCTGTTTTTGTATGACTTTGGAGCTAAGAAAGGCTTTTACATTTTTAGATGTTGGACATAAACAGAAGAATAGTATCTCATGGCACATGCAGATTATATAAAAATCAAATGTTGGTGTCTATAAATAAGGTTTAATTATAACACAGTCCTGATTATTTGTTTATGTACCATCTATGGCTACCATTGTGTTGCAGCAGCAGAGTTGAATAGTTGCAATATAGACTCTGTGGCCCTCAAAGCATAACACACTTATTATCTAAGCCATCATAGAAAAGTTTGCTAATGCCTACAACAAAATACAGGTGTGAAAACTAAGATTTAGAGAAAGTAATCATCTGCCGAAGGCTAAACATACAGTTTTCAGATTGCTTTCATGCTAAAGCTAATGCTTCGAACTACTACCCCAAATACTTGCTTGATAATTTTTCTATTCCAATGCAGGATTCAGGATCTCTTGGCTTGCAGCTTCGCTATGAGAGAGCTTTCCTCATTCAAATCCTATGATATAATTTCTTCCTCTCACTTATAGGTTAAGGTAATTCCTTTGCAAGGTACTTAAAGTTCTTCCCAACATTTCTAGCCACCTTTCTTGTTACTCTCTGGAACAGCTAACAGCTGCCATCTTAACTCCCTGCAGTCACCAAGTGTGCCACGCTATGTCTGCCTCCATTATTTGCATGTATAATTCTATTTGACTCTGTAACACTTTCCATTCATTATTCTTTCAGCACATTCTCCTTCATTTTTCAATGATTGTTTCTTCTGTGCTGCCTTCCCAGTGTTCCCTAGGAAAACAAGGCAATTTCTTTTACATAATTCTTTCACAGTATCAGAGGTGTTTGAATCAAGGAAACTCCATCTTGAATAGGGACTGGATAAAATAAGGCTGAGACCTAGTGGCCTAGACCTGGCTAATGAAACAGGTTGTGGTAAAGAAGCCGGCCAAACCCCACCAAAACCAAGATGGCTATGAGAGTGACTTCTGGTCGTTCTCACTGTCTCATTATACACTAATTATAATACATTAGCATGCTAAGAGACACCCACCAGTACCATGATAATTTACAAATGCCATGGCAGGGTCAGGAAGTTACCCTGTAGAGTTTAAACGGGGCAGGAACCCTGAGTTCCAGGAATTGTCCTCCTTTTGGCGCGGGGGGGACCTCATGAATAATCCACCCCCTTGTTTAGCATGTAATCAAGAATAACCATGAAAATGGGCAACCAGAAATCCTTGGGGCTGCTCTGCCTGTAGAACAGCTGTTCTTTTATTCCTTCACTTTCCTAATGAACTTGCTTTTGCTTTGCACTGTGCACTCACCCTGAATTCTTTCTTGCATAAGATTCAAGAACCCTGTTTTGGGGTCTGGATTGGGCCCCCTTTCTGGTTATAATGACAGTTATCATATTTTTTGTAATGGTATTTGTTTCTTCCATGATAGTATAACATCTTTGATTATGAGTATTTTCATTCATCTTTATTTCTTTGGTATCTAGGAGATGGCACAGAGAATGTACCTGATAAGTAAAATAAAAACTCATGAATTATTTTTATTTAGAATAGATCTGTACAGAAGATTGTATTTGTAGAGTGTCTTCGTGTGTATTCTTTAATGTGTACAGCTTTACCTACAGAACTTCACTGACACATGACACAGCTGTGTGTATGTGACATTTCCTCAATTTCTAAGCAACTGATTCTAGTTATCCTTTTACCTGCTGAGAAACTACTTCTTCCCTCTGAAGTGCATGCAATATACTGAAGGTTCTCAATCAATTAAATATTAATGAGATGTCAGACCCGAAGGGCTGTGAAACTCTTTTGAGCTGGCCAAATGACTCTGCTGTGCCAAATTTATTCTTTGTCATGTTTTTCAGCTTTCTCTAAGAGTGACAGACTCAGAACAACTATAGCAAAATATCAAAGGACTGCCCTGGGGCCAACTGCTTTGTCATCGCGGATTTCATCAAGACAAGCATCTAACACACAATAAATGACTGCTACAAAGGTACTCTTTTACTCTCAAGAGAAATGTGTCAACTCTGTGAGCAGCTACTACAAATGTTTTTCAAACTTATTTAAAAAGCTTTCACTTAGAAAAATAAAGATGGCAAAAATACATCATTAACTGACAAATAATGTTAGTTTCAGAGCTCAAAAGTAATCTTAGTCATCATATACTTTAATTCCCTTTTTTAATGAAGGTGGAAGCTGAAATCCAAATGTCACCAAATGCCAGCTCATGCCTAATGTCACAGAAATATTTGTGCACTAATCCCCACTTCTTATATTCCCAGCCTATTTTTGCTCCTTAAATTTGGGATAATGCAACTGAGCCTTTAAAAATGGAGTACAAAATGATATTTGATAGGCCATCATTAATTAACTTTACTCTTTAGAAATCAGTACATGTTTCCTCCTTTTTTTAAGAAGTAGAAAGCCCCAGCACAACGTTACTTCTTCTCCACCTCAAGAAGAAAAAGCCAAGTAATCCACGAAATCATAACTATTCTTGAGGTTACAGGAGAGGTGAGATAGCAAGTCAACCAAGTGATGTGAATTCCACGGAGTGACCAGCCCCTCTGGAGAGATGGGACACATGATCTCACTTCAGCAAAGCACAGCAGGAAGAGGATGCAACATTGAAGCAGGTAAGAAGAAAGCAGCTCCAATGTTAATGGATTCATAAAGATTAAGTATGGTCTAAATGGATACATAGAATTGCTCTGTCTAATATGGTAGTTACTAGTTACATGGAGCTATTTAATTCAAATTTTAAATGAATTCAAACTAATTAAAATTAAAAATTAGTGGCTACTATGTTGGACAATACGGATATAGAATATTTCCATCATCCAAAAGTTCTAGGTCACCACTGGTGTAGACTAACTGGGAGAGGCAGACACAAATGGAGTATGCTATTTCTCTGTAGCTTTCCCTTTGGGCCTCTACGCCATGCCCATGAGGACTACTGGAGACAGGGCAGGGGACTGGAGGGAGCATCCCTCTTGTGGGTTGGGGATTGGGGTGGCTAGTGACAGGCATGCAGATGGTAATTGAAACTACGAAGAGGCCAGCAAGAAAACTTACTTCCCTGGACCTTTCTTGAATATAAAGAAGAAGCTTAATGTATTGTGGAGGGGCAGGAAAATCTTTCCTTTCTAGTTCTCAGGAAAAGATCACTTCTTTTGAGGGATGAATAGAAGCAAAAGACTTTTGTTGCTGGGAGAGGAGAAGAAACTCTTTTGCGCCCAGAGCCCTACACTGATACAAAGCAGAGTATCAGTGGTTCTGATACCACTGGAGAAGAGACAGGAAACTCTCTGACCCACAGATTTTAAAGTAGAATTTTGGTGTCAGTGTAATTTGAGGGGTAAAAATGTCAAGAATGTCCCATCTAGCATCACAGGGTCTGCCTAAGTCTGAGGCTGGACCATGAGAACCAAGAACATCCTCTGTCCCCACCAAAAACTTAGCAATGAGAGAAAAACAACAGCAGTCTATTGCTGGGGAGCTCTTCTGTGGTACAGGTGTTCAGGGCTTGCTGCTTACTGAGGGTGGAACTGGACATTGAGAAATACCCTCTACCACTCCTGGCCGCCTACCATGGGAAGAATTAGAAATCTATGATGAGTGGAAGGTGTCTAGTACCTTCAACCCAGCTCAACTATTGAGTAGACTGACTCACTCCCCATTCTACCTAACAGCCTAGCAATATGGTAAATTCAAATTCAACCATAGAAGTAATTGTATTATATTATAATATTAATAATTACAGGTATATTGTCTAAACCTGCACTATTTAAATTGGTATCAACTAGCTATGTGTTGCTATTGAGCAATTAAAATTAGGCTAGTGCAGCTTTATTTGTACTTAAATTTATGTTTGAAAGTAAAAAATGTATAAATTTGTATATTGATTATATTATGAAATAAAATTTTGAATGTAGTGGATTAAGTAAACCATGTTATTAAAATTAATTTCACCTTTTCAAAAAGCATTTTAACATATCTACCAGAAAATCTAGTATTACATATGAGGTTAACATTCTCTTTTTATTAGATAGAACTGTCCTAAATACTTCAGTTAAAAGACAGAGATTTTTAGATTGGAAAGAGAAAGCAAGACGCAACTCTGTGCTGTCTGTAAGAAACCCTTTCACATGTAAAAACGTAAGTGTCTGAAGGCCAAAGGATGGATTAAGTATGCCACACAGACACTTAAAAAAAACTAAAATGGCTATTTTAATATCAGACAAAAGGGACGTGAACACAAGGCATATTGCTTGGAATATAGAGGGACATTGCATGTAGTCAGATGGTTCAGTTTATCCAGAAGACAGAGCAATCCTAAAAGTTTTTGCACCTAATAACAACAGAGCGTCAAAACATGTAAAGCATAAACCAAAAGAAGTGAAAGGAGAAATAGACACCTTTACGGTGACAGGTGGAGACTTTCAGATTCCTTTACCAGTCATTATTAGAACAAGGAAACAGAACGTCAGTAAGGATACAGAAGACTTGAACAACCAACTTGCCCTGATTTATACTTATTGAAATTTCACCCACGAAGTGCTCACGGAATACACAGCAAGAACGACCATATTTGGGTCCGTAAAACAAATATCAACAACTTTCAAGTAAATGAAATCATATAAAATATGTTCTCTGATCACAACAGTACCTCCTCTAGATCAATAAAAAAAGGTATTTGCAAAATTTCCATTTTTTTGACACTGAACACACTTGTAAGCCCTACAGTTCAAAGAAAAACATCACAAAAGAACATATAATATATTTTGAATGGAACTCACTGCAAATGCTAAGTGATATCCTAGAAATCTTTTAGGATTTATTTACCTGATTTACCTGATAAACCAAGACATTGATTTATCACATGTCTTCAGAAACAGCCAAAGGGCTGAATCCTCCAGCTGCAGCTGGTTAGGAATGGCTGAGTACATGCTCATAAATGTTGATCAGCAACTGTCGCTACAGTCCTAAGTTTATTTTTCTCTGTGCCTTAGTTTTTTCCCCCTAGATCTCTCCTATTACCTTCTCAGCTAAATCAAACTAATATTTATGGATCATCTATTAAGCATAAGGCATGGGCTAGGTGTTTATGAAATTACGAAGATAAGAGCTTTTGATTTGAAGGAGTTTGTATTGTAGGCATTATGTACCTATATCTGCTGCCTAAATCTGACTTGCAATTCATCTTTTTCTAGAGCTTGTTTAAGACAGTATTTTACCAGGCAAATTCTCCCTTTAATTCAGCTAATACGTTTGTTCATTATGCCTGTAAACGTTGAAGGTCTTGGGTCTATGCCATTCCTCATTTTTAGGGCTCACTGCTGATCCTGGCACTCTGCTAATGGAGACTTGAATTAATTTTGGACAGACGTGTTAAAAATATGTCCTCTAGCTTGGTTTTGAGTTTTTGCTTCTTGGAGTTTCTGTTTCCTTTTATCCCAATGGACAATATCACTGTCTTTTCCCGTAGTTATCACCAGAAAAATCACACATAGATGGCATTTAACAAATTGCAGCTGTTGAAAAAGATGCACTGAAGAACATAAGCATAGAGTACTTTGCTGAGCCATTATATTGTGCTGGTGATAAACTCTACTGTCTTACAAATAATCAGTTTTTCATCCATATGTCAACATAGACAGTAGAATCACATCTTCTTTTGAGATTAGATATTAAAGTCAGCTAGTAAAGTGAAAAATATCACATGAAGTTAAAACTATTCCTAAATTTCCCAACGTCAGCATTAACTCTTTATGACATGGACGAATGAAGGTTAAATTGCTATTAATTTTTTTTCTGGGCATTGTTTTTCTTGAGAAGTGGAAGGCAAAGCTATTTTGAAGATGAGGTGGGGAATAACAATGAATGAATAAAGAGAACTTTTTCTATGTCTCAACCAAAGACCTACACTTGAATTTGAGCAGGGTAAATAGGAGTATCCATTCATTGTCCCCAAACTGAATTGCTTAATATGAGAATACATGCTCTGGAAAAAATAGACAAGTTATGATGACATTATTAAGTAACATAGCAGAAAATTACACCTTCCAATCATGAATTTGAAATTGTCACTCAGTCTCAAAATATACTACTTCATTGAGATTTACGTTTTTTGGTTTAAAAATATTTTTGTTTAACACAATGTAAACAGTAAACATCAAACTTCAGCAAGATGCTGTACTCTTAATATAGCATAGAACTTTGAATCAATGTCACTTGGCATCAAGGCAAGAGATTTTGCCATTCTGGGTGGACTCTCTCCATTAGAGCCCCACAGGAATATACTCTAAGAAGAAACACGGGACAATATTACACATGATGCTTACTTGTTAACACAGTGATTGATCTGGATGGCTTGGTCACCACATTTCCATTTACCACTACCAGAGTGATTATATAATAAAGGCCATGATAACTGGCCTTAAAAACAACAGGAGGAGGCAAAGTGCTGTTGAATTCCTCAAATTCGAAGAAATAATTTTTGGATTCACCAGTTATCTTCACAACATACACAGATGCTGGACTGATGACGTCCGAAGCTTCTAATGAGACAACGATGTTATTATCATCTCGGACAGTTACATGGAAAGCTGTAGCATTCTGTTGAACGGAAGAGAAAAAACGAGATGGAGGTTATATTCAGATAATTTGCAATAAAATTATACTAAGATAATTTTTACGTATTATTTTATATCACAAACTAATGTTTATGAGAAGCCTTATTTCTTAAAATAGAGTTACATAGGTATTTTAGTTACACAAGGAAAATAAGAAAGAAATTATCCCCTTAGGACTCTAATGATCTTCTCAGGGTTTTACTTTGAGGATTTTTTTCCGTTGAAAAGATGCCTGCAGTTTGTGGACAGTGTCATGTAATAAAGTAAATAAACATCTTGCATGCCAGGTGTCGTGGCTCACGCCTGTAATCCCAGCACTTTGGGATGCTGAGATGGGAAGATCTTGAAGTCAGGGGATCAAGACCATCCTGGCTAACTTAGTGAAACCTTGTCTCTACTAAAAATACAAAAAATTAGCAGGGCATGGTGGCGCATGCCTGTAATTCCAGCAGCTCAGGAGGCTGAGGCAGGAGATTCACTTGAACCTGCCCCAGGGAGGCGGACGTTGCAGTGAGTTGAGATTGCACCACTGTACTCCAGCTTGGGTGACAGAGTGAGATTCTGTCTCAAAAAATAATAAAATAAAATAAAAAATCTTGTGGAGGAGTAAGTAATGAATGAGTCATTTTGACACTCAAGTTCTAGGGAAGTTCTTTGTTTCAGCTGTGCTGGTAAAGTTTCACGGTTTAAAGAAATATACTCTTTTTACTTTAGAGGGAGTGATGCTAGGAGAATATATCAAGGCGGTTCTTTCCTCTCTTCTCACCTGCTAGTTCTGAAAATTATTAAAAAGTCAGGATTGGGAAACTGGTGTTGATCCTTGTCATTAAAGATTAACCAGCATAATGTCTTAAAGACAAAGGAAGCTATACTAGTGAGGAAGAGACCAGACGGTAGGGCTGCAGATGTCTATGGGAAAATCAGCAGTTGATGGACTTTTTAAAAACTTTACTCCCCTTTGGGCGGCCGAGGCGGGTGGATCACGAGGTCAAGAGATCGAGACCATCCTGGTCAACATGGTGAAACCCCCGTCTCTACTCAAAATACAAAAAATTAGCTGGGCATGGTGGCGCGTGCCTGTAATCCCAGCTACTCAGGAGGCTGAGGCAGGAGAATTGCCTGAACCCAGGAGGCGGAGGTTGTGGTGAGCCGAGATCACACCATTGCACTCCAGCCTGGGTAACAAGAGCGAAACTCTGTCTCAAAAAAAATACTTTGCTCCTGGTCTCCAAATATGTGTTTATGGACAATGCTTGAAAAGCCATCCATGTAATTAATTGGTTTAAGTTTTCCTTCCCGATTCTGTCTCAGACTCCGCTGACGGAATTAATCTTTCTTTCCGGTCTCAAGACTCATGTACTTCGTACCACATGCTTGTGTTTAATTTATCTTCCAGGTATGCAGCGTCCTGGGTGAGTAAGTTATTCACCGCACTGAGCCTCAAATTTCTCTTATATAATAGCAGGATTAAAAAAAATTGCTGAAACTTGTTAAGAATCTACAGGGATCCAGTCACTATGCCAGGTGCTCCATATATAAAAACATCTCATTTAATATTGAAAACAATCTCATGAGATAGGTGTCATTATTTTCCATCTCACTTTGTAACTGAGGAAACTGAGGCTCTGAAAGATTAAGTCGCTCACCCACGGTCACAGGTACAAAAAGTCAGCCTAATTATTGTTCCACATGTCCATCTATCTTCCCCTCTTAAGTTCCTAACATCGAGTCTGTCAAGTTTCTGTTACACCAATGAAGGAATGGCTGACGGAATTAATGATATATGGGCATTTGCCTCTAGCACATGACTCAATTTATTGATTTAGGTTTTATTATACTTATTTTTATTTATTTATTTATTTATTTATTGAGACGAGTTTCGCCCTTGTTACCCAGGCTGGAGTGCGATGGCGCGATCTCGGCTCACCACAACCTCCGCCTCCTGGGTTCAGGCAATTCTCCTGCCTCAGCCTCCTGAGTAGCTGGGACTACAGGCACGCGCCACCAGGCCCAGCTAATTTTTGTATTTTTAGTAGAGACGGGGTTTCACCATGTTGACCAGGATGGTCTCGATCTCTTGACCTCATGATCCACCCGCCTCGGCCTCCCAAAGTGTTGGGATTAGAGGCGTGAGCCACCACACCCGGCCTTATTATTCTTATTTTTAATAGACACATAACACTTTTACATCTTTATGGAATACAGTATGATATTTTGATACATATATACATATGTAATGAGCAAATCGGGGTAATTAGCATATCAATCATATCGAACATTTATCATTTCTTTGTGTTGGGAACATTCAAAATCCATTCTTCTAGCTATTTGAAAATATATGATAAAGTGTTAATATAGTCCCCCTATAGTAATAGAGCGTTAGAACTTACTCCTCCTGTCTAGCTGTACTTTTGTCTCCCTTAGCCAGCCTTTGGCTGTTCCCCTCTCTCTCCCTTCCTTGGCTCTAGTGATGACTTCTGCTAGAGGAACTTGTAATTGCTCTACTTCTATGAGAGCAACTTTTTTTAGCATTCACATATGAGTAAAAATGTGGTATTTATCTTCTTGTGCCTGGGTTATTTCACTTGACATATTGTCCTTCAGGTTCATCCACGTGGTTGCAAATGACAGAATTTCCTTTTTATTTTAAGGCCGAATAACATTCCGTGTGTGTGTGCGCGCGTGTGTGTGTGCATGTGTGTGTGTGCGTGTGCGTTTGCGTGTGTGTGTGCATGTGTGCGTGTGCGTGTGTGTGCGTGTGTGTGTGCGTGTGTGTGTGCGTGTGTGCGTGTGCGTGTGTGTGCATGGGCGTGTGTGTGCATGTGTGTGTGTGCATGTGTGCGTGTGGGTGCGTGTGCGTGTGTGCGTGTGTGTGCATGTGTGTGTGCGTGTGCGTGTGTGTGCGTGTGTGCATGTGTGCGTGTGCGTGTGTGTGTGCGTGGGCGTGTGTGTGCATGTGTGTGTGTGCATGTGTGCGTGTGCGTGCGTGCGCGTGTGTGTGCGTGTGCGTGTGTGCGTGTGCGTGTGTGTGCGTGTGTGTGTGCGTGTGTGTGCGTGGGTGTGTGTGTGCATGTGTGTGTGTGCGTGTGTGTGTATGGTGGTGTATATATACACCACCTTTTCTTTATCCATTCACCCTCTGATCGACATTTAAGTTGATTCAGTATCTGGCCTCCTCTGGAGTGCTGCAATAAACATGGGAGGGCAGAGAAATCTTCAACATACTGACTTCCTTTCCTTTGGATAGCTACCCAGTAGTGGGATTGTTGGATCATATGGTAGTCCTATTTTTAGGTTTTTGAGGAACCTCCGTACTGTTTTCCATAATGGCTGAACTAATTTACATTTCCACTAACAGTTTAACTTATTGATTTTGGTATCTCACATATTGTCAGCAACCAAATGAAGCATACGATACAAATCCCTATCCTACAACAGGCTTTATAGACCAAAAAATAGACTGGCTTTTTCTTCTTATTTTATTTTTTAGAAATCCATATTTGACAGGTCCTAGTACTTACAGTGAATGTGTGGCATAAGCAAATTTAATTCTGTCTTAATATTTAATAGACTAAACTGTTTTCCTCATATTCTCACCATACTAGACAGTAAGTCCTCTAAGATCAGGGACTGCATTTTATTTCCAGCTACATCTTCAGCTCTAGGACCAGTACTTGGCATATGCTAAGTGCTTTTGATGTGGGTGATCCTAGGCAGATTTCTGTAATATGAGCTAGACATTAAGAATAAACATTTAGGAATAGGAACAGCTCTGGTCTGCAGCTTCCAGAAAGATAGAAGCAGAAGGTGGGTGTTTTCTGCATTTCCAACTGAAGTATCCGGTTTATCTCACTGGGACTGGTTGGACAGTGGGTGTGGTCCACGGAGGACAAGCTGAAGAAGGGTGGGGCATTGCATCACCCTGGAAGCGCAAGGGGTTGGAGGATTTCTCTCCCCTAGCCAAGGGAAGCCGTGAGACTGTACCAGGAAGACTGGTGCATTCTGGCCCAGATGCTGCACTTTCCCCACGTTCTTTGCAACTGGCAGACCAGGAGATTCCCTCCGGTGCCTACAACACCAGGGCCCTGAGTTTCAAGCAGAAAACTGGGCAGCCCTCTGGGCTGACACTGAGCTAGGGCAGGAGCTTTTTCTTTTTCATACTCCAGTGGCACATGGGATGCCAGAGCCCTTCACTGCCCTGGAAGGGAGGGCTGAAGCCAGGGAGTCAGGTGGTCTGGCTTGGTGGGTCTCTCCCCCACAAAGCAGAGCAAGCTAAGATCTGCTGACTTGAAATTCTTGCTAGCAGCACAGCAGTCTGAGGTTGACCAGGGCCAATCAATCTTAGTCAGGGGAGGGGCATCCACCATTGCTGAGGCTTGAGTAGGTGATTTTACCCTCCCAGTGTAAACAAAGCCACTGGGCCAGACACTGTGCAGTTCAACAATGCCTCTGTGGCCAGACTGTGTCTAGACTCCTCCTCTTTGGGCAGGGTATTTGTGAAAAAAAGGCAGCAGCACCAGTCAGGGACTTATAGATAAAATTCCCAGCTCCCTCAGACAGAGCATCTGGAGGGAAAGGGTAGAAAGGGGCACAGCTTCAGCAGATTAAAATGTTCCTGCCTGACAGCTCTGAAGGGAGCAGTGGATCTCTCAGCACAGTGTTCAAGCTCTGATAAGGAACAGACTGCTTCCTCAAGTGGGTCCCTGACCTCCAGGTATCCTGATTGGGAGACACCTCCCAGTAGGGGCTGAAAGACACCTCATACAGGAGAGCTCTGTAGCATCTGGCAGGTGTCCCTCTGAGACAAAGCTTCCAGAGGAAGGAACAGACAGCAATCTTTGCTGTTCTGCAACCTCTGCTGGTGATTCCCAGGCAAGCACGATCTGGAGTGGACCTCTTGCAAACTCCAGTAGACCAGAAGCAGAGAGGCCTGATGGTGAGAAAGAAAACTAAGAAACAAATGTATAGTACCTACATCAACAAGAAGGATGTCTACTCAGAGACCCTATCCAAAGGTCGGCAACATCAAAGACCAAAGGTAGATAAATCCACAAAGATGGGGAGAAACCAGTGCAAAAAGGCTGAAAATTCCAAAAACTAGAACACCTCTTCTCCTCCAAAAGATCAAAACTCCTTGCCAGCAAGGGAACTAAACTGGACAGAGAATGAGTTTGATGAATTCATAGAAGTAGGCTTCAAAAGGTGGGTAATAACAAACTCCTCCAACTAAAGGAGCATGTTCTAACCCAACTCAAGGAAGCTAAATACCTTGAAAAAAGGTTAGACAAATTGCTAACTAGAAGAACCAGTTTAGAGAACATAAATGACCTGATGGAGCTGAAAAACACAGCACGAGAACTTCATGAAACACACACAGTATCAATAGCCAAAGTGATCAAGCTGAAAAAAAGATATCAGAGTTTGAAGATCAACTCAAAGAAATAAAATGAGAAGAAAAGATTAGAGAAAAAAAGAGTGAAAAAAAAACTGAAAAAAGCCTCCGAGAAATATGGACTATGTGAAAATACAAATCTACATTTGATTATTGTACCTGAAAGTGATGGGGAGAATGGAATCAAGGTGGAAAACACTCTTCAGGATATTATCCAGGGGATGTTCCTCAACCTATAAAGGCAGGCCAACATTCAAATTCAGAAAATACAGAGAACACCACAAAGATACTCCTTGAGAAGAGCAACCCCAATACACATAATTGTCAGATTCACATAGGTTGCAATGAAGGAGAAAATGTTAAGGGAAGACAGAGAGAAAGGTCAGGTTATCCACAAAGGGAAGCCCATCAGACTAACAGCAGATCTCTTTGCAGAAACCCTACAAGCTAGAAGACAGTGGGGGCAAATATTCAGCATGCTTAAAGAAAAGAACTGTCAACCCAGAATTTCATATCCAGCCAACAAAGCTTTCTTCTTCCTCAGTTAACCCCAGAACTTCCAATTCCATGTTGGGTTTGAGTGCCCCTCTAGAGGAAGGGCTGGTTCTATACTTAAATTGATTCCCAGGGCTCTTTCTAAAGAAGCAAAAGGGGCTGGGGATGGAAGTGTCTGAAGGTTACAGTAGCAACAGATGCCTTCTTCCCTTTCATAAGTAAGTTTTTTATTCTTCATCCTCACCATCTCAGGCTTTACATATGGAATCCCTAGAATAGAGGGGTTGGGGATCTTCCCTTGCTCTCTGCAGTGGGTGATGGTGAGAGAAGGGTATGTATTTTTAAAAATTAAATTTAATAATAGGCTACTCTGACCTCCTTTTGCCTGTGGTTGTGGTCTGTGCCATTTGGCTCTTTTCCACTGTTAAGGTGAACAAAATTATCTTACTGCTTATTCTCCCTTCCCCATGCCCACATGCATGAACAAAAGTTCCTAATCCTTCAAAGGAAAAACTGATCTTAGATTATTACCTGTATAATGTAAATTGGGATTAACACCAATACACACTAAGACTAAAACAGAGATATAGACTAATGGAACAGAACAGAGGCCTCAGAAAGAATGCCACATAACTCAAAATAATAAAAGCTATTTACAACAAACCAACAGCCAATATCATACTGAATGGGCAAAAACTGGAAGCATTCCCTTTGAAATCTGGCACTAGACAAGGATGCCCTCTCTCACCACTCCTATTCAATATAGTACTGGAAGTTCAAGCCAGAGAAATCAGGCAAGAAAAAGAAATAAAGGGCATTCAAATAGGAAAATAAGAAGCCAAATTGTCTCTATTTGCAGATGACATGATAGTATATCTAGAAGACCCCATTGTCTCAGCCCCAAAACTCCTAAACTGATAAGCAACTTCAGCAAAGTCTCAGGATATAAAATCAATTTGCAAAAAATCACAAGCATTCCTATACACCAATAACAGACTGAAAGAGAGCCAAATCAAGAATGAACTGCCATTCACAATTGCTACAAAGAGAATAAAATACCTAGGAATACAACTTACAAGGAACATAAGGGACCTCTTCAAGGAAAACTACAAACCACTGCTCAATGAAATAAGAGAGGACACAAGCAGATGGAAAAACATTCCATGTTCATGGTTAGGAAGAATCAATATCGTGAAAATGGCCATACTGCCCAAAGTAATTTACAGACTCAACGCTATCCCCATCATGCCACCATTGACTTTCTTCACAGAACTGGAAAAAACCACCATGAACTTCATATAGAACCAAAAGAGAGCCTGCATAGCCAAGTCAATTCTAAGCAAAAGGAACACAGCGGGAGGCATCACACTACCGGACTTCAAACTATACTACAAGGCTACAGTAATCAAAACAGCATGGTACTGGTACCAAAACAGAGATATAGACCAACGGAACAGAACAGAGGCATCGGAGTCAACACAACATATCTACAACCATACAATCTTTGATAAACCTGACAAAAACAAACAATGGGGAAAGGACTCCCTATTTAATAAATAGTGTTGGAAAAACTGGCTAGCCATGTGCAGAAAGCAGAAACTGGACCCCTTCCTGACACTTTACACTAAAATTAACTCCAGATGGATTAAAGACTTAAACATAAGACCCGGCACCATAAAAACCCTAGAAGAAAATCTAGGCAAAACCATTCAGGACATAGGAGTAGGCAAGGACTTCATGACCAAAACACCAAAAGGATTGGCAACAAAAGCCAAAATAGACAAATGGGACCTAATCAAACTCCACAGCTTCTGCACCTCAAAAGAAACAGTCACTAGAGTGAATCGGCAACCAACAGAATGGGAAAAAATCTTTGCAGTTTACCCATCTGACAAAGGGCTGATATCCAGAATTTACAAAGAACTCAAACAGATTTACAAGAAAAAAACAAACAAGCCCATTCAAAAATGGGCAAAGGATATGAACAGACACTTTACAAAAGAAGACATACATGAGGCCAACAAACATATGAAAAAATGCTCATCATTACTGGTCATTAGAGAGATGCAAATCAAAACCACATTGAGATACCACCTCATGCCAGTTAGGATGGCGATCATTAAAAAATCTGGAGACAACAGATGCTGGAGAGGATGTGGAGAAATAGGAACACTTCTACACTGCTGGTGGGAGTGTAAATTAGTTCAACCATTGTGGAAGACAGTGTGGCGATTCCTCAAGGACCTAGAAATAGAAATTCCATCTGACCCAGCAATCCCATTACTGGGTATATATCCAAAGGACTATAAATCGTTCTAGTATAAGGACACATGCACATGAATGTTCGTTGCAGCACTGTTTACAATAGCAAAGACCTGGAACCAACCCAAATGCCCATTGATGATAGACTGGACTGGGAAAATGTGGCACATATACACCATGGAATATTATGCAGCAATCAAAAATGATGAGTTCGTGTCCTTTGTAGGGACATGGATGAATCTGGAGAACATCATTCTCAGCAAACTGACAAGAACAGAAAATGAAATACCGCATATTCTCACATAGGTGGGTGATGAACAATGAGAATACATGGACACAGGGAAGGGAGCACTAAACACTGGGATCTACTGGGGGGAATAGGGGAGGGACAGTGGGGAGGGGGAGCTGGGAAGTGATAGCCTGGGGAGAAATGCCAAATGTGGGTGAAGGGGAGGAAGGCAGCAAAACACACTGCCATGTGTGTACCTATGCAACTATCTTGCATGTTCTGCACATGTAGCCCAAAACCTAAAATGCAATAAAAATAAATAAAATAAAATAAAATAAAAAGTTCCAAAAAAAAAAAAGAATGCCACATAACTATAACAACCTGATCTTTGACAAACCTGACAAAAACAAGCAACGGGGAAAGAATCCCCTATTTAATAAATGGTGTTGGGAAAACTGTCTAGCCAGATGCAGAAAGCTAAAACTGGATCTCTTCCTTACACCTTATACACAAATTAACTCTAGATGGATTAAAGATTTAAACATGAGGCCTAACACCATAAAAACTCTAAAAGAAAACCTAGGCAATACCATTCAGGACATAGGCATGGGCAAGGACTTCATGTCTAAAACACCAAAATCAATGGCAACAAAAGCCAAAATAGATAAATGGGATCTAATTAAACTTAAGAGCTTCTGTACAGTGAAAGAAACTATCATTAGAGTGAAGCAGCAACCAACAGAACGTGAAAACATTTTTGCAGTCTACCCACTGAACAAGGGCCAATATCCAGAATCTATGGAGACCTTAAACAAATTTACAAGAAAAAAAAATCTCATCAAAAAGTGGGCAAAGGATATGAACAGACACTTCTCCAAAGAAGACATTTATGCAGCCACCAAACATATGAAAATAAGGTCATAATTACTGGTAATTAGAAAAATGCAAATCAAAACCACATTGAGATACCATCTCACACAAATTAGAATGGTGATCATTAAAAAATAAGGAACAACAGATGCTGGAGAAGATGTGGAGCATCTTTTACAGTGAATGCTTTTACACTGTTGGTGGGAGTGTAAATTAATACAATTGTAGAAGACAACGTGGTGATTCCTCAAGGATCTAGAAATAGAAATTCCATTTGACCCAGCAATCCCATTACTGGGTATATACCCAAAGGATTGTAAATCATTTTATTATAAAGACTCATGCACACGTATGTTCATTGCAGTGCTATTTATGATAGCAAAGACTTGGAACCAACCCAAGTGCCCATCAACAATAGACTGGATAAAGAAAATGTGGCATATATATATATATACCATGGAATACTATGCAGCAATAAAGCAGGATGAGTTCATGTCCTTTGCAGGGACATGGATGAAACTGGAAACCATCATTCTCAGTAAACTGACACAAGAACAGAAAACCAAACACTGTATGTTCTCACTGATAAGTGGGTATTGAATAATGAGAACACATGGACACAGGGAGGGGAACATCACACATCAGGGCCTTGGGGGCACAGGGCTAGGGGAGGAATAGCAAGGAGTGGGGGGATTGAGGAAGGGATAGCATTAGGAGAAATACCTAATGTAGATGACGGGGAGATGGATGCAGCAAACCACCACCTTGACCTGTGTATACGTATGTAACAAACCTGCACAATCTGCACATGTACCCCAGAACTTAAAGTATTTAAATGAATTTTTAAAAAAAGGACCGGACTAAGTCAGGCTCATTCATCTGTAGAATATTTTTAAAGATAGTTGACATTTTCAGCCACAGCATTTCACCAGCTAAGATTTGAAATTAATAGACTTCTATTAGTAACTCAAGCAATTGTCAATACCCTTAATATGACTAGAAAGGTCCCGGTTACTATCATAGATGCTTGATCTCTTTTCCCTTACTATACTTTTAAAACCTATTATCTGATGATCATAGATAGCCTGGCCTCCTGCACCAAATCCAGACATATTGCATTGTTAGTGCTTCATGACCTGTGTACAGGCTGCCTTCCAACTTTGCTCTGTCAGAGTCCCAAGGAGGTGTGGAAGCAATAGTGGGTGTGAAAAATCAATTGAGAATGTGTCAATTTTCTTGGCCACCAGAAGCACAGAGCAGCTGGGTCATAATTGTCCCCTGCTTGGTGGAGCAGGGCAGTACCTGCAGTCCATGAGCAAGCCCTGGGCACTGTGCATGGGTGAGGAGAATTTGCTCATGAATGTAGTGGTGGGTCAGAGCTGTGCGAGAGATACCCATGCACCCAGAGGTTCCAGACCTCAAAGGTAGTTGGGATGCCCTCCCACCCCGGTGATGGTGTCAGGGAGGCTATCAGCACAATGTGTGCTTGTGATGGACAGACCCAAAGTGCAGCGGAGGTACTTGACAGTCCTAGTGAAGTCATCAGCACCTGTTTTGGTGGGTTACTTTGCCCAAGGGTGCACCTGTTCTTGCCACTTCCTCCCCATTCACTCTGAAGGCTAGCTCCTGCTCCTCCTTAATGCCCCCACACCCTTGCTGGGGCAGCTAATGCAATGGTGCTGGATCCTCTCTTTACTAGGAGCACTCATTCTTCCTCTGGCATCATCAGCTTACTTTATTGTGGAGAATATGATGCATTTCCCAAGCAAAGCAAAGAGCCCTCCCTCTGGCCTTCCTAAGCAAAACAAAGATCGCTCCCACACCTCATGGTGAATACATTGCCCCGATCAGGCAGGGAACACAAGTAATATGTAGGTTGGCCTCAACATCACCTGCCTCATTATCTCCCCTTGCTCTAAAAGAAAATTCATCAGCATTGAAATGCTTCTAAAATTCTGGCAGTAAAACAACAGCAACAGCAACAACAAATTAGACCCCAATTAGCTAGTGCACCTGAGGTCTCCAGCAGTACTTCTTAAACTTCTCATTTTTCCCCATCATAGTACCCTTCTCTCTTTAAACCTCTCTCTCTTCAGATTTCATTTTTTCTTCTCTATCCTTTTGCTTTCTTTAGAATCCTCTATAGACAGACATTATAAGAGGAGGTTTGGAACAGCTGGGATGTCCTCACTGGCTAGAGAAGACTTGGGTACGAGGAAAAGAAAGAGTAATCACACCCATGATAGAAGTTACTAATTGATATTGAACTGATACAAATCAAGAACCTACTAAGGACCACACAGTCTGCTAAGTACTGGGGATCCCAAACACAATCCTGCCCCCAGGACCTGCAAGTCTGGTGGTGGTCAGCGGTTGTTTATTCATGAAATGTTTAGTAAATGGGGAATCTGGATTATAAATATGCTTTCAAATTAGCTGAGAGCTGATGGAAAAATCCTTTTATTTTTAACCTATTGGAAAATTTGACAAATTGCATTTCATTTTTCGTGACAAATTTTTTTTTATTATACTTTGGGCTCTGGGTTACATTGCATGCACATCATAAGTACATACATGCCACATCCCCTGCCCTCCCCCTGGCCCTCACCTACATCAGGCATTTCTTTTGTTGTTATCCCTCCCCATCCTTCCCTCCCCCGCTGTCCCTCCCCTCCCCTCTACGTCCCCACCTAGCCCAGTGAGTGTTGTTCCCTTCCCTGTGCCCAAGTGTTTTCATCGCTCATCACCTGCCTATGAGTGAAAACATTTGGTGTTTGCTTTTCTGTTCTTGTGTCAGTTTGCTGAGAATGACAGTTTCTAGATTCATCCATGTCTCTATCAAGGACATGAACCCATCATTTTTTATGGCTGCATAGTATTCCATGGTGTATATGTGCCACATTTTCTTTGTCTAGTCTATCATTGATGGACATTTGGGTTGATTCCAGGTCTTTGCTATCATAAACAGCACTGCAATGAACATGTGTGTACATGTGTCTTTTAACAGAACAATTTATAATCCTTGTGGCAATTCCTCAAGGATCTAGAAATAGAAATTTCATTTGACCCAGCAATCCCATTACTGGGTATATAACCAAAGGATAAACTTTTCATACTAGATGTACTTTAGGAATTATTTTGAATCTCAGAATTTTTGTATTTCAAAGACCTAAAAATAATGATCATTACTAACAAATCTTACTGTCCACAAATATAAATAGAAAACGTCTACATATTGTGCTTCATATCTGCAAGTTGCATTTTTAGGAGAAAATATCTATCTGTTATTCCTTATTATTCACTTTTCACATAGATAGTACTGTTTGGTGCATAATGGGAAAGCGAATTAAGCAAAATGGAGACAAATCAGACACTGAGTATCCAGTAGCACTGAAATCTGGCTTTTGGTTCTCAGTGATTACAGCAGACGGTTCACTAACTCAGAAAACAGTAAGTTTATCGGCATCAACTATGTAACTATTAAGAATTTTTTCTCTGTGTTTCAGCAGCCAATAACTGAAGGTGGCTGTGATAATAAGGAGAGGAGTAAACAGACTCGATTTTGTAAAGTGTTTAAGAAATATATATATCTAATGTGTTTCATGATGCTTCATAGGCAGTAAAATCATCCAGAGAAAGGGACTAATCTTCCAAATGCTAACGACAGCTTTGGGGATGATTGTATCAGCCATGAAAATAAGCATTGGCCGATGCACTACCAGGGTGCCAAAAATAAATCAGAGTGGGCTAATCAGATTCAGTTGGTGCGACTAATGAGAGGAAGGCAGCAGGCCAAGTGAGATGTAGGCAGTGCGCCTGAAAGCAGTGTCATCTGTGCGCTTGCTTTCTACTCTGTCTTCTTTACCTTAGCTTTTCCTGGAATCAGGAAAAAATTCTGCATGTACACTGCAGGCATGTAACCCCTGCTGAGAAGTAGAGCAGGAAGGGACAGTTAAAAGGGATAGAAATTGATCTGATAAATGCAGGCAAGTCCAACGGTGATTTGCTTGGTTCCTGTAAAAAATATGTTAAAGATTTTTTTAAGACTAACTAATATATTGCTTGACTCTGCAGGACAAATATTTTTGCTGAAATTTCCTTTACATAACAAATTTAATAAAGTGATTTCTCTGGTCCAGCATTCTCATTTTACGCTTGAGAGAACAGTGGTGCAAATGTCACACAGCTAATTGATGTCAGGACAAGGTCTAGGATCCATGTATCCTTATGTCTCTTGGTACTTATCGTTCCATAACCAGTGGGGTCATCTAACTGAGGCAGCAAAAGGGGCCTGGGCACGTGGCTTTAACGAGAAGGGGGAGCCCAGGAGCCGTGACCTGTTCTAGAAGCAGTCTTGTGGGAGAGAACCTACTGGAGACAGAGTGGGGCGCACTAAAGAAGAGAACAACACGAGACGAGTCCCTGGGGTGTGGGACAAGGACAAGAACTGGCCAGAGATATGTACCAGTGAGAATTGAAAGAAATCTCCCACCATCACTGACAAATACAGCACTATTGTCTATGAATCCGCTCGTCTGGACCAGGCTATGTGCTAATTTGTTTACATGTGTTATTTCATTTACTCCTCACAGCAATCCTCATAAACAAGTGTTCTTATCTTATCTCAATTTTACCGAGACAGGCTAAATCATTTGCTTAAGAGCAAAGCAATAGACTTGAGATCAGAAGGCCTGGGTTTCTATTCTGCCTCTGGAGCCTTTAACTCTTGAGAATGAGGGGAAGTCCAAGGATCTCTTAACTTCATCTTCTTAATTTATAAAATAGGGCGAATTCCCAAAACTCATGGAATTTTTGTGAGGATTAAATGTCTTTTGCAAAAGTGCTCACCATATAAACTCAATAAATACTAGTTGTATTTCAGACGTTATTGTGTTTTAATTTAGTTTTGAGTCACTCAATGTCTTTTAAATTATAAACCTTTGTTTAACTAATTTCCGAACACTATGGAATTCTGTAATTACACTCACTGGATGTTTTGTTCGCAGAGCCCGGGAGAGCTATCCATTTGCTAATTCAGGAACACATAAGCATGAACTAGGTGGCAACCTGGTAGCAGGTTGTGAGCAGAGGCGCATGAGTACGACGGGTACTTGAACTCTAGGAGCTCACTCTGTAGTGAGAGGCAAACTCAAATACACAGGATCTGAAGTGCTATTAGTGATTGAATTTAAATAACAAATTGAATTTAAATAATATTTAGTAGTCCAGATGATACCTACTTCTCTGCCTGTCTGAAGTTCTCTCTGAGCTTGCACCTTCTTATGCGACACTGCTTCTTTCCCACTCTAAAGCAAATGAGGTTCCAATGAGGGTTGCTCATCATCCTACCCCACCATTGGGTCTGAGCAGGCACCTTGAAGCAGTCTAGGGGAATCGTGGCACCTGGTGCCCTGTGACACACATGTGGACCAAGCCAGGCCATCCAGAGTGCTTCCTCTGACATTTTATAACTAGAATTAATGGGAAGGAGCTCTTGTTCCTTTCTGGCTTTAAGAATGCATGAATGCAGAGCTGAAGTGTGTGTAATTCCTGACCCATAAAGATAGTTGTTTGTGGTAGATTCCCTGATTTGATCTGAGGCCCTGGTCACAGTCATCCAAAGTCCCAGCCACTGTGCAGTTTGGTGACACGAGTGAATAAATCCCAATATATTCCTTAATTTGCTTGATCTAGACTTCCAAGATTTGCATCCAAGTATTCTGGCCAATGTAAGAGAACCGACTGGTGCCACGGACATGTAGACAAGAAAGCTCTCAATTCTGCTTCTGCAGATGGGTGTGATGGAAGGTTTCAGGAAGCAAGTGATGTTTCAAAGACGCTCATGAGTGCCTAGGGAACCCAGGTTATAAAAGTCTCTTGTTAGTAAGAGGGAAGAGGGTCCACAGACCTCTAGAGTGTTTAGATCAATGGCGAATACTCAGAGTAGAGCGTTGGTGGCCCAGGACCAGATGCGCCTTGCTAAGGAGTTTGGATATTTTTTAGGCCAAAGTAACTCATGAACTGCTGCAATGCAGAAAAGTGATAGGATTTGACTGCAGCTTATCAAGACTTATGTAATTAGGAGTATGTAGAATAAGTGGCTGACTGGGTTGATGTAAAGCCAGTAGACAGTAGGAAGGGTTGCAATAGCTCAGGCAGGTGAGATGCTGAGTCAGAGCCAGTGCCGCCAGCACCAAATCAGCCTGCATGACGTACATCAGAGTATGGTCAGTGCTTACGAAACTGACCCAATCAATGATCAGACTTACGAAAATCCTGTGCTCAGATTACCACCTAGAAGGAATAGGCTGCTCAGTTCTTTTAAATAGTAATATTAATGACGTCTGGTGGTTACAGAGCACTGATGGCCATGACTCTCTGCAGACAATATATAATGCATCCACTAAGCATCCTGTCAGGCTCTTAGGAAACCTCTTCCACCTGGGTATTCTTTCTTCTCAGTTCCTTCAGGAAGATGAAAGTCCCAGAGCTACACTTCCGAGGCTCCTCCTGACACTTGGCTAGAATTATTCACAGCTCTCAGAAATGTCAGATCGGAATCTGTCTGTTGATCTCAAAAGCCAGCGATGGCCTCTGTCTAATCTTCCATTATTTTTGCAGCCATTCCTCAGATACGTTTTAGGCAACAAGCATGTATCAGAAACAGAACAGAACACTGGGCATACCCTCTATTTGGGAGTAAAGAGGAAGACAGGAGCTAAGAGCCTTTGCCCTTCCTAGAATTGTGTCTGACCAATAAAAATAGCACTGATGATAAAATAAGGATGATGATGATGACATAACAGAGCATCCACTGACATTGTACTTATTGTGTGCCAGAAACTTTCCTGAAGTTCACATAGAAGGCTTTTAAATGCTTGTTGAATTACAATATTTACAACCGGCTATGTAATACTAGACTTTTTAATACATATCCTAAATGTATCCTTTCGGGTACAGTATGTCAGTTCTCTACTCCTGTGAGATCTGGTGCCTGAGCCCAGTTCATGCTCAGCCTTTCTGGTGTTAAATGATCAGATTCAGGCTGGAGTGCCATGGCCAGATCTCAGCTCACTACAACCCCCACTCCCCAGGCTCAAGCTATCCTCCCACCTCAGCCTCCCAAGTAGCTGAGACCACAGGCATGCACCACCAAACCTGCTTTTTTTTTTTTTTTTTTGGTATTTTTTGTAGAGGCAGGGTTTCACCATGTTGCTCAGGCTGGTCTCAAACTCCTGAGCTCAAGCAATGTTCCCACCTCAGCCTCCCAACAGATACATTCTTTATGGTTTCAGAATAAGGAAGACTCATCTCTTTTGCCTGTTGTTTGGTAAAGGGACTCCCAACTCCCAATTACTATCCAGTAGGTAATGTATAGGTGAGAGGCAGCCAGGTGTAAGAGGATGTTACACAACTGGAGGATGCATACATTGTTTAAGAACACCATTAAAAAGCACAATGACAACAAAATAAAGCTATGCAGCCAGAGAAAACACATGTTGGCCAAAGAAGAAAGTACAGCCCAGCCTACAGGCTGCCAGATTACAGCCCTTGCGTTCTTTGCACCGCCGTTTCCTCGACCATTGCTCATCTTCTTTTTTTTTCAGTTTCTAGATCATACGCCATTTTCTTGGCCCAACCAGATTGTAGGTGATAGCTAAAGTCGTCACCAATTAAGCATTAATTTAAAATAAATACAAATGATATTATCTTATCAAGTTGCCATATATGTGTGCATGTGGAAAACGACAGTTTGATATATATATAATAATGTGGCAGTTATTTCCTGACTTCTAAAATGAACTCAAGGGTGGCTGCTCTGCACAACTCCTAATTTTGAAGATCAAACAACACATTTGAGGAAATAATTCAACTGGCCAGTCTTAAGTGAAAAGAAACTGTTGTGCCAAAGAGATGTGCTAAGATTTTATGTGATATGTACGGTAAGAATAATCATCACATATCAAGTTTTATTTTAGAAAGTACTTTCAAATACATTTTCTCCTTCGATCCTCAGAACATTCCATTAAGTTATTATCTCAATTCACAGAAGAAGCAACTGATGTTCAAAGAATTAAATGGATTTCTCAAGGCTACCCTATTATTTGTGGAGGAGCATACACTCAAGGCAATTCTTATACTACAGATTTTGTGACTCTGTTATACCACGGTCCCCAGACTGTAAGATCCTGGAGCCGAAATGATTTCCCAAATGCCACCTTTCACATCTGTACTTAATTGGTGGCAAACTCCCTCAGCACAAACTGACTCATTCTTCTAGAATATGCTTGATAAATGCTCAAAAAGTATAGCATCATGAAAAAAAAAAAACCAGAAATTTGGAGACACAGAGACCTGGGTTCAAATCCCATTTAAGTGACAGTCTCTTATTTTTATTCTTTGAACCTCAGTTATTTAAGGTAAATCATGGAATACTAAAAGCTTATTATGACAGTTTATTTGGGGGTAGGGACACATGAAATCATTTGAGACATAATTTTAGAAGCTGTATTTTTTTTTTGTCAGGACACTAATGCCATGATTCTTATTTGGTTCAACAACTATTGTGACTTTCAGTCTATTTATCCAGTAATCAGTGTTACTTCTCTCTGTGGCATCATGAACAAGAGCAGCCAGTATTTCATTTCCTCATTTTGCCTGCAAATGACAGCCAGAGCTCACCTGTTTGACTGAAGGTTACCATGGAAACAGTTTTAGGGCCTACTGTGCTGAGAAGTTTAAAAATCGGGAAGCTGTGCTTGGCTGGTGACTGACTGGGTAGGAGGTCAGCCACAACCCAGGAAGCCATAAAATACGTTTGTTCTCAACAGTTCAATCAACAGGCAAATTCTAAAATGATGCAACATTCTTCTGGCATAATTTGTTATGAAAAACAAGGTTCCTGACAGGTTCATTCTGCCTCTGAAACAAGTTTTATTTTGATAAAATGAAGTACCCACAAATATTATTTTGTCTGACTTTGTTATTTCCCATCCCTCTTTTTCATGCTCAACAGTATTTAGAATTTGAAAATGGTTTTACCCCGGCAAGTTGTGAAAATGTAGCTGTCCCACTTATTGAAAGATAACGTGAAAGACGGTGGTGCTAATCATTTATTTTGGAATGGATGAGTTCAGTCAAATTTCCCCACAGGCATGAAATGTCAATCCAACTGTGACATCAGTTAATTAAATCCTGATGATAGTTAACAAGAGTGCAGCCTACTTACAAAGCTCACAGCCTATTTAGGCGGTACACTTGTGACCTTTGCTAAGCACTGCCCTTTAACTCCCCTTCTTGTTGGGTTGTTAATATCAGCAGCAACAAAATTGTCAGAGCTTTAAAGCAAATAGTTTAATGAGCCCTCTACCTTTATTCACTAAGGTTTTCTGGGTCTTCTGAAAGACTGATTCCTATATATGCAGAATAAATTAAAGCCCAGAAGTTAAGGGAGACTAAGCACAATACTTTTACACAGATGGTTGACTCCACGTGTAGCTGCTGTATGCTTCGTGCTGAGAATATAATAGTTTAGACAAGAAATCTGGTTTCTGTCCTAGTGAATGGTGTTTTGAGTCTGTGGAGAGAAAGGAAATATATTCTTTTAAATAATTAGATAATTGCAAGTGGAAAAAGCATTGTTAAGAAATACCTGATGATCAAGGAGCTCCTAGCAGGTGGCTCCAGAGAAAGTGCTCGTTAGGCAGAAACCTACAGGCTGGTAAGAGTTGACCTGATGATGAGTTGGAGAAAGAACAGAACCTATGGACAGTGAATGTGAAGACCTGGGTGCTGGAGAAAGCACAATGTGGATGAGAAACCAAAATAACATTAGAATGGCCAGTAGAGGAGGCATTATGGGAAATTTTGTAGACCTTTCTAAAAAATTTAGAGGCTGAAGGAAATGGGAAGCCACTTATGGATTATTTGGCAGGGGAGTGGGATGATCTGATTTACATTCTGTAATAGAAGCAAAAACTTTATGGTGTTACTTTCTGGGTCTGGAATTCCTAATGTGGGTGGAAACTTTTATTGGCAAACAAACAAAAACTAGATATCCAAACAGAGATTCAAATCACAAGATATCTGAATAAAGAATAAAGAAATCTGGAATAAAGAAAGGGTATAAGAGCCCCAAGATGGTATGATGCTGGGATGAAGAAGGGACAATCTATAAGAGCCCCAAGATGGTATGATGATGGGATGAAGAAGAGACAATCTATAAGAGCCCCAAGATGGTATGATGCTGGGATGAAGAAGGGACAATCTATAAGAGCCCCAAGATGGTATGATGCTGGGATGAAGAAGGGACAATCTATAAGAGCCCCAAGATGGTATGATGCTGGGATGAAGAAGGGACAATCAGCCAATGTGAATATCCAGACCGTGAGGAAGGCAGAGGGCATTAAAGACTGGAAATGCCTAATGCACTATTGGAATTCACATTCTGAATATCAAATAGTTCTCCATCTCCCCGCATCCCAATGTTCACTGAAGTCTGCTTGCTTACAAATGCTTTGTATGAGTGGATCATCCATGGAACTTGTAGAAGGTGCTGAATTTCACCTGGATGTGTTAGGTCACAGAAGCAGTTTATGGAAGTTGGCTCATGAAGGAAGAAGAATTTATAAGAATGAACGTTTACACCAAGTTAACAAAAATCCCGAGGGGCATTTGGATTTCCATCGAAGTGGAATGAAACTTTAAGCCAGTCTCAAGAGTCAAGGGGCAGGAAGGTCCTTCTGGTTAGAGTATGGCTAATTGGTTGGTGAGTACAGGTCACAGTGGGTGTGACTGCATTACTCCAGTCGAGAAATGATGGCCACTAGGACTAGGGTAGTATCATGTGGAAGTCGGAAGGCATATCCCTTAGCACTGAGTCACTTAAGGATGGATTAGTTGTGAGTTGGTTGCAGTGTTGATTTGACACACACACACACACACACACACACACACCTCACCCCATATAAGGGGAAGACTACAGGAGAGCAGATACTAGCAGGGAAGGAAAAAAGGTGACATACATCATTAGTTCAGTTTGATATATACAAAGTGTGAAATGCCTGTGGGCATCCAAGTGCCGATGCTAAGTAGGTGATGGGATACATGGATCCAAAATTGAGAAGAGATGTCTGGACCTAATATTTGGAAGCGATTGACTCAGAGATGAAGCTATGAGAATCAAAGAAGTTGCACCTAGAGCTTACTTTTATTAAGAGCCTACTTTGTGTGAAATCCTTTTCAGGCATTATTTCACTTAATCCCCTTAACAACTCCCTGAAGTAGATATTACTATTCGCACTTTTCAGATTAGTAGTTGAGTCTCCGAAAGATTAAGTAATACATCTAAGGCCACACAACTTTAAGGTGGTGGCTATGGGAGTTATCTTCACATTCCTTTGATCCCCAATGCCTACGTATTAACATTGACGCTGCACTCCCTGCATTTCAAGTTTGTGTCACGGATGATTCCTTATTTATTTTCAATCAAGAGCTATGAATATCGCTTTAAGATCAGTCATTTTTATTACATGAGCAGTTACAGGGCAATTGGCTTAGTGGAAACAGTAGTGATTTAAAGACAAATAGAGCTGAAAATGAATGTTGGTTCTATCGCATACAGATAAAATGTCTCTCAGCCTTAGTTTCTTCATCTATAAAATGGGAAAAGAACACCAACTTTACAAGTTTGTCGTGAGATTAAAATGAAAAAATGTAATTAAGGTGCCTGCCATAGTTTAGATGTTACACACACTATGTGCTTAACTTTGATGGTTTAAAAAACTGGACATTGGCCGGCCACAGTGACGCATACCCGTAATAACAGCATTTTGGGAGGCTGAGTTGGGTGGATCACAACCTTAGGAGTTCAAGACCAGCCTGGCTAGCATGGTGAAACCCTGTCTCTAATAAAATACAAAAATTAGCCCGGTGTGGTGGCCGGCGCCTGTAATTCCAGCTATTTGGGAGGCTGAGGCAGAGAATTGCTTGAATCCGGGAGGCGGAGGTTGAAGTGGGCAGAGGTTGAAGTGATCCGAGATTGCACCACTGCACACTCCAGCCTGGGTGACAGAGTGAGACTCTGTCTCAAAAAAAATAAATAAATCAGCCAACAAGCATATGAAAAAATGCTCATCATCATTTGTCATTACAGAAATGCAAATCAAAACCGCATTGAGATACCATCTCACACCAGTTAGAATGGCGATCATTAAAAAATCTGGAGACAACAGATGCTGGAGAGGATGTGGAGAAATAGGAACACTTTTACACTGTTGGTGGGAGTGTAAATTAGTTCAACCATTGTGGAAGACAGTGTGGCGATTCCTCAAGGACCTAGAAATAGAAATACCATTTGACCCAGCAATCCCATTACTGGGCATATATCCAAAGGATTATAAATCGTTCTACTATAAGGACACATGCACACGAATGTTCATTGTGGCACTGTTTACAATAGCAAAGACCTGGAACCAACCCAAATGCCCATCAATGATAGATTGGACCAAAAAAGGTGGTACATATACACCATGGAATATTATGCAGCCATGAAAAACGACGAGTTAGTGTCCTTTGTAGAGACGTGGATGAATCTAGAAACCATCATTCTCAGCAAACTGACACAAGAACAGAAAACCAAACACTGCATGTTTTCACTCAGAGGCAGGTGATGAACAATGAAAACACTTGGGCACAGGGAAGGGAACAGCATTCACAAGGCGAGGTAGGGGGGTGGAGGGGATGTGAGGGAAGGGACAGCGAGGGGGGACAGGGAGGATGGGAGGGATAACACTGGAAGAAATGCCTGATGTAGGCGATTTGGGGAAGGTGGGGGGCGCGGGGATGGAGACAGCAAACCACCATGGCATGTATGTACCTACACAACAATCCTGCAGATTGCAGGATGTGCACATGTACCCCAGAGCCCAAATAAAAAACAAAAAACAAAAAAACCTGAAATAAATAAATAAATAGTTAAAAAAATAGAAATTATAATGCGTATTGCTAGGAAAGTTCCGGTTAGAGGCATGGCAAAACTTTCTA
Organism: Callithrix jacchus; assembly: GCF_049354715.1. Taxonomy (NCBI): domain Eukaryota; kingdom Metazoa; phylum Chordata; class Mammalia; order Primates; family Cebidae; genus Callithrix; species Callithrix jacchus. The sequence goes on from NC_133510.1 coordinate 7,859,060, forward strand.
AATAACGTAAGAAACCCAACAGGCAAAAAACAAATTTAAATTTTCCCTTGCATAGCAACCCTCAACGTCACGCTAAAAATCTAAAATAACCATCATGCAACTTTTCTACGTGCATTTTTCCAGAAACCATGATGATTCAGATTTGCTGTTGCTTGAACTAGTGACAAACATAACGGTATCAGAACGATTACTCCTTGTGCCGTTAAAATCACCTGACACATTCTCAATCTTTTCTATTTTTATCTTCAAAATATTAGATTATGAAGCATAACAGGACTGTAATGGGACAGGATCTTATTATGAGGAGTAATGAACAAAAATATCTCGGTACAAAGTCTGCTTGTTAGATTGCTGTACACAGGCAAATCATAGGGCCCGAGACTCAGTTTTCTCATCTGAAAAATGGGGTTAATACTTCTTTCAACCGTATTTTTGTGATGATCATATTGGATATTTATAAACCACTTAACATATCTGGGCACATTCTAAGTATCCAAGCAATAGCCAGCTCTGATCATGTGAATATTCAACATTTTAAAACTTGGGGGGGTGGGGGGTGGGAAACCACGGGATTTCTTATTCATTACCAAATAAAAAGCAAATTACTTAGTTTAGCACCCAAACCTTCCACAATTTGTCCCCAATTTACCATCCATCTTATCTGTCACAACCTCCATGAACCCCTTTAAACAGCCAAACTCTGCAGTCTCCATATGCCCCAGCTGCTTCCCTGCCTGTGTCCTATTTATGCATTTCTTCTTGTTGAAATATCCTGTCTCTGCTTCAAATATCTGACAGTATATCTTTATTCAAGCACCACTTTCTCTGAGAAGCCTTTAAGACACCCCAGAAAGAATCAGTTTCCTTTTTCCTGTAAACTCACAACCTTTTGTCTAAATCTTAGGACACATCCCTCTGTACCTGGAATCATATGACTCTATTAATTGGCAGATTGCTCTTAGAGTAAGACATAGAAGTAATTTTAAATGTCTCTTCTCCTTTGCCAAAATCCTTCTGTCCCCGAGTTAGGTATTTATAACATCTTCTTAAACCAATATATAAAGAAGAAATATGTTCAGATTATTCATATAAAACAGAATAAAGCTAGAACATTTTGCACATTCGTCTTCATTTCACCATGTTAACTTCAAATTGTCAACATTTCTAACTTTCCAATGCATGAGTAATATGTTCAGCCAGCACTGATGCTATTTTGAATTATAAGAAGGCTGGAACAACAATATGATATTTATGGTTTATAAATGAAGCTCAAAAATATCTTTGTCTTTGGGAACAGCTGTAAAAAGACAGTATTCAATTTATTGCACCAAGTGAAAGGATTCCATTCTTTGGAAGGATGGGCATTTATATCAATCATGCTGTGCTATTTGGTGTTAAGGAAATATTATTACTTTTACTTGACATACTGAACTTGTTAATTGACATGTCATTGTTAAATATTTTCCTGTTGCTTGCTACCATATGTATTTCAGAAAGTGAAAAATAGAAATTTAACATCGTTGAAATAAGTTTAAAAAGTGATTTTCATTATTAGAAAATTTTCACAGTACAAAATCTAATGACAATTCTGAAAATTTTCATAGAATTCTTTATAGAAATATTTAAGTCTCTTTTCACACATTTGCCTTTTATTTCAAAGCCTCCGTTCATAAAGATGGCTGTTTTTGGTGGTCTGAAACAAATCTATCATGACAATTTACAATAATCTACAAAGGTTGCATTAAACAAAATATCTCTATTTACTAAGGTTTTATTCAATTTATAATAAAGACTAAATGAAGTCGGCTGGGCGTGGTGGCTCATACCTGTAATCCCAGCACTTTGAGAGGCCAAGGCGGGCAGATCACTTGTGGTCAGGTCAGGGCAACCTGGCCAACATGGTGAAACCTCATCTCTACTACAAATACAAAAAAAAAAAAAAAATTAGCTGAGTGTAGTGGCACGTGCCTGTAATCTCAGCTACACGGGAGGGGAGGCCGAGGCAGGAGAATCCCTTGAACCCTGGAGGTGGAATTGCAGTGAACTGAGATTGCACCACTGCACTTCAGCCTGGACTTAAAATAATAATAATAATTTTAAAAAGTCATAGCATGCAGCACTTTCACCAGCGGCTGTGTGTTGGATCCACATGATTTGAAAAAAACAATGTTAATGTGCTTGAAGTTCTGAAACATGCCTTTCTTGTCTTGAATACCCTAAAATGTAATACATATAGTCAATGTTAATTTTCCATTTGTTAACTACTTTATTTCTATTTCCTCCTCCCTGCATAAGATTCCCTTTCTCTCTTCTGCTGTGTCTTTTCCCACTTCTTCCTCTCTTTGCTTTGTTTCTTATCATCTCCTTTGTGCTATGTTTGGTTAGTTCTGTCTATAAAATTTCTGGGAGATTTTAGCTATCCAAATCCAGGGAATGAGACCTCACCTATTATCTATCACAGGATACAACACAGTACTTTTCTGTTCAGAACTTGAGAAATATTTGTAAAATTTAATGTATCTATCCATCCCCCTATCCAGCCTACGTTTTTTGAGCCTTTAACCACAAATCCTCTGGTTTGCTGTACGGGATACCCTTTCTATTTCAGAGTATTTATTATTATTATTATAGCTCAGTTTCTGGGTTATTAAGATAAAACCATATTATTGTATTATAAAAATGAAAGAATATCTGGACAAACCAAGAGAGATAGTAGGAGAGAGGCATGAAGGTAAAAAGGGAGGGAGGGGGAATCAGATGGAGAGAATATAAACAAAGAATAGTTAGGAGACAATGCCGAAAACTTGTACATTGGGAATAAGAGTCATAGTGAATGATACAATAGTGACAGAATAAGACTGATATTTTGCATCTTTGCTGGTCATAACTCCTACCTATATAATTATTTAATACTTGACAAAGAAAGAAACTAATATAAATATCTCAATCGTTTCCTTATTTACTATAAATCTTTTTTTTCTTCTTCTATGACTATGTTATAATTTGTTTCTGATTTGCAGAGAATGCATTCTTAAAAAATCATAGATAAAACATTAATATATCATATGTTGCTATGGGAACTAATAGAGCTTTAATCTCCCCTTCCATGCAGTGGCTGTTCATTCATTGGGCTAAGATGGTGCCATGGAGATTCAAATACTGGATGGGAGATTGGACTTTAGGGTCTATTGATTCATAAATTTGAAGAGTTATGAATTAATAAAAGCTGAACCTTTGAGTAATTTCTAAGAATACTAAGAGATGCATGCCAGAATTCCTTTTAGGTCATAAGTATACAGGATTTGTTTTCTTTAAAATGACAATGATCTCTCAAGCCTTTCCCATTAAGTTAACCTTTGAGAAAACAAATCACAGATCATTTGCAGAATGATTTAATAATATTTTATGATAATTCAATGCATTATTTTGCAAATATATTGATAATTTATAACAAATATAATAAATAATATATAGCATATAACAATACGATCCTTTGTTTCATTGGAATAAGAAATGCTATTAACCTTATACATTTGTTTAATTGATTAATGCATCTACTTTTTTAAGTATTCCATTTAGCTTCAAAGTGAGAAAGAGATTTTTGGCTACCAGGCAATTATAATTAAATCCATACTGACTGCTGTAATTAAAGAGAGAAAAGAATAATAACAACTGTAATAGCTAGCATATATTAAATGCATAATATATGCCAGGAATTTTTACATGTGTCTCGAATGAATTATGCTTATTCCTTAAAGCAACATTTAGAGCTTATTATTATTTAATCAACAATGGAAGTAGGAGACAAGAATTCACATAGGTAATTCAAGCAATTATTTTTGGTGCTTACTTGGTGTTATCTACAAGGGCATAATTGTGAGCACGTAAAACTGGTCTCAGCCTTCACAGAGATAAGTTACAAATAAACAATAATAGTAAGAAGCAACAAATATGACCAAAAGCACAGAGTACTATGGCGGCAAGAGCATCTTACTAGTGACAGTGAAGATGACACTCAAAAGATAAGCAAGGGCAGGTGTGGTGGCTTACACCTGTAATTCCAGCACTCTGGGAGGCCAAGGCAGGTGGATCACTTGAGGTCTGGAGTTCGAGACTTGCCTGGCCAACATGGTGAAATCTGGTCTCTACTAAAAGACACAAAATTAGCCGGGCATGGTACATGCCTATAATTCCAGGTACTTGGGAGGCTGAGGCAGAACCACTTGAATCCAGAAGGCAGAGGTTGCAGTGAAGTGAGATCGCACCATTGCACTCCAGACTGGGCAACAAGTGTGAAACTCCGTCTCAAAAGACAGAAAAAAGATGAGCAACACTCAGCTAAGTAAAGAGGCTGGTGCGTGTGTGGTATATTTCAGGCAAGAGGGGATGGGAAGTAGCAGTGTGGTCAGGGACAGAAGATGAGATTAGCACCTTCAAGGAACAGAAAGGGTCCTGAAGGTCAAGTTTTGATGTTTGGACATCAACTTGGGACTGGTAAAGTTTTCCAAGCATGAGATGAACATGGTCAGTTTTTCTTTTGATAACAAACAAACAACTAGTTGAACTAAGGGAGCAGGGAACCAGGAGAGCAGGAACCAGGAGACTAGTTAAAATGCTGTAATAAAAAATGAAGGAAGACTGATTTACACTAGGAAATAGCAGTGGTGGAGGAGATGAAAATGTCGACAAAATAGTCACACTCTATAGAATACTTAAAGAGATTTATTCTGAGCCAAATATGAGTGACCATGGCCTGTGACGCAGCTCTCGGGATGTTCTGAGAACATGTGCCCAAGGTGATTGGGGTACAGCTTGGTTTATACATTTTAGGGAGACGTGAGACTTCAATCAAATACATTTAAGAAATCCATTGGTTTGATCCAAAAAGGCAGGGAAACTTGGAGCTTGAGCTTCCAGCTTATAGGTAGATTTAAAAATTTTCTGCTTGACGATTGGTTGAATTTATGTAACGATCTGGGATCAATAGAAAGGAATGTCTGGGTTAAGATAAAGGATTGTGGAGACCACAGTTCTTATTTGCAGAGGAAGCCTTCGGATAGCAGGCTTCAGAAAGAATGGATTGTAAAATGTTTCTTACACGGCTTAAAGTCTGTGTTCATGTTAATGCCAGAGCGGTAGAGTAAGGCAGCTCCCCAGTTTCCTGTCATTACCAGAACCAGTCTTTCAGGTTAAATTTTAAGAGTGCCCTGTCTGAGGAGGAAGTCCATTCAGATGGTTGGGAGGGCATGAGAATTTTATTTTTGGTTTACAAGGGGAACAAGGAGAGATCCATTAAAGAAAACTTAGCAAATGTTCTGAGTGGGAAAAGACCTTGGGACACAGATTATGCCAACTTGTTAATATACATGAGGAAACCCAAGACTCAGAAAAGAGAAGGGTCCTGTCCTAGAATATCTTGATGGTTTGAGGAAGTTTCTTACTTAAACATAGGTCTTCTTGAACCCAGTCCAGTGACAGTTTCATTACAATATTTCAGTTTCAAAAACTTACCAAATCAATTAATTTTTCTCATTGTTTTTCCCATAAGAAATATAGCCTACCTAGGCGGGCTCCCTGGGCATGTTTTAGAGGTACAGGTTAAATTGGGCATTTAGATGAATGGTTGGAGTTGTAAAGTTATTGTTGTAAACAGATGATTGTTTTCTAAGAGGCAATGAAGGCTATCTTCATTATTTATTATTTTGAAATAAGTGAACATAGAAAATAAGAAATTGAGGGCTGTCTTTACTGTATTTAGTCACAAATATACTAGAAAATTATTACATTGTGAGAGAAACATCAAAATGCATATCGTGATTTAGAGTATGGCTTTTTCAAACCAAAGGCCATATGAAATCAGGAGGTCTGGGATACAGCTTGCAATTCCACATTTCTAATAAGCTCCTATGTGGTGCTAATGCTGCTGGTCCACAAGACACATGTTAGTAGCAAGGTCTTAGTTTTCAATTTTTATCTCATACTTTTCAGGCATAAATAGTTCCATCAACAAGACCCTGAGCCATCTAGGCTAAGCCTAGCCTAACCTAAACAAGTCATTCTTGTTTGTTGACTTAAAAATACCGATAAATATTTTCAGTGTGAAAATAGGTTAATGAATGGATAAGGTAATTTGCTGTTCATCCAATGTGAAGCCTTCTTAGCAAGATAGTGGCTTCTATCACTACAGCAACACAAACATGAGGCTCAGAGGCTTTCGATAAACCGGAGGAACATAAACTACGTGACACCCATTGACACATCTCCTTGACACCCTGGGTAGAGGAACACTACACTCTGCTTTGGGTACCCGAGTTCAAATCCTTTTACCAGCTTTATGATTAAAAATTTTAAGCCTATGTTTTTAATAAATCTTATACTTTAAGATTTAGTATTTGTCAATTTTGTATTTAGAATTATAAGAAAAGGAAATGAGATAGTATGCATGAAAATTTTCTGTTACACAGAAGGTATTCAAGAATTAGAGGAGAGTAGCATCAGCAAGATGGCAGAATAGGAAGACCTGGATCTTCCATAAACCCAATGATTCAACAACCAATATATAGACCAACTCCCTTGGTAATAAATCCAGAAGCCCGTTGAGAGGCTCTTGGATCCACGGTGAACAAAAAACCAGCCACATTGAAGCTAATAGGAAAATTTAAGACATCCTCTATCCATAATCCCCACCCTCAGCATATTGCCATATGCTTGGGGGAAAACCCCCAGATCCCAGCTTTACCCTGGAGAGTGAATGAAAGAACTAAATTATGTGTTCAATATTCTGATTTTCCTCGTGGTTGCACAAGGGTCTGACTTCTGTGACTTCTGTCTCACCTGTCTCAGAGTGCAAATGAGACCCAGCACATTCTAGATTTCTGGAGCTGCTAAAAATAAAGATGGCTGTTTGAACTAGTATACCAGCAGTCATTACAGAACCCTCCCACTGGCTCAGCACAGAGCAAGTGAAGAAAAACCATAGACCTCCTCTACTTCCTGAGGAGGACAAGAATTGGATCACATGTTCAATGTTTGAATTTTTCTAGGGGCTGCCTGAGGAACTGGCTTCTGTTTCACTTGTCTTAGCATACAGATGGGACACAGCATATTCTAGACATCTGGGAGCTACTAAGGACATATCTGGTGGTTTGGACTAGCATTCAGATTTGAGAAGCCCCCACAATCTCTGATCAGTCTGAATGGTGAAGGTCTTCATTTGTTTGAGGCCAGACTACGAAGGCTGAAAGTAGTAGCTGTTTTGTCTACTATCCAGATATACTAAAATATAAGAACCAAGGGAAAAACAGGTAAATATGTCTAAAACAAAATACAAGATTAATCCCTAGAAATCAAACTTAATGTAATGGAGATATATTATGTCTCTGACAGAGAATTCAAACTAGAAAAATTTACTAGAGGAATTCAACAGCAGACTAGATGAAGCAGAAGAAAGGATCACCAAACTTGAAGACAGAATATTAGAAATTATTCAGTTAGAGGAACAAAAAGAAAAAGAAAAAGAGTGATAAAAACTTACTTAGGGGACTTATAGGGCACCATCAAGTGGCCTACATATGCATTATGAGAATTTCACAAGAAGAAGAAAGAAATGGAAAGAAAGCTTAGTCAAAGAAATAATGGTTGGAAACTACCCAAATCTGGAGAAAAGGGGAACGTTTTACATGCCGGAAATCTAAGAGCTCCAAATAAGATAAACCCAAGACATCCACACTGAGGTGCATTATAATCAAATTGCCAAAATCAAAGCTAAAGAGAATTTTGAAAGCAACAAGAAAAAAGTGAATTATCACATAGAAGGGAATCTGCAAAAGACTGTTAGCACATTTCTCAGCAGAAACATAAAATGTCAGGAGACAGTAGCATGATATATTCAAAGTGCTGAAAGAAAAAAAAATCTGCCAACTAAGAATACTATATGTGGCAAACACCATCATTCAAAAATGAAGGGGAGGTAAAGACTTTCCAAAAGAAACATAGCTGAGGAAGGTCATCACCACTAGAGCTGCCTTACAAGAAATGCTTATGGGAGGTCTTTAAGTTGAAACTAAATGATGTGAAATGACAGAACAAAAGCAAAGGGAAGTGCAAAAATTTCTGGTGAAGATAAATATATAGACAAATACAGAATGCTGTAATACTGTAATGGTGGTGTGTAAATTACTTTTACTTTCAGGATAAAAGTTAAAAGCCAGAAAAGTACTAAAGTAACTACAACTATAAAAATATTTTAAAAGATACATAATATAAAAACATGTAAATTGTGACATCAATAATATAACAAAGTATGTGAGGGCAGGGAAGTAAAAGTGTATAATTTTTGTATGTGACTGGTAAGTTGTTATCAGCTTAAAATAGATAATGTAATAACTAAAAGTTGTGTTGTATAAACCTATGGTAACCACAAAGATAATACCTAAATAAAATATCAATATAAAAAATTAAAAAAAAAACACAAAGGAAGTCAACAAGAGATGAGAAGACAGACAAAAGAATTGCAGGATAGACAGAAAACAATGAACAACAAGGAAATAGTAAATCTTTCCTTAGCAATGTATTAAACTCTCCATGAAGACTTAGAAATAGGTAAATGGATTAAAAAAAAACCTCAAGTTTCAGTTATATGCTGTATTATTCATGGTTCTCCTGAGGGACAGAAAGAATAGGATATATGTATATGTGAAAGGGAGTTTATTAGGGAGAATTGGCACACATGATCAAAAGGCAATGTGTCACAATAGGCTATCCGCAAGCTGGGGAAGAAAAAAACCAGTGGTGGCTCAGTCCAAGGCCAAAAGCCTCAAAAGCAGGGAAGCTGATAGTGCAGCCTTCAGTCTGTGGCTGAAGGCTCAAGAGCCCCCAGTAAACCACTGATGCGAATCCAAAGTCTAAAGGCTAAAGAACCTGGAGTCTGATGTCCACGGGCAGGAGGAAGGGAAGGAAGCATACAGCATGAGAAAAAGGTCATCTTAGGTAAACAACGCAATTCTCCACTCCAAAAAAACAGAAAAAGAATAAATTAAGCCCAAAATTAGCAGAAGGAAGAAAATAATAAAGATCAGAACAGAACCAAATGAAATATAGGATAGAAAAACAATTTAAAAATTAATAAAAGAATTGGTTTGTTTAAAAGATAAAATTAGCAAGAGAGAATTCAAATCAATAAAACAGAAGCAGAGACACTGCAATTGATACCATAAAAATACAAAGAATCATGAGGTTACTATAAACAATTATATACCAGTAAATTGGATAACCTAGAAGACATGGCTATATTTTTAGAAACATACAATCTACCAAGACTGAATTATTGAGTAACAGAAAATCTCAAAAGACCTATAACTAGTAAGGATATTTGATCAGTAATCAAATACTTCTCAACAAAGAAAAGTCCAATGGTGACTCCTACCACACATTTAAATAACTAATATCAATTCTTCTCAATTTCTTCCAAAGAATCTAGGAGGGAGAAGACTTCCAAACTCACCTTATTAGGCCAAATAATAAAATACCAAGTAAAATACTTTGGCTCTGATACCAATGCCAAACAAAGACATTGTAATAAAAACAAACTACACGCCAATAACTGTGGTAAACATAGATGCAAAAATCCTCAACAAAATACTAGCCAACGAAATTCAACAGTATATTAAAAGTATCAGACACCGTGGTCAAGTAAGATTTATCCCTGGGATGCAAGGATGATTCAACATATTAAAATCAACTAATGTGATATACCACCTTAACAGAATAAAGGGTAAAAACCACACTATCATCTCAATAAATGCAGAAAAAAACGTTTGATACAATTCAACAGTCTTTTATGATAAAAATTCTCAACAAGCTGGGAATAGAAGGAAATTAACTCAATATAGTAAAGGACACACATGAAATGCCCAAAGTTAACATTATGCTCAATGCTGAAAATGGAAAGTTTCTTCTCTAAAATCTAGAACAAGACAAGGATGCCCACTTTTACCGCTTCTATTCAACATTGTGTTAGAACCTTTAGCCAGAGCAATTAGCAAGAAAAAGAAACACAGGCATTCAAACTGAAAAGGAGGAAGTCAAATTGTCCCTGTTTGCAGATGGCATTACCTGATATGTAGAAAACTCTAAAGTTTCCGCCAAAAGAACAGTTTGGACTAACAACTGAGTTAGGAAAATTCACAGAATGCAAAATCAACATACAAACATCAGCTGCATTTTTATATATTAAAAATGAAAAAAATTTAATATCTGAAAAGGAAATTAAGAAACAATTCTATTTATAATAGCATTAAACTGAATAAAATAGGAATAAACAATCATAGTTGTAAATGACTTGTACTAAAATCTACAAAACATTAATGAAAGAAAAAGACACAAACAATTGGAAAGGCATCCTGTGCACATGGACCGGAAGACTTCATATTGTTCAAATATTCTTACTTCTTACTGTGCCATCTGTAAATTTAGCATAATTCCTATCAAAGTCCCAAGGGCACTTTTTACCATTGGGAAAAATATCAGGAAAACCTGCCTTAGGTAGGCAGATATTTCAGTTATTGTGTGTGCGTTTGTATGTTGGTGGTGGGGGGAGAGGATGGGGACAGCACAGTGTTGATGAAAAACGTTCTTTTTTTTTTTTTTTTTTGGGACGGAGTTTCGCTCTTGTTACCCAGGCTGGAGTGCAATGGCACGATCTCGGCTCACCGCAACCTCCGCCTCCTGGGAACAGGTAATTCTCCTGCCTCAGCCTCCTGAGTAGCTGGGATTACAGGCACGCGCCACCATGCCCAGCTAATTTTTTGTATTTTTAGTAGAGACGGGGTTTCACCATGTTGACCAGGATGGTCTCGATAGATGAAAAACGTTCTAAGGAATTACTTTTCAGGAGAGATCTGATGGATAGCAGTTAGCAGATATAAGTGGTATAAAGGTGGCAAAGGGAGGAGGAGGCTACAGAGAGCAGCATGTGCAAATATTCTCTGATGGAAGAAAGCGTGGATATCTGAAGGTAGGTTGATATAGAAAAATAAAACAATTCTAAAATTAATACGGAACTACATAGGAATCTAAATCGACAAAGCAATCTTGAAAAAGAACAAAGCTGGAGGCATCACACTTCCTGATTTCAAAATATTTTACAAAGTTACAGAAATCAAAATTCGACTAGCACAGAGATGTATAGACCAATGGAACAGAAAAGATAGCACAGAAATTAACACAGGCATGTATGTTTTACTGATCCTAGACATGGATGCCAAGACTACACACAATGGGAAAATTATAGTCTTTTCAACCAGTGGTGTTGAGAAAACTGGATATCTGCATGTGAAACAATAAAATTGGAGCCTTATCTTTCCCTACATAAAAATTATTTCAAAATGTGTTGGAGGGCTGGGTGCGGTGGCACACTCCTGTAATACCAGCACTTTGGGAGGCCTAAGTGGGCCGATCACGATGTCAAGAGATTGAGACCATCCTGGCTAACATGGTGAAACCCCATCTCTACTAAACATACAAAAATAGCTGGGTGTGGTGGTGTGCACCTGTAGTCCCAGCTACTTGGGAGGCTGAGGCAGGAGAATCACTTGAACCCAGGAGGCAGAGGTTGTAGTAAGCTGATATCCAGCCTCTGCATTCCAGCCTGGGAACAGAGTGAGACTCCATCTCAAAAAAAAAAAAATGTATTAAAGACTTAAACACTAGACATGAAATTGTAAAACTCCTAGAAGAATGTATAGGAGAAAAGCTTCATGACATTGGTTTTGACAATGATTTATTGGATATGACAGCAAAAACATAGGCAAACATAGACAACAGACTCTATCAAACTAAAAAGTTTCTGCACAGCAAAGGAAACAATTCTTATAGTGAGAAGATAATCTATGTAATAGAAAAAATATTTGTGAACCATATATCTCATAAAGGGTTAATAACCAAAACATATAAGGAACTTCTTCAACTTAATTAGCAAAAGTACCAGAAACAACTAGATTAAAAAATGGAAAAATCCGGGCCCGGCGCGGTGGCTCAAGCCTGTAATCCCAGCACTATGGGAGGCCAAGGCGGGTGGATCACGAGGTCAAGAGATCGAGACCATCCTGGTCAACATGGTGAACCCCTGTCTCTACTAAAAATACAAAAATTAGCTGGGCATGGTGGCGCATGCCTGTAATCCCAGCTACTCAGGAGGCTGAGGCAGGAGAATTGCCTGAACCCAGGAGGCGGAGGTTGCCGTGAGCCGAGATCGCCCCATTGCACTCCAGCCTTGGTAACAAGAGCGAAACTCAGTCTCAAAAAAAAAAAAAAAAGGAAAAATCCTTAAATAGATTTTTTTTTTCTAAAGAAGATATACATGTGGCCAACAATCCTTATGAAGAAATGCTCAACATCACTTACTATCAAGCCCACAGTGACTTATCATCTCACAGCTGTTAGGATGGCACAAAAAACAACAGTTTGGTGAGGATGTGGAGAAATTGCAACCATTTTACCCTGTTGCTGGGAGTGCAAAACGGTCCTGCATCTATGAAAAACTATGTAGAGGAACCTACACAACTGAAAACAGAAATAGCATGTGATCTGGCCATCTCATTTCTAGGTATTTATCCAAAATTATTGAAATCAGGATCTTGAAGAAATATTTGCAATCCCTTGTTCACTGCAGCATTTTTCACAAGAGCCAAGATGTGGAAACAATGAAATGTCCATTGATGGATGAACAAATAAAGAAAATGTGGTATATGCATATAATGGGATATTATTCAGCCTTAAAAGGAGGAAATCCTACCATATGCCACTACATCAATGGACCTTGAAGACACTATGCTAAGTGCAATAAGCCAGTCATAGAAGGACAAATATCGCATGATTCCCCTTATCTGAGGTGTCTAAAATAGTCTAACACGGAAGCAGAGAGCAGAATGGTGTTCACCGGGGGCTGGGGGGGTGGACAAAATGAAGAGTTTCAATTTTAATGGCTCTAAATGTTCAGTTATGCAAGATAATAAGTTCTTGAGGTCTGCTGCTTCACATTGTGCCTATAGTTAACAAAACTGTAATATACACTTAACTTTTTAAGAAGGTAGATGCCATAGTGTTCTTACACAATAAAAAACAAAGTAGTATTTGTTAGTATTTGCTATAGAAAAGTGTTTTTTTTCATTTAGTTATCTGCTGTGTTATTTTATTTGCTAAAATTATCTCCTGTATTTGTCATAGGCAATTGAATTTGATTATTAGCAGTGAGGAAATTAAATCACTGTCTATGGTCTCACTGTGAAGACTCCATGTAAATTAATAAATTCTCTAGGCAATTAGGAAGTATCTCAGATTATGGTCCAGGTTTTCTTTTCTTTCTTTTTTTTTTTTCTGAGATGGAGTCTTGCTATGTTGCCCAGGCTGGAGGTGCACTGGTGGCTCATGCCTGTAATCCCAGCACTTTTGAAGGCTGAGGTGGGCAGATCACCTGAGGTCAGGAGTTTGAGACTAGCCTGGCCAACATGGATAAAACCCATCTGTACTAAAAATACAAAAATTGCAGATTCAGATTTTCTAAATCTGGATCTACATTTTTTTCCTTGCTAGGCATACAGAAAATAAAAATTATTTTCTATGACAGGTTTTTAAAAATAAAATTTGAAATCTTACTCTTCTACCAAGAAAAAAAAAGAGGAATGTGTGTTTGAGAATTGCATGGGCAATCTTGATTTAAACATTATTTTCTTATTCAGATTCAGAAAATCCATGAAGCTGCTTCCATATCAGACAAGTAAATCAGATTTTTTCCAAGTGAAAATCGTCTATTAAAGAGTTGGAAAAGAATGTTGCACCTATTATATTTCCTGGGTTGTAGTGATTGTGAATCAGATTTAGACCTAGAAAAAGTAGCAGATAGAGTTGATCAACTCTGAGTAGTGAAGGCAGGAGCCTAGACACTTTTTTGTTTTAATTCTGTTTATGTGGCATATCACATTTATTGACTTGTATATGTTAAGCCATTCCTGCATCCCTGGATGAAACCCACTTGATCACTGTGAACTATCTTTTTTATATGCTATTGGATTCAGTTAACTAGTATTTTATTAAGGAATTTTTGCATCTATATATGCATCAGGGATATTGGTCTGTAGTTTTCTTTATTATTTTTTTTGTTGTTGTTACATCCTCTCCTGGTTTTGGTATTAGGGTGATGCTGGCTTCATAGAATAAAGAGGGAAGATTCCCTCTTTCTCTATTTTGTGGAATAATGTCTGCAGAATTGGTACCAATCCTTCTTTGAATGTCTGATAGAATTCACCTGTGAATTGTCTAGCTGGATTTTATTCTTGGCAATTTTTTGGGTACCATTTCAATCTTGCTGCTTGTTATTGGCCTATTTATGGTTTCTAATTCTTATTGGTTTAAGCTAGGAGGGTTGTATATTTCCAGGAATTTATCCATCTCCTCCAGATTTTCTAATTAATGCATATAAAGGTGTTCATAGTAGCCTTGAATGATCTTTTGTATTTCTGTGGTGTCAGTTGTAATATCTCCCATTTCATTTATAATTGAGTTTATTTGGATTTTCTCTCTTGGTTAATCTCACTAATGACCTGTCAGTTTTATTTGTCTTGGTTAATCTCACTAATGGCCTGTCAGTTTTATTTATCTTTTCAAAGAACCAGCTTTTTGTTTCATTTATCTTTTGCATTTTGTTTGCTTCAGTTTCATTTAGCTCTGCTCTTACCTAAGTTACTTATTTTCTTCTGCTAGGTTTGAGTTTGGTTTGTTCTTGTTTCTCTAGTACCGTGAGGTGTGACCTTAGATTGTCTATTTATGCTCTTTCAGACTTTTTGATGCAGGCATTCAAGGCCATGAAGTTTCCTCTCAGAACAGCCTTTGCTGCATCCCAGAGGTTTTGATAGGTTGTGTCACTATTATCATTCAGTTCAAATAATTTTAAAATTTTGTCTTGATTTCATTGTTGACCCAATGATCATTCAGGTGTCGTTTATTTAATTTCCATGTATTTGCATGGTTTTGAATATTGAAGTCCCCCACTATTATTGTGTTGCTGTCTATCTCATTTCTTAGGTCTAGTAGTAATTGTTTTATAAATTTGGTAACTCCAGTTTTAGGTACACATATATTTGGGATTGTGATACTTTCCTGTTGAACAAGGCCTTTTATCATTATATAATGTTCCCCTTTTATCGTGTTTTAACACTGTTGCTTTAAAGTTTGCTTTGTCTGATATAAGAATAGCTATTCCTGCTTGCTTTTCATGTTCATTTGCATGGAATGTCTTTTTCCACCCCTTTACCTTAAGTTTATGTGAGGCCTTATGTGTTAGGTGAGTCTCTTGAAGGTAGCAGATGCTTGGTTGGTGAAATCTTATTCATTCTGCCATTCTGTATCTTTTTTTTTTTTTTTGAGGTGGAGTCTTGCACTGTCACCCAGGCTAGGGTGCAGTGGGGTGATCTCAGCTCACCGCAACCTCCGCTTCCTGGGTTTAAGTGATTCTCCTGCCTCAGCCTCTTGAGTAGGTGGGATTATAGGCACCTGCTACTGCGCCTGGATAATCTTTATATTTTTAGTAGAAATGGTGTTTTACCATCTTGATCAGGCTAGTCTTAAACTCCTGACCTTGTGATCCACCTGCCTTGGTCTCCAAAGTGCTGAGATTACAGGTATGAGCCACTGCACCTGGCCCTTTCTGTAACTTTTAAGTGGAGGATTTAGGCCGTTTACATCCATGTTAGCATTGAGATGGGAGGTACTATTCTATTCATTGTGCTATTTGTTGCCTGAATACCTTTATTTTTCTTTATTGTTGTTTTATAGGTCCTGTGAGACTTATGCTGGAAGGGGGTTCTGTTTTGATGTATTTTGAAGATTTGTTTCAAGATTTAGAGCTCCTTTTACACTGTTATTAATGATAGTCCTCCTACTGTATGGTGGATCTCTTGACCTGTTCATCCTATATAACTGCAAGTTTGTTGCTTTTGAACTACGTCTCCTCATTTCCTCATCTTTCCTGCCCATGGTATGGACCATTATACTGTTAAAGCAAACTAAATATGTCCTGAGAAGAACTCTATACTTCTATATTTGAGTCCTTGTGGATGAATTGTAACCTAGCTAACTAGACAAACAAAACTGAAAACCTAACTTAGGAGTATGCACCTGTAACAATGACTGAGTCTTAGCCAATCCCAGTGGCCATCCTTCAACCACTCATAGACTGCTAAGGGTTCAAACTGTGTTCAAATAAGGCAAATGTCAACCTGTATAACCAATCTAGTTGTTTCTGTACCTCACTGCTGATTTCTGTTTGTCATTTCCTTTTTTTTTTTGTCTATAAATCTTCTTTCACCATGTGGCTGTGCTGGAATCTCTGTGAATCTGCTGTGATTCTGGGGGCTGCCAGATTTACGAATCATTCATTGCTCAATTAAACTCCTTTAAATTTAATTCTGCTGAAGGTTTTCTTTTATCAATAGTCTATGTGTATTTACCTTCTTTTTCAGATTCCACATACAGGTAAGTCCATATAGTATTTGTCCTTCCATGTCTGGCTTATTTCACTCAGCACAATGTCTTGTTCTCCGGTTCATCCATATTGTTAAAAATTATAGGATTTCCTTCATCCTTAAGGATGAATAATATTTCATTGCATATATACATAGCACCCTAATTTGTTTAATCCATTTTTGGTCAACAGACACTTAGGTTGCTGTTATGTCTTGGCTATTGTGAACATGGAAGTGCTGACATCTCTTGGAGTTGCTTCTTTCATTTCCTTTGGGTATGTACCCAGGTAAGAGATGGCTGGAGTATATGGTAGTATTATTTTTAATTTTTAAAGAGACCCCCCAATACTGTTTTCCCTATGACTGTAACAATTTACACTCCAATAAACAGTGGGCAAAGTTTCCCTTTTCTCTACAACCTCGCCCAAACTTTTCTCTTGACTTTTTGCTAATAGCCACCCTAAAAGGTATGAGGTGATTATGGAAAACATCCAATAAATGTCTGACGAATACTGACAATGCGAGGCCTTTCTATAAGTGCAGGCAGATAATGCGACTTTCTCTTCCCTACTGCACTTCTTTCTCAATCAGTGCTTTTTTGCTAAAAACAGAAAGACAGAATAGGGAAGAAGGCAAATTTATAATGCCAGGTGGATTCTTTTGAATAAGATTCCATAGGGAAAGTTCCTAGTATTAGAAAAAAATCATTTTTAACATACAGTGTAAGCCAGATACTTGGGATGTGGTAAGTAGGAGGAGTACATATGAATGTAATGTTTGGCATTTCAATATAGGCTAAAAAATGAGATATACAGCATATGTTTCAGAGCAGTTCCATATTACTATCATATTGCTGAAAACGTATTACTCTGTTGTTACAGTTACCACAGATAAATGCCATTTGGAATATTTGAAGATGGAAATCACTCTATCTCAATGATAACAGAAGTAATTTCACTTGTTTCTGCTAGGCAGCTCAACTGGAAGTACATTTCAAAATAAAATAAATATTTTCTGAGAAGACTGACGTGAAATCCACAAATTCCCTCGTACAGGGGATTTTTTCTTTTAAATAAACCTGATAAATTGGACCATTAATCTGCAGAGCATGAAACCATTAGTTTCAAAAGAACCAGCAGCTCTATGCACCTATACTTGTCCTTTATGTTTGAAGACTATAAGATGCAACCCACTCACAGAGCTGGCAAATTTGGTTCTTAAATATTTCCTTTTTGGTGAAAAGTTATAGCTATGAGGCATGGGACTGTGGCCAATTCAAAAACCTATGTTTGAATGCATCCATCAGGCTTGCTCAGGAGTTCATTAGTTGTCTTTAAATTGAGTAATTCTTTCCATAGGGATTGGTTTTGGTTTTTACGCCTACATCTAATTTTGTCAGTGCTGCTTTGCTCATCAAAACCTTCTCCATGTTTCTCGATGGATATAAAATGAAATTAGTGAAGGCTGGTGGGGAAACAGTTAAACTCATAAATGAATTGCCATTCGAAGCTAAGGTGGCAAATTCCCTGCTTTTCATCCACATTGCTTTGCCTTTTTTATTCTTTGTAAATGGGCTGGAATTGAGCAATAAGAACCTGTGGCAGTTTTTTACTCCAGATGTACTTAAGCACAATTTTGGAGCTTAATATTCATTCTTTTATGTATTTATACTTTCTACTACTCCCGCCCCCATGAAATCCATCAATAAAGAAAAAAATCATAGCCATTTGTTGTTATTCTATTTCACTTGTCATAACAGTTGTGTGGTCAGAACCAGTGATCCATCTGTAAGGCTGGTTCTAAAACCGTATTCTTTCCAGGCAGCCCTTGCTGAGAGCTGGATGAGTCAGTCATATGCTGAAAGCAGGCTTCAGTAAGCAAAATACCAGGAAGTCTCCGGAAAGTGGGTGTGCTCCCTGTGTGCTAACATGCAGGGAGGAGGGGGCTAGAAGATGTGTCGTGATTATCCCAAATGTGAGTTATGGATTCTCTCTGCAGGTGTTACCTTCTTGAGAGGATTGCAACTTGGCCAGCTCTTTCCAAGCTTCTCTGCTGAGGATAGGCGTTTCCTCAACTGCTCCCGGCTGGCACAGTGAGATGGATTTGATGGCTTTGAGGCTATTTTTCCTACTTTTATTTTATATAAAAAATAAAATGAATATTTTTCCTGCTTATATTTATTTACCCTAAGAAAAGTATGACTTCTGTTATGACTTTTATGACTTCTATCCTACTTACGACTTCCCAAGTAACTTGCTTACACTGTATGTTAAAAATGATTTCTTCCTAATACTAGGAACTTTCACTATGGTTTTCTTCAAAAGAATCCATTGGGCATCATATTTATTTGCCTTCTTCCCTATTCTATCTTCCTAGCAAATATTAGAATAAAGTATTTTAATTAATAAACTAAAATTAATAAGATATATTTTCCTACTTACATTTCCAGGTAAATAAGGAAGAATTGAATGGGTCTCCCATTATTTTAGCTGCTTTAGCAAATACTGCTCTAGGTGGCTTGTGGTCACCTCCTTGCCTTCCATCTCTTTGGTGGGTAGGCTGGGGAACTAGGAGGTTTTGAAAGATGCTTTTCTGATTCCATTTCTTCTATAATAAATTTTCTTTACACTGACCATGTGTCTTTAGTTAGAGAAGCGTAGTTATATTAGTAAAGTTTAAAATTCAAGTACCACAAAACCTGTACAATTTGAAAAACAAAACTCCAAAATTTAAGGGAAAGGCTTGGGATTATTTTTTATTTTTCATTTTTTTCAAATTGAACAATAGAATAACATGCTGAGAAAGGGCACTGTTATTAGGCATTGTTCTGAATAGACTGACACCATATTAAGGAGGCATTAGAATAATGAGTGATGCACTATTTTAAAAAATCCATATATTGAACACTTTTAGTCAATATGCTACAAATTCTGCTTTATAAATGTCAATTTCATGAGTGCTCTGCATCCTAAAAAGCATAAATTCATCTATCTTAGATTTTGCTAATATGTTTCAGTTGAACTGTTTCTGTCTTCCCGTTTGAATATTTGGCTAAGTTTTGTTCCAGACATGTCAAAGACCTGGCCTAGGGAGATAAGGATTAATTTATTGAAAATAATTTACAATATGGAAATCAAGCAGAAATTTAGAGTAACAAGCCCATGTCAATTTCAGTGGATTCATTTTAATGGAGTAATATTTTTTTCTAAATGGAGATACCAAACTACATTTTTTATAAAATAATAGTAATGGTTATCCATCATTTGGTATAAGCACACGATTGATCATTAGCTCAAAGCAGGACAGAACATTTTACTTAGCCATAACTCCATTTAACGTTAGGTTAAGCCATATGACATTGATGATACTCAACCAAATACATTTTTGACACTTAATACTTTAAAAATAAGAACGAAAGAATTTCACTCCTTTCATTTTCATACAATAAATGTTTGCTAGGCACTTACGTTTTGTCAGGTTTTAAGGCTATGTACTTTACTTACAGAGGTGCCTATCATGCCATTTATGAAAGCACATAGAGACTCAGACCCCAGATTGAAATATAAAAATATTGAATGAATAACCAAGTTAAAAATAATAATTCATTTCAATGAGTCCTAATATTTGGATAAAATACATTTATAACCACTATACAAAATTAGTATATATAGCTAATAAAATATTGACACCAAAAGAAAAATAATCCTTATAAGCCCATTACCCAGAAGTAACCACTGTTATACTTTCTGACTCTTTCAACTCGCTGTCGTTCTTTAATAAAAATGGGATCATATTATTTTCTAATATGTTTTTCCCATTAATGTATGGGAAAAACTCTGCACAACAATAAATATTCTTTGCTTATATTCATTATAAGTGACTGTATCATATTACATTTTTGGGGTGAAACTTGAAACTTTATTGTGGTTGCTAATTATAGAGTCCATTGAGAGACAAGAAGTCCTAATCTTCTTAGTCATTACTGTTCAAAGATTGGTCTGTGGAGTAAGGCCCGTTTGAAAACTGGTTATAAGTCATCTATTATAGTTTGTTCAACCTGCTGTAAAAAAATACCACGGACTTAGATAGCTTATAAACAACAGAAATTTATATTTCACAGCTCTAGGGGCTGGGAAGTCAAAGATCAAGGCACGATCAGATTTGGTGCATGATGAGGACCCATTTCCTGGTTTATAGATGGCCATGATTTTGCTGTGTCATCACATGGTAGAAGGGGAGAGGGATCTCTCTGGGGCCTCTTTTACAAAGGAACAAATCACTTCCTGAAGTCCTTCCCTTTAAATATTATCACATTGGAGATGATGTAATCCTGACTATTCTCACTCTTAAGTGGTGGGTAAACATTCAGTACCTACAGACGTAAAGATGGCAACAATACGCAATGGGGACTACTAAAGAGGAGAGGGAGAGAGGGGGGCAAGGATTGAAAACCTGTTTTTCAACAAAGGGAACAAATCACCTACTGAAGTCCTTATCATCAAATATTATCACATTGGGGATTATGTGTTCCCCTCCCCCGCTCAAATTTGTGTGTGGGAGGAGAACACATTGTCTATGGCATTATATGTAACAGAGTAAACATATCAATGGAGGATTTGCCTTTAAAACTTTTTTTTTTTGGCTGGGTGTGGTGGCTCACACTTGTAATCCTAGCACTTTGGGAGGCCAAGGCAGGCAGATCACATGAGGTCCGGAGTTCAAGACCAACATGGAGAAAGCCGGTCTCTACTAAAAATGCAAAAAATTAGGCAGGTGTGGTGGCACATGCTTGTAGTCCCAGCTACTCGGAAGGCTAAGGTAGGAGGATGGCTTGAACACAGGAGGCAGTGGTTGCAGTGAGCTGAGATCGTGCCATTGCACTCCAGCTTGGGCAACAAGAGCAAAACTCTTGTCTCAAAAAAAAAAAAGTTTTTTATATTTTTCAATTTTAATTTTTGATTTGAGGGTACATACACAGGTTTGTTATCTGGATATATTGGGTGATGCTAAGGTTTGGGAAACAAATTATCTCATCACCTATGTATGAATCACAGTACCCAACAGTTAGTTTTTCAACCCTTGACCCCCACTCTCCCTCTCTCCTTTAGTAGTCCCCATTGTCTATTGTTGCTATCTTTATGTCCGTGAATACTGGATGTTTATCTGCCAGTTATAAGTGAGAATAGTCAGGATTCGGTTTTTAGTTCCTATGTTAATTTGCTTAGGATAATGGCCTTCAGCTGTAATCGTGTTGCAGCAAAGGACATGATTTGTTCTCTTCTATGGTTGCATAGTATTCCATGGTGGATATGTACCGTATTCTCTTTATCCAGTAAACTGCTGATAGGCACCTAAGTTGATTCCTTGATTTTGTTATCACAAATACTGCTGTATGAACATGTGAGGGCATGTGTCTTTTAGGCAGAATGAGTTGTTTTCTTTTGGATACATACCCATTAATGAGATTGCAGGTCAAATAACACTTTTGTTTTAAGTTTTCTGAGAAATCTCAAACTACTTTCCATAGTGGCTGAACTAATTTACATTTCCACCAACAGTGTAGGAGCATTCCATTTTCTCCACAGCCTCATCAGCATCTGTTGTTTTTTGATGTTTTGGTCACAGCCATTCTGATTGGTGTGAGATGCTATCTCATTGTGGTTTTGTCTTACATTTCTCTGATGATTAATGATGATGAGCATTTTTTCATAAGTTTCTTGTATGTCTTCTTTTCAGAAGTGTCTGTTCATGTATTTTGCCCATTTTTAAGGGGGCTATTCATTTTCTGCTTGTTCAAAAAAGTTCCAAATGGATTCTAGTTATTAGATCTTTGTCAGATACAGTTTGTGAACATTTCCTCCCTTTCTCTAGGTTGTCTGTTCACTCTGTTGATAGTTTCTTTTGCTGTGAAGAAGCTCTTTAATTTAACTAGGTCCACTTGTCAATTTTTGTTTTGGTTAGAATTACTTTTGAGAATTTAGTCATCAATTCTCTCCCCAGGCCATTGTCCAGAATGGTGTTTCTTAGGTTTACTTCTAGAATTCTTACAGTTTGAGGTCTTGCGTTTAAATTTTTAATCTATCTTCAGTTAATTTTTGTATATGGTTAATTTTTATATATGGGATCCAGTTTCATTCTTCTGCATATGGCTGACTGCTATCCCAGCAATATTTATTACTTAATAGGTAATTCTTTCTCCATTGCTTATTTTTGTCACCACTGTGGAAGATCAGATGGCTTTAGATGTTCTACATATCAGATGGCATAGGCTTCATTTCTGGGTTCTCTGTTCTGTTCCATTGGTCTATGTGTCTGTTTTTGTAAGACTATCATGCTGTTTGGGTACTGTAGCCATATATTGTAGTTTGAAGTTGTGTAATGTGACACCTCTGGCTTTGTTCTTTCTGCTTAGGATAGCTTTGGCTATTTTGGCTCTTTTCTTCAGTCTGTATACATTTTAGATTTTTTTTCTAGTTCTGTGAAAAATGATGTTTGTAGTTTGATAGGAATCAAATTAAATGTATAGATTGCTTTGGGCAGTAGGGCCAAGTTAATGATATTGATTCTTCTTATCTATGAGCATGGAATGTTTTTCCATTTGTGTGTGTCATCTGATTTCTTTTTGTAGTATTTTATGGTTCCTCTTGTAAAGATTTTCACCTCCTTGTTTAGATGTACTTGCAGGTATTCTTTTTTTGTGTGTGTGGCTATTATAAAGGAGATTGCATTTTTGATTTGGCTCTCAGCTTGAATATTATTGGTGTATAAAAATGCTACTAATTTTTTTACATTGATTTTTTATCCTGAAACTTTGCTGAAGTTGTTTATTAGTTCCAGGAAGTTTTGGTGGAGTCTTTAGGGTTGTCGATGTATAGAATCATATTGTCCATGAAGAGAGATAGTTTGACTTCTTTTCCTATTTGGTTGCCTTTTATTTCTTTCTCTTGCCTGCTTTCTCTGGCTACCAATTCCAGTACTATGTTGAATAGGAATGGCGAGAGTGGGTATCCTTGTTTTTTTCCATTTCTCAAGGGGAGTGCTTCCAGTGTTTGCCTGTTCAGTATGATGTTGGCTGTGGGTTTGTCGTAGATGCACTTACTATTTTGAAGTATGTTCCTTTGATGTCTAGTTTGTTGATGGTTTTTATCTTCTTGTTGAATTAAACCCTTTATCATTATGTATTGCCCTTCTTTGTCCTTTTTTTTTTTTTACCATTGTTGGTTTAAAGTATGTTTTATCAGATATAAGAATAGCAACGCTTGCTTTTTTTTTTTTTTTATGGGATGGGGTCTTCCTATGTTGCCCAAGCTGGTTTTGAACTCTTGGGCTCAAGCAATCTTTCTGCCTTGCCCTCCCAAAGTGCTTGGATTAGAGGTGTGAGCCACTGTCCCTGGCCTGTGATCCCTGCTTTTAATTTTCTGTGTTTGCATGGTTGGAGATCTTTCTCCAACCCTGTACTTTGAGCATATGGGTGTCTTTACATGTAAGATGGGTTTCATGAGCACAGCAGACTGATGAGTCTTATATATATTTTTCAGGCTTAATTCACTTTATTTTTCTTTCTTTTTTTAAATTGCATTTTAGGTTTTGGGGTACATGTGACGAACATGCAAGATTGTTGCATAGGTACACACATGGCAGTGTGATTTGTTACCTTCCTCCCTTTCACTGGACGGGGAGGTGTGGGTCTCCCCTATATCTGGAGACTCTGGTGTGGGTCTTGACTAGGTGGTCAGTGAATTTCTGATAGGGAGACTTGGGGAATACAGTCTCCTTCCAGAGGTGGGGGGTGGGTCAGGTAGTTGTAGGTCTTAGAGATGGCATCAAAGGTGGCTTTGGCGAAGTTGCCCAGGGTGGCAGTGTAGCCCTGGCTGAGGTGTAGCAGTCATCAATCCCAGCCATCATGAGCATCTTCTTGGGCACAGGCCCAAAACAATACAAGTGCTCCTGGAAGCACAGATGAGGCACCCCAGCATAGAGCCACAGCAGCCTGTCACCTTGCAAGGGATAGTGTTGGGCTTGGATCTTCTTCCCCCAGTAGCCTCTGCACATGGGGACAATGGAGAAATTGGCTAGGATGATGGCCCTGCGGATGGCAGTGGCCCCCTCCTTGAACACCCAGACAGACATAGCCATTGTAGTTCCCAATGGCAATAAACACCTTGAACCTGGTGAGCTGGCCAGCTCGGGTCTGCTTCTGCACAGGCACAATCTTCAAATCCCTTTCCTTGAGAGAGGCCCCCAGGAAAAAGTCAGTTATCTCAGATTCCTTGATGAGCAGTGAGAAGAGCTAGGTCTCCAGGGGAACTTGATCTTTACGTCCTTGAGCAAGTGGCCCAGCTTGGTGACAGGCATCCATTCCTTGTCCTCGGCCTACCCTTGTGAGCTCTGTGGTCTCTGCCCCATCCCCAGCCTGCCCTGGGATGCCACTGCTGAAACCTCCATGAAAGTCACTGTGGTTCCCCATCCTAGGGCCCCTGGGACCCTCTGCAACCATGTCTGTCATTTGGTGTTTTCTCCCTGTGTTATCTGCCATTTGGTGTTTTCTCAGAGGAGAAGCAAGTCTTGTATATTTATCAAGCTTGCCACTCTGTCTTTTAAGTGGTGCATTTAGACCATTAACATTTAAGGTTAATATTGATAAGTGAGGTTTCCATCCTACCATGAAGTTGTTAACTGGTTGCTTGTGCTTTCTACTGTGTAGTTGTTTTACGTGGTTTGCAGGCTATGTACTTAAGTGTGTTTTCATGGTCATAGGCACCATTCTTTCATTTCTGTGTTTAGAACTCCCTTAAAGATCTCTCTTCAGCCTGGTCTAGTGATAATGAATTCCCTTAGCACTTGCTTGTCTGGAAAATATTTTATTCCTTTTTCACTTATGAACCTTAGTTTGGTGAGATATAGAATACTTGCTTGGAATTTCTTTTCTTTAAAAATGCTGAAAATAGGCCCCAAATCTCTCCTGGCTTGCAAGGTTTCTGCTGACAAGTCCTCTATTAGCCTGATGAGGTTTCGCTCTTTATATTATCTGCCCTTTTTCGCCTAGCAGCATTTAAGATTTTTTCTTTAGCGTTGCCCTTGGTCAGTCTGGTAGCTACATAGTTTGGAGTCTACATGGCTCGATATTTGTTTTGCATCGTATCTCACAGGTATTCTCTGAATGTCTTTTATCTGGACATCTACCTTACTAGCTAGATTAGGGATGATTCTTGAATTATTCCCTCACCTATATTTTCCACGTTGTTTGCTTCTTTCCTTCTCCCTCGGAAAAGCCAATAATTCCCTATTTCATGAATACTGTTTGTTTTAAAAATTCTTCTTTTTTATTTTTGCCATATTGGGTTAGTTCAAAAGACCAGTCTTTGATCTCTGAAGTTCTTTCCTCTGCTTGGTTCAGTCTATTGATAAAGGTTTCATTTGTATTTTAGAATTTCTTAGGTGAGTTTTTCAATTCTAGTAGCTGTGATTGATTTCTTTTTAAGATGTTTATCTTTTTAAGATGTTCTTTTCTTTTTAAGATGTTCACTTCCTGGGTTGCTTTAGAAGTTCCTTTTTGGTGATTGTCAACCTTGTCTTACATCCGAATGAGCTTCCCTGCAATCCATGCTTTGAACTTTTACTTATTATTTTCAAATTTTTGTTTTTGGCTAGGAACCATTGCTGGAGAGAGAGGTCAATCTTTTGGTGGTTTCACTACATTCAGACTTTCCATGGTGTTATAATTCTTGTGCTGGTTGCATCTCATCTGGAGATACTGACACTTCTAATTTTTGTAATTTTTTTCATTCAGGTAGGACTTTAAAAAAATTTATTTCCTTATAATGTTACTACTATTATTCCCTTTCCCTTCTCCCACTCCCTATAAGATGTGACTATAGAGAATTCTGAGTAAGGTCTTTTGGTTTTGCTTCTATAGCACTATGCACTTGTTCCAACAGGCTTTATATTAGACTGTGAATTTTGTCCTCCAAGCCTGTAGATAACATTTATAAACAAGACCCAGCTGTGGTCAAAGTGGCTGGGTATGTACTTGGTCCCTGTTTAGAAGTGGAAGTTCTCTGTTGCCCCAGGCAATGAGTTGATTCATAGAATACATATCGGTCTGAAGTCCCTGCTCTGCCCTGCAGGGACAAGATCCACAAAGGGCGGGGCCAGTTGGGCAGGCTGCCTGTAGGTCTCCTGAAGCAGGCACAAGCACCAATGCCAAGTGAGAATCCAGTGGCTTGCTACCAGGCACCCAGAGGTGTGTCTAAATGTAGAATCAGGAAACCTCCTTTGTTCCATGTTCTGTGTTCCAAGTTCCTAATCCAGGAGAGTGGGTGCCTCAGATGCCTGCAGATCTTCTTGGGCGTGGAGCAGAGAGGGCCTTCCTGTACCAGGATCTACAAACAGAAGGGGTTGTGCAATTCAGGCTGCCACACCTGGGAAACAGGTTTTCCAAATGCCTGGAGATCTGCCTGAGCATGGAGCAGAGAGGATCTCACTATATTATGATCTATGTCCATAAGTGCTGGGGCAGCTCAGGCTGCTGAAGCAGATGGCTGGGTGCTCAGAATGTCTGGTGATCTGCCTGAGTATGAACAGAGAGGGTTTCCTTGCACCAAGATCTCTGGACAGTCTTGATGGTCCTAGTGAGCAATTCTCCAAAAGTCTAGAGATCTGTCTGAGTATAGATCAGAGAGAGTTGCACAAAGGTCTCTGCACAGGATGGGTGGGGCGACTCTGGATGCTGAACTAAGCAAGCAGGTGCTCTGAAACACCTGGAGATTTTCCTGGGTGTGTAGCAGAGAGGGTTGCTCTGCATCAGTCTCTACACAGGAAAGGTAGGTGGCTCAAGCTACCAAAACAGGAGAATGGGTGCGCTGAATGCCTGGAGATCTGCCTGGGCATGGAGCAGAGAGACCCTCTCTGTGATATAATATATATCTAGAAAGGGTGATGTAACTCAGGCTTCTGGTCCAGGCAAGCAAGTGCTACAAATGCCCAGATTTCTGCCTAGGGGTGGAGCAGGGAGGGCTCTCCTGCACCACAGTCTCAGAAGAGGAGGATGGGGCACCCAGCAATGGCACACATAGATCAGTTCCCGATTGCCAAGCTGGCCCTTCTGCTGTTCAGAAGAAACTGCAACTGCAGCAGCTCTCCTCCTGCCTGTGATGCAGGAGAGCACAATTCCAGTGCTTACTGCTGAGGCACTTTTCACAGTTCTGGCTGTGGAGGCCCCCACCCCACTCCAGAGAAGATGCTCCAATCTCCAGCCCAAGACTAAAGCGCCTCTGCAGCCATTCTGTTAGTGTACCAAAGAATGGCTGACTTTGTATGCACCCAGATTTAAAATGATGTCCTGCTCTCATCCAGGGTATGGGAAAATGTCTGCCACTTTTCCTGGTGTCTTTCCTTCACAGCATCTCCAAACCTCTCCCTAAGTTAACTCCAGGGCTTAGGAGAAGCCAAATGCTCTCTCTTGGCCTGGGTTGCCTGGATCTCCAGTGGAAAGGTGAGTCACAGAGGGAAACTCTGCCTCTCTCACATACTGGGGCTTCACTTACTTTTATCAACTGGAAGCCATCACAGGGCTGTTTAAAACCGTCACAGTAGTTTGCCAGATTATATTATGTTTATTTTTTTATGTGATAAGAAAAAACAAATTACTGCTTGTATTTTGTGTGTTTGCTTTAACTTTTTATAAATTTATTTTTGATGAACATATTGGTACACAGTAGATCAGGGCAGGGGAGAAATCTTGATACTTTGCCACAGATAGTTTAAAAAGTATAGCCAATCTGGCTAGCCTGACTAGAAATTCTTGGCCTGAAAGTAATAGCCTGAGCCAAAGACTGGTTGATAGGAATGTTTTCAATGACAAGGCAGTTAAAATTTGGAGGAGTTTGTTAGTATTTGGAGCTATAGGTATTCTGCTATCCATGGTACTGAACCATCATTTCTCACGAAGGGCTAGTCATGTCTTCCAACCTTGGAATACTGGTAACTACAGACCAACATTTCTCAGAAATTCTCAATCAAGAGAAAAAGAACCAATGGTGGTATATATTTGAGAAATATGAGGAAAAGAGAAAAACTGATGCAGGTAAAGAGGCATTATACAGATAGACTGCAGAAAAGAAAAATAGATGCTTTGCTAATTTATTTACTAAGAAAATACAGCGATTCTTACCAAAATGCCAAAGAACAACTGATTTATATTCAATACAGTGCAAAGCAGCATCACTGTTGACATTAATAGATAAGTTATTTTTGAAAGAATGACAGAAGAGATTGCCACACAGAGATTTTATGACTGATGCCATGTCAGTTCAGTTATACAAAATTTTTATACTTTTCTTTTGTTTGTTTTGTGAAGCTATGGCAAATAATAAAAAATCATGACTTATGGGTCATAATTAAATTAATAATTTCACATACTTTTGAAAGATCTGTCATATTTTTGATAGCTAGAATTATTATTATCCTATTATAGTTGGATATATAGTCTATTACCCTCTATCAGCCTCTTGCCCACATGTTATGAATACGGGAGATGCTCCATACATGATAGTGACTGAATAAGTTTGTCAGATCTTCTCTGCTAAGTTAGGGAAAAACAGGGGACACTGGTGTCTTTAGAAATTATACCAATAGACCACCTTGAGGAGAGAAGGTAGACCTTAGGGCTATGTCCTGCAGCAGAGATGTGAATGCTTCTTTGCAAAAACTCCCATTATTTTGAAATTGTCTGGCTGTACCTGTGATTTCTGCAACCTAAAATGGCCAAATTTTTATGGATATAGTATAATTTATTTAATCAAACTCCTATAATTGCTTAATTTCATTGTTTCACATTTTTTGTGATAATCAGTGATTCATTGAACATCCCCATAGCTAAATCTTTGCAACCATACAATAGCACTTTCAAATTTCAAAGCATTTCACAGACATTCGCTTGATTGAAATTTTAGTAGTTCTTGAGAAACATCAACCAGATTTGGCCAGCTTGTTGAAAAGGCTACCATAAATTAAGTGATGTTTAAGTAGGTCCGTGTTTTATTTAACACAATAACACCTATATACGTGGAAAAAATTCCCACGCATTTATGTGAATAATGCTTTTGACATTATCTGTGAAAAATGTTCAGTGGCCAAGTAGATTTGTAAACTCCTGTTGAAAGCAGTGTCCCCTTTTCTAGGGAATACTGATCTTTACTACTTTACCATTCGCCTGAATAGAAAATAAAGAACTTACTTGTCCTCAGTCATTACATTTACTTATATGAGAGACCAAATGAGTTTATTTTAGTTGCACTTTGTTGCTTATGTATGAAAACCAAAGTGTTGAATAAAAACCTAAAAGTATTTTGAAATTTTAATTGAAATTGAAAATTAGAGCATTTGAACTTAATATATTTCAGCTGAGTTTACGTTTGCTTTCAACTGAAAAGATAATAGTTAAACATTGTTAAAAGTGTACTGCAGTTGTGCTAATATTTGTTACAATTTATTTCTAGAAATATGGGATATAATTCTGCAAAGGGCACTTTACTGGACTACTCATTTTCAAGAGAGCAAATTCTGTAAATCCTGCATAAAAAGAAGAACCGAAGATATGCATATTAATGGGGAATTCAGTGGCTGCATTGTGACCAAGACACCACACATTCAGCAAAAGGACAGAACACTTTAGAGGATTTTGAAACTTAAGGCACAGAATAACATTCTGTTTTAAAAACAAATGAACAAACAAAAACAGCTGCTAACTGCCAATGGCATTTTTTCACAGAACCAGGAAAAAAAAAACTATTTTAAATTTACATAGAATAAGAAGAGTCTGAATAGCCAAGGCAATTCTAAGCAAAAAGAACAAAGCTGGAGGTATCACACTACCCAATTTCTAACTATACTGCAGGTTACAATAATCAAAACAGCATGGTATTGGCACAGAAACCGATACACAGACAAAAAGAACAGAATAGAGAGCCCAGAAATGACGTCACATGCCTACATCCATCTGATTTTCAACAAAGCTGGCAAAAACAAGCAATGAGGAAACGACTCCCTATTCAATGAACGGTGTTAGAATAACTGGTTAGCCATATGTGGAAGACTGAAACTGGACCCCTTCCTTACACCATACACAAAAATCAACTCAAGATGGATTAAGGACTTAAAGCCTAGAACTATTAAAATCCTGGAAGACAACCTAGGCAATACCGTCTGGGATATAGAAACAGGCAAAGATTTCATGGTGAAGACATATTGAATCTATTAAACTAACGAGCTTCTGTACAGCAAAACAACAACAACAAAAGCAAATAAATGAAAATCATCAACAGAGTAAACAGACAACCTACAGAATGGGAGAAAATTTTTACAAATCTGTATCTGACAAAAGTGTAATATCCAGCATCTATAAGCAACTTAAATTTACAAGCAAAAAACAACAGTATTAAAAGGTGGGCAAAGAACATGAGCAGACACTTTTCTATAAAAGACATACAAGCAGTTAACAAGTATATGAAAAAAGCTCAGCATCACTGATCATTAGAGAAATGCAAATCAAAACCACAATGAGATGTGGACTCACACCAATCAGAATGGCTACTATCCAGAAGTCAAAAAATAACAGATACCGACAAGGTTGCAGAGAAAAGGGAATGCTTATACATTGATTGTGGGAGTATAAATTAGTTCAACCATTGTGGAAGAGAGTGTGGCAATTCCCAAAACAGCTAGAAATAGAACTATCATTTGACCCCACAATCCCATTTCTGGATATATACCCAAAGGAATAAATTGTTCTGTCATAAAGGCACATACACATGTATGTTAATCGCAGCACTATTAATAATAGCAAAGATATAGAATCAACCTAAATACCCATCAACAGTAAACTGCATAAAGAAAATGTGGCATATATTCTGCAAACTACTGCAGAAATGGAAAACCAAATACTGCATGTTCTCACTTATAGGTGTGAGCTAAATGATGAGAACACATGGACACATAGAAGGGAACAACGGACACTGGACCCTACATCAGGGTGGAGGGTGAGAGGAGGAAGAAGATCAGGAAAAATAACAAATGGGTACTAGGATTATAATTTCTGGGTGATGAAATAATGAGTTTGTCTATATAACTAACCTGCACACATACCCCTGAGCTTAAAATAAAAGCTAAAAAAAAAAGCAAAATCAGAAACAAAAAAACAACTACTGAGCTTTCATAATGAATGTTAATGTCTAAAGAAGGTTGACTGGGGACAGGCACGGTGGCTTATGGTAATCCCAACATTTTGGGAAGCCAAGGAGGGCGGATCATATCCAGGATGATCAAGAGATCGAGACCACCCTGACTAACATGGTGAAACTTCATCTCTACTAAAAATACAAAAAGTTAGCTGGACACTGTGGCACGTGCCTTAGTCCCAGCTGCTGGAGGCTGAGGCAGGAGAATTGGTTGAACCTGGAAGGAAGAGGTTGCAGTGAGCTGAGATAGCGCCACTGCATTCCAGCCTGGGTTACAGAGCAAGACTCCATCTCAAAAATAAATAAATAAATAAATAAATCAAAAGTTGATTGGCCATGGAACATTCTTAAGATTATTAACACCATGTTATAATATGCAGTATGCTATGGAGACTAGACATGCTTCTCTAGATTGAAAAAGCAGGTGTAAAAGAAATAATAAAGTAAGAGTAGTAAAAAATAACTTTTGTCTAGATTCCAAAACCTTGCACAAAGTTTTTCTCATATTTGTATTTTCCAAGGTAAGAAGCCAAAGGTAAGATAATAACTTTGAAATTATCTGAATTTGTAGCACTATAGAAAAACCATGAATTTCTTATCATGTTTTCATTTGCTTTGAAAATTGCATTCACATATAATTTGCCATATCAAATCATAACAATTATTGGAACAATTGAAATTATAATGTTCTTTTAAAATAAGATCTATCTTAGTCTGGCAATTTGGTTGCACACCTCCTAAAGTATTTTAATTACAGAGGAGAAAATTGAATAAGGCTCCTTATGTGAAATTTTTGAAAAGTTGAAGTGAGAAAAAGATCAAATAATTCATATTTTGAAGGGAGATAACTAATTGTGTGGTATAGTTTTCCAAAAGGTATAATTTTTTAAGGCAAATTCTTCCCAAAGTGAGCAAAATAACTAATCAATTGCTCCTGAGATGAAGAGGGGTGACCCTCACTCTTCTCCTCTCCGAAACCCAGGTCCATTTGTTTAGGGACTAAAGGCAAAGTTTTGGTGGGACACAATTTTGATTTTTAGAGTCTAACATGGCAGTGTTCAGGCAAATGTCCCTGAGGGAAATATCCACTTTTTAAGTTGAAGACCAACTGGTTGTTCCTGGGACAAGCCCCTACGCCACCCTTGCTCTATGACTGCAAACAGTAACCATTCTGTCCTCTGAGTGGCTAGAAGTTCACAAAATTGATCACACATTTTTCATTGAGGTCAATATCAAAATATTGAATACAATTTTTAGGCACTAATTACTATTTCCATATATTCTATGAAAATTCTGTCTTCAACAGAGTCAGATCTTTTTAGCATCATTTCAGAATTCAGCTTCAGTGTGATGCAAATATTTTAATTCATTCATTCATTTACCTTTAATTGACGCATAAAAATTGTATATATTTATACTGTATGACATACTTTTTTGATATATTTGTATATTGTGGAATGGTTAAATCAGGTGGATTAACACTGCATTACCTCACACACTTTCTTTTGTGTACGTGGTGGGAACACTTGGCATCTACTCTTAGAAACTTTCAAGTGTACAATGTATTGTTACTAAGCATCCATGATGTACAATAGATCTCTTGAACTTACTCTTCCTGCCAAACTAAAACTTTGTGTTCTTTGACTGACACCTCCCAAATGGTTCAAATACTGATGCATGACAAAGACACATAGGCACACCCGCCACCACCACCTTTAAGAGATACTTGGATGCAGCAAACCACAATGGCACGTGTATACCTAGGTAACAAACATGCACATTCTGCACATGCACCCCAGAATTTAAGTATAATTTTAAAAAGGAGAGACTTGTCACGTCTTATCTTTGCAGTAACATTTCAGAACCCTTCTGTACTCTCAAATTTTTCTTCCAGCCCTCCTGTCAAGGAAGAATTTGCCTGTTTAGTGTTCAGAATCCCTTGGCTGCTATCACAGTACACACGTCCAACAGAGCCCTACCCTCCCACCCACTCCCTTGAGTCTTTGTTGCTGTCTTCTGCCATCCTTCTTCTGATTGCTAGATTTCCGTCTTATTTCATTCCTCCCTCTGCTATCTCTGTAGGGGATACTCTCTGAAACTGTGATTTAGTTACCAACTATCTATGTGCCAAAAACCTCTCAAATCTGTATGTCTAGGCTTGCTATTATCTCTGCATGCCAGATTTGTATGTTTAACTGCCTACCTGAAAAGCCTACTTGAGTGTCGGAAAGGCACTTCAAACTCAAGACTCTTAAACTAAAAGTTCACATCTTGCCCTTAATTGGCATTTGGTATTTCTCTGTTTCAGAAAACAAATGGTCCACCGTCCATCCATTTGTACAATCCAGAAATGTGGAAATCACCTTCAACTCCTCTTTCTTGCCTAAGTTATCATCAGGTCCTGTTGTTTCTGATCTCTTGAATGGCTCTTGATTCCGTCCACATTTCTCTCTCACCTTGCCTGAGCTCCTAGCATGGTCTCCTCTTACACTCATCCAGACGTTTTCTACATTGCACTCAGAACGTTTTTCAATGTATAAAACAGGTCATGTTGCTCTCTGCCTCAAACCCTTTAATGACACAAATGACTATATGTGGCCTGCATTTGATTCTACATTAACCTTGAGAGCCTTTCTAGTCTCATTCCTTCTGCTTTCCCCTTTGTTTGCTGTACTCCCCCCATAAGTATCTTTCAGTTTCTTAACTGAATTGGTCTTCCTTTCACTGTGAGATTTGTGCCTATGCTCTCTTCTTTGATCTTCCTACTCTAGCCTCTAATTTGCATATTCCCATTCATCGTTTGGATTTGCGTGCATGTATCAGGTCCTCAGGAAAGCCTTCTTAGATCATTATCGTCCTGCCCTGACTTGGCAAAGTCCTTCTGTGAAACATTCTCAGAACATGTAATAATTTCCCTCTTAACAGTCTCTTAGCTTTTATCAATATTCAAACATGTTTCATTATGTCATAAGTCCCTACCTTTCCCACTAGCCTAAAACTCCATGAACACAGAGACCAAGTGTGTTTATCTCAAGCCCTAGCACAGTGCCTCATACATGATAAGCACTCATGGTTGTCTTTCGAATGGATGAATATGAGCTTCCCAAGATTCGACAAACACTGCCCTATCCAAATGGTGTGGCAAACACTCATCACTGTCTTCTTCATTGTCCTCAATATCCGATTCCTACAATAATTATGATTTTTAGTGGGCACAGGAATGCTGAGCAGTAATTATCAGCTTTTGTACTTATTAGTTTTCTTTGCAGCTAGGTATGGTTATGTGACCAGCTCCTAGACACCAGGAGGCAAGAAGAAAATAAAACTTTTAGAAAGTGTTCTTAAAGGAAAGGAATGCATTTTTTGGCAAACATCTTCTCCTTCTTACTGACTGGAATGGAAATGGAAATGCTGACATTCCAGTACTTGTCTTAGACCATGGGCTGGGCCTGATCACGGAAGCCCTGCATGGAGAGGCTGCAAGACAGAATGAACCCAAGTTCCTGGCACCACGGAGCACAATCCAGGCGTCGATGGCCGCTTTAATTGTGTAGGGAAGATATAAACTTCTATCTTATTTGAAGCAGTAATATTTTGTGTTGTCTGTCACTTTTGTTTACTGTAATAATAATATAATAACAGTCAATACCCCATTAGGATGATCAGATTTAGCAAATAAAAATGCATACAGCTGGGAAATGGTTTTATTTGTTATTTATCTGAACTTTAATTTAACTGAGTGTCTGGTATTTTACCTGGGAAAACCTAACTCCAAATTTATATACATTTAGGTGAAATTTGAATAAAATCTTTGAGTTTCAAGAATGAAGAGAATTTTAAAAAACCAAGGAAAGGAGTGGATAATCCTAAGGTAGCACGGTGGAATAACTCTCAAATTGGCCTCAGACTTCCCCGGAACATGAGATACTATGTTTGGAAAGATGCTAGAAAGTTCTGAGACAAAGGATTGAGAACCTAAAGCAGCCAAAGTGTGATTTAAATGTGAGTATGGAATAACTAGTCTAGGAACAAAAATCAAACCACTGTGTAAGAACAATCTAACTGGTGAAATATACAAAGAATTTAAATTAAAACTAGGAGCTAGAAAATTAAGAATATTATCATGAATAGTTTTCATTATAAGTACATATCCATAATGAGACAATATAATTAAAAAGTGTAAACATTGCAAAAGAAGAGATAAAGCTAACAATTTTCATGGATATGACTAAGAAAAATTCCAAGATAACTAATTGAAAAACTACTAGAATTAATAAGATAATTTAATATAGCAATTATATATGAGAAAGACATGCAAATATTAATAGTTTTTCTATACATCAGCAGGATCCAATTAGAAATTTTAATGGAATTTGAAAGCTCATTAAAAGTGGAAGACAATGATAAAATACTTAGAAATAAGCTTACCAAACATTGTATAAGACTTAAGAAAAAAACTGAAAATGAAGTGAAGTACAAGAAAGACCTTAATAAATGAAAAGACACATCATCTTCTAGGATGCAAAGTTAATTAGTTTGACAATCTCAGTTTGCTTCAAATTAATTTATAAGTATATTGCATCCCAAGTCAATATTCAACCCCCTCTGCCAAAACAAACCAACTTTATAAAATGTAATAAGCTAATTCTAGGTATTTATTTGGAGTAGTTTATAAATAAGAACAGTGACAAATATTTTTTTAAAAGGGGAACACTTAAACATTCATCAATTTCAATGCTAAAACAGTAATGAGAACAATGTATGGCATTAGTGAAGAATGAACAAATTGAACAGTGAAATATAATCAAAAAGTTATAAAGAAACCCACGTGTATAGGAAAATCTATTTTACAATAAATTCATCGTTTCAAATAAATGAAATAGTGGTTATTGCAATAAATAGTGTCACACCTGAGAGGATTTCTAACTCAAATCACGCACAGGAATACATGTGGATTCATTAAAGTTCTAAACCCAAAAGTCACAGACCTATAAAATTATTAGAAGAATGTCTAGGAGGTTATTTTATAATCTGAGCTGGGCAAGGCCTTGTTTAATAAGATATAAAATGCAGGTACCATAAAGGAACAGAGGACAAATTTGAAAGAAAGCAGATTAACGGATGTTCAAAGCAGGGCTTTGCAGCATTCCCTGGACTCATACCTACTACAGTGAGGCCTTGGAAAGTTATGTGACCTTGAAGACGCGGCTCAGTTTTCTTACCCGTAATGTATGTAGGCATACAAATACCTTCCCCATAGGGTTGTTAGGAAGATCAAATATGTTAACATTTGTAAAGAACAGTAGAACAAACCTAGCACATAGTAAGTATTTGTTAGCTAAACTTAACAAATAAGCCTTGTGTATGGGGTCAAATTATAAACAAAATAACAAAACTAGCAAAGTACTGTGGAAGTATGAGCACAACAAAAATAGCAAAGGCTGACTACTTGTATTTGTAAAGAGCTTCTACAAGTCAAAACGCAAACAATAACAAATATGCGAAAGGCATAAACAGGTAAATCAAAGTTACTGAAATTCAAGAGGCTGAGTCTTACTGTAGTCTCTGACAATTGGGAAAACACAAATTTAAATAGGGTGAAATGACTACAGCTTTAAGAAGAAAGCACCTGATGCCTGAGGAAGGCATCTCTCCTTCCCAGATGAGATGGTAGCCATCCTCACATCTGACTTCAAGACTAAGGTGATCCTCTTTCACGCACCCATTTTTTTGTGTGTTTACAACAGCTACGGAACTCACCAGCTCCTGATTTGTTTAATTATTCTGTGTGCATGTCTCCCAAAACATGTCAGCACCTAAAGGATCCAGGCCATCACTAGTTTATTTCTCTAGGACTGGCACATAGCAGAGACTTAATAAATCGTTGTAAATAAAGAGTGAATATTTTTTTTAAAAATTATGCTTCTTTATTTTCATGGATAACTACAAATTGATTCCATGGTAGGTAATAGGCCCACTCCTACTTAAAACATGATCAACATAACGTTTTCAAATATTAAAGGAAAATGGAATACCAATCAAATGCCATTAAAAAAATTTTCATCTTTATACTCCAATAGAAAAGCTTCTTCAAAACCTTGTTAAATGTGTGAATTTTGATGTTCTACAGATATATGATTTAAATTAGAATACATTCTATGTAAATAAATAAGAATAGATTTCACTGCAAAGGTAATATCTATGCCATACTTCATATTCTTGCAACATTTATTTGAGAATATTCTGTTACAACTTAAAAGGCCAGAAGATGCTGCTAATTGGAAATGCTGTCCAGCAATGTCAGGGATG